>NC_043710.1:24627829-24822301 GCF_006229205.1 Suricata suricatta | reverse complement strand
TAAGCGCTTTTGGAAACAGGATCCGTGGAGAACTTGCGTTTAGCTTTGGTGTGCTAAGCAAATTTGAGCCAAATATAAACTCCTGGTGTGGTATTTTTAAGTCATCTTCGCAGTGGCGGGGGCGGGGGGGGGGCGCTGGGAAGGAGGGTTTGGAGGAGCATCAAAGATATTTTTGAAAGTTTAATCTACATTTTTAGGAAGATGCATTTTGAAAAATGGGAATATCTATCACCTCCCACAGGCAGGATTCTGCATCGAGGGAGAAGAGGTGGGAGGGCACATCCGATCTTCCTTGGGTCTTTCCAGATCACGTTATTAAAATGGCCTTTCTTGCTTGTGCATCATGTGTGAGAAGAAACCCTTCCTTGGCGTCATTCCCTGCCCTTTGCCTCCTTATTTACAGCCTGTGGTAGGCTTTTTGTGCGTGAAGGGAGAACCCAGACAGAATGTTAATGCAGAGGAAGGACACGTGAGCCCTGGGCTGTGGGCGCACACGATGGAGGGAGGCCCGATCGGCCATGGCTCTCCCTCTTGCATTAACTTTGAGTTGCTGGCCACTGCATATGCAGGACGAATTGGAGCCTTAGCCAGGAGCCCCTCAGCTGACAGCCCTTCTTTGCACTTGAGACTACTTAATTAGCCAGGGTCCTGAGCTTGGCTGATGGGGGGAGGGGAGGGGGAGGGAGCAGCGAATGCTTGATTTGCAATGGCAACCCACAATTCGGTGTGGAGTCTCCATGTTAAAAAAAAAAATGCTGGCTGACATTACAGCTTCCCCTCTCCCCTTCTCATGACAGTCTTTTTTTCTGGACTATTTCAGACGTGAGGGACAGAATGGGGCTGTCGTTAGGGCTGGGTCCTCTCCGGGGCCTCAGCCATTGTGATGTTCAGCAGGACAAATGTGAACTCGAAGCCAAATAGCATCTCCCTGCCCAGATAGTTAAAACAAAGATCAGCTCACCACCGTGCCCACCTGTGCCCGCATGGGCGTCTGGTGTCAGGGTGTAAGCTAGCGGCTAAAGTCGGGGGCAGAAAAGGCAGCGCAGATAGATGCATTAGGCAGGAAGCCAGGGTGAGTCAGGAAAAGGTCTGGAATTATGGAAGGTGGAAGATAAGCAGTTTTGGTCAGTTTCCAACACAGGCAGTTGCCTGCTTTAATGTCTGGATAAGAACTTGCTTGTAATTGGTAGATGGATTGCTTAGATGTAAATGGAGCCTGAAAGGAATCTATTTCCTTCCAGCAATTAAACATTCCCCCCCATGATTTCTCCGCTGTAGTTATTCAGCAGACCCTTCCTCCTTAATGCACCGCACAGAAACGTATCATAGCACAGCCTGGTTTGAATTAGTTTATGGGCTCCACATCCATGAAGCTTTAGCCTTACTTGTGACAAGATTTAGTACAGTGACCTGTGTGCAGAAGTGGAGTTTGGACAATGCTGGTGTGAGATACCCACCAACCAATCCTGAGGGTCCCTTTAAGTATTCCTTGTTTTGACAAGATTGTAAAGGCAGGAAACCATTATTTCCTGACCCTTGTGCCCACCCTGTCGCTGCCACATGTACTCAATACCTACGCAAGTGTTTAGAACAGTTTTCTAGAGAGAAATGTGTAGGGAAGGCGATTCTCTAGAGTTCTAGTAAGTATTTTTTACCTTAAAGAAAAAGAAAAGTTGTGTATTTGATATATGGATTGGCAGGATCATACGTATTATTAATCAGTCAGTATCTATATTGGTGGAACATGTTGAAAATTTTATTAATAGAAGTATTTGAAGTCCACTAGTTCAGAGTGCCGGATGAGGCGCCTAGATTTTGCTCCCTTTTTCACTGTGTCATTAGTGCTGTTGAAGGGCCTTCCTTCCCCCTGCTTTCACCCACGTCCTGGCTGACTAGGTGAGGAAAATGAAGACCTAGAGCTTTCAATGAGAGAGAGGAGGTCAAGGTCAGCAGCAAGAGGGAATTAAGACACCCTGGCTGTAAGGAGTCTTTTCCTGCCCTCCCCCTGCCCCTGGTGACCTCTAGGTTTCAGAGAAGCCAGTGGTGTGATTGAGTCCCGTGGGTCTCAGCCACATGCACACTGCCCCCAGCCTTGTCCTTCGACTCCCCGGCCACTGAAGATACACAGGTGCTTTATGGGAAGCACACGGGCATTGGGTTTGCCCCCACAGGAGCCCGCCTCTCTGCCCTGCTTTGCCCTGCTGCTGCTGCTGCCACTGCGATGTGACCTATTTAGGGCACTCGAGTGTCACTTTATTTAAAATTGAACAGTGTTCAGCAACTTAGAAAATATATCGATAGGGGCATCTGGGTAGCTCAGTCTGTTAAGCGTCCGACTTCGGCTCAGGTCATGATCTCACGGTTTGTGGGTTCGAGCCCTAGGTCAGGCTCTGTGTTGACAGCTAGCTCAGAGCTTGGAGCTTGTCTTCAGATCCTGTGACTCTGTCTCTCCCTGACCCTCCCCTGCTCACACTCTCTCTCTTTCTCAAAAATAAAAACATTTTTAAAAATTAAAGAAAAGAAAATATATCAATAATCTCATCACCAAAACACGGTTCCCTACCGTTGTGCCCTGCCTATGGCCTTAGATCACTTCTTGTTCCCAGAAAAGCAGATGGCTTGCTTCAAAACATCGTGCTTGGGCAGGGTCAGAAAGCTAGAGGCGATGGCTCTCACGTGCACAGATCTGCAGCAGAAGGAGGACGCTGTGACTGGGGCTGATCTCCAGCGGGAGAGGTGTCCAGCCCAACCCACGCTGGTCCATCCGCATGTGTATTTCTGAGGCACCGCACAGCGGATCTGCTTCCAGTGATGGGATGTCAGCTAATGGAGTGTCTGTGACAGCTGTGTGACTCATCCTCGAGTCTCGTAGTTTAAAGCTGACAGCTCTGACTCTTCCTTTAACTTCTTAAGTGCACTCTTCTGGACAGATAGAAATGCTTTGCAGGTAGACAGTGGACCAGATTCCTCTGTGTCCCAGACCTGGAGGTTAGATTAAAAAATTTGCTATTTACAAATGTGTTTCCTCTTGAATTAGCCATGATTCAATTGTTACTGTTTGTTGAAGGAGACATCTTTCAAAGTCTTATACAACTGACACGCTTTACAAAAGCCTAATAAAATCCTGTGTTTCTATTATAAAAGAACAAAAACTTATTTTAGGACATTTGGTAAACACAGAAGGAAGCATTTGCACATTTTTCCCTCAACATAGATAATCATTATTAGCCGTTGGTGTATTTAAATTTGAGTATTTCCATATTCTGTCATTTTCTCTTCTGTGCATATGTAATGGGAGTTTTTCGTTTTTATGCAATGATATTATTTATTCAGTTGGGCATCCTACTTTTTCCTCACTTGTATTAATAAATATCTTCACATATTGTTATAAACTCTTAATAAGCATTCTTTTTTTGAGAGAGAGTGCATGCTTGGGTGAGCAGGAGAGGGGCGGGGGAGGGGAGAGAACAAGAGGGAGTGAGACAGAGAAACAGAGAGAGAATGAGAATCTTAAGCAGTGTCCATGTTGGGCATGGAGCCCAATATGGGGCTTGATCTCAGGACTTTGCGATCATGACCTGAACCACCCAGGCACCCCTTAACAAGCGTTCTTCGTGATTGCACGATGTTCAGTCAGTTGGATGCACCTTATTTTACTTCCCCACACACCTGTTGGTGAACATTTAGGTTTTACCATTGAATTATTTTACACAAAGCTGTAATAGTCTATAAAGCTTTCTTTCATCTTTTGGATTACTTCTTAGGATAGATTTCCATAGGATTCACACCAGGTATGAATACTTATGGCTCACTGCACTTTAATTACTACGTTGTTTTCCAAATGGGTTGTGTCTTTTTACACCCCCACAAGCAATCGGATTGAACCTTACACCACATCCTTGCCCACATAGAGTATTAGCATTTTTAAGTGACTTCTACATTGCTAGTCAAGAAATGTTATCTAATTGTCCTTAATGCTCCAGCTCCCTTTTAAGTGTTGGTTGAGACTTTATTTAGGAAGACCCTACTGATTTTGCATAGTTCATGGACATTCTAGGAAAGTGCTCTTAAAAAAGGAAATTATTTATTTTCATTTTACTTTTTGAAAGCTCTCATAAAATTTTAAGTCATTTTACCTGAGGAAATCTATAACCAAACTACAAGTGTAGGGAATTAATACTCCAAAGTTCAAGTGATGGAGAGGGCCACCCAGTTCTCAGGCAATCAACAACCTTACCTGGATTTAAATTTTTCTGACTTTAACTGTTTAATAAGTAACCATTGAGCACCTACTGTTCACAGTCATTCCTTCCTTCCTCCCTCAGCCCCTCCTTCCTCCCTCCCTCCCTCCCTCCCTCCTTCCTTCCTTCCTCCCTTCCTCTCTTCCCTCCTCCCTCCCTCCCTCCCTCCCTCCTTCCTTCCTTCCTCCCTTCCTCTCTTCCCTCCTCCCTCCCTCCTCCCCTCCCCTCTCCATTCTGTGACAGTTTAGGGGAATGTCTGATGGAAGGAAATTAACTGGCTAATCCACGTGCGGCAGCCCCTGGCTCCTGCTCCTCTTCTTGCAGAACATGATTTATAGTTGTTTGGCAGGAGGTCAAAATCTGATTCCTCAGAGTGGGGGTAGAGGGGGAAATATTTGATTTCTTTGACACAGTTCATTAAAAATTCATACATATGGATCTGAAAATGAAACATTTCTCCATGTCAACATGAGTTACAGTGGGAGCCTAGAGCAAGACTTCAGTATGCGACCGCGACACTGTCCTCAAGTAATCACACCAGCCTAGAGGTGCCTCTTAGAAGGAAAGGGGAGAGGCGATGTGGGCTTGGGTGGTGGAAATGAGATTTTTTTCTCTCCTTTGCCTGAGGGCTTTCCTTGTAAATAGGGGCCAGTTTATTAGAAAACCTCTGTATCTTAAAGAGCCCAGTTTATTCATTTATTCTTTTGTCCTCTCGTGTGACAAATATTATGTAGTCTCAGCTGTTGGTAAGGTGCATATTAATGAGATGTGACCTATTTTGAAACTCCCTGCTATTTCTACTTTCTTTCTTAGTTCCTTGTCCCTGACCCTTTACTTTGGAGTTGCCTGACTTTTATAATGTCTAGACTCCAAGCCTTTTATTGTAAGTGCTTGTGAGTGTGATCTCGTCCAGGGTTTCTCAGACTGCTGTGCATACAAATCACCTGGAGATCCAGTAAAATGAAGGTTCTGATTCACTAGGTTACAGATGGGGGCTGTAAAGACAGCATTTCTACCCAGCACTTAGGAGACACCATTGCCGCTGATCCAAGCGACTGCACTGTGAATAGTGAGGCTCTAGTCCACATATCTGCACTGGGTTTGAGCGTGTTCCCCCCAAATTCACGTCCACCCAGGACTGATGAATGTGACTTTATCTGGAAAGTCTTTGCAGATACAGTCAAGTTAAGAGGAGTGTATTATCATTCTCCAGAAACATACAATCAATATCTTGTGGTCTATCTATCTTTGGAGCAAGAGAAGAGCTTAACTCATTGGAAAGAATCACGTGATTGTGGGAATTAGCAAGTCCAAAATATGCGTGACAGCCCAGCAGGCTGGAGACCTAGGAGAGAGTTGATGTCACAGTCTTAAGTCTGAAGCCACCTTCTTCCTGGGAGAACATCAGTCCTTTTTCTTAGGACCTTCAACTGATTGCACGAGACCCATCCACAGTTCAGAGTAATCTGCTTTATGTAGAGTCTACTGATTTAAATGTTAACCACATCTAAAGAAATAAATACCTTCCTAGCAACATCTAGACTGATGTTTCATGCTAGGTACCATAGCTTAGCCAAGTGACACATAAAATTCGCCATCACAATGAGGTCTTACCAGATTAGGGTGGGCCCTAAATCCAATATGACTGGCATCCCTATAAGAAGAGGAAGTTTGGACATAGCCATATAGGACCATGAGAAGACAGAGACAGAGATTGGAATGACGTATCTACAAGTCAAGGTATGCCAAGGATTACCAGCAGCCACCAAAGCTAGGAAGAGGCAAGAAAGGATTCACTAGAGCCTTCCTTTATTTTGTTTTAAGCCACATACTTTGTGGTACTTTGTTAGACCAGTCCTTGAAAACTAATAATCCTAAGTAATAGGCCAATGACAAGCCTAAGAACATCCTCACTTGCTTTTCTGGTAACCTGCTGATTGAAAGATAGACCCAGAGTCTGAAAGTGCACAAACTACAGTGTTTCATCAGAGAAGAGAACCTCAGAGTCTCTGTGACTGAGAACAAACTGGTCAGGACTCCCCTCCCTGCTCTCCCCTACTTGAGAGTTGGTCTGAAAATGCTCATCTGTCTCCTCCTCTACTTTCTCTTCTCTCTGCCCCCAGGTTTCATAGTAACTGATGAGGAGGAGTTAAATTTGCTTTTCATTGAACAAACTGTACTAATTAAAATGTGCCCCCACCGGGATTGCCATTTGCCATAAGTAATGCATATTTCATTAACATTTGCTTTAAAAACCAACAGCATCATAAAGTTAAGATTGCTTTCGCCTAAATGCTGTCCAGATTTAATACGCATGATATAACCTCCTGGCATAGCAATGAACTTGAGCAGGTGGTTCTTGGTGCCTCACCGATGCTTGTGTTTAACAGGAGGAGAATCAATACCCGGGTGAGGGTTTGACTAACAACATGAGCCATCAAGAACCCAAGAAATAATTAAGCTTATCATCTTATGAAAGTAACATTGTTGTAGGCAAATGAATAGATGATTTTATTCTGGATGGATTGTGGAGGCGTTTTTTCTCCCCTGCCTTGGGCACATTTGTTGGCATTTTCTGAAGGAGATAGAATCAGGAGAATTTTTTCTCCTAGGGAGTGTTTAAGTAAATGTCAGTTGTGATCAATAGGGTAGCCTCCACAAGGAGAGCAAAGCTGTAAATGTCACTCATTTCACTTCTCAGCAACCATTGTGTGTGCACGCACGCGTGTCCACGCGCGTGCACTGAAGTCTGAAAGCAGTGACTGCAACTTCAGCCAGGGAATATCCATCAAAATCAGTGGCAAAGAAACAAAATTACTCTTCTTAAGAGTGACAGCATGGAGAAACCAAACTCCTAGATAATGTGATTTCTCAGCTACCTAATTCAGCAAATCAAGGTGACTCTTAGGACTGCCTCAAGGGGGACCTGGGACTGAACCCAGCCCACATCATTCTTCGAGCGTGAAAGTGACGCTTGTCAGTGTGTTGACAGTCGGGTTGGAGTATAGCTGTAGAGAATGGCACGTAATGAGTACCTCTGTGTTTCCGTGGTGACACTCACTCTGCTTTTTGACGCCCCTTCGAAGAGCCTTCTGTTTACTGACTCGTGTCGGCGCAGACTCCGGTTATCCCGTGTTAGCCAGACCCTTCCTGTGCTGGGTGACACAGATCCTTCTTTCTGGTCTCCTCCTGGCTGGTGGCCCACCTACCGGTTTTAAAGCATCCTCTTTCTCATCTTCCAGCGCAGGAGCTCATGCTTCCCACTCTGCAGAGAAGATCAAGCCACCTGGGATGCGTGTCTTCAACTTCCTTTGCACCTCGGGCTCGTGCTTCCCTGCTGCCCCTCCCGTCCCCTGTTGAGCATCCTCTCCTTCTAGAAAGCCGGCACCTTTCTTTGCCCTCCATGATTCATCCACCAACTGGTCTTCCCATCGCCTTGTTCTTCCTCAGACCCGTCCCTCCTACACGCAGTGTCAGATTTACCTTTCCCACTCTTCCTTCAGTGTTAACTCCCCCGCCAAGCCCTTCCAAAGACCACCCCCTGTGCCTTTGAGATTAAGAGGAAGCGTCTCAGCCTGACATTCCAAGCTTTGACTCCAGTGGACTTGGACATGCTCTGTCCCCTGGCCCCAGCCAAGCTGGGTTGTTTATCGTTCTGCAGACAGATCTTGTCCTTTCCCGCCTTTTACTGCCCGGTGCTGTTGCCTTCCACGTGGTGCCCCCAGTGCTTAGATCAGAGGAGACCCCTCGAATGTTGATTTCCTTCCCAAAGTGCCACCTCTGGTTCTGCTTCCTGGTCGCCGGTGGCCCTTGCCTGCCTCGGTACGGTATCATTTTCTTCACTCAAAGCATTATTTGAGGTCCCTTCCATCATAAGCCACACTCTTCTGCACCTGGGATTCATCTTCTTCTTTGCCTCTTCCCGCTCTTGTGGCCAGGTGGACCTGAGTGGCCAAGGACACAGCGTGCATGCTGTTTTGCCTGGAGTACCTTTTTATTGGCGCCATCCCTTCAACATACATCGCTGAGTATCTTCTCTGGGTCAGACACTGCCCTAGACCTTGGACATGCAGCAGTGAACCAGATGAGTAAAAATCCCTGTCCCCAAGGAGCTGCTACTCCAGACAGACTAGAAACATGAGGACTACGTAGAAGGATGTTGCGGGGAGCCTTGTGAGGCTGCAGCGGAGTGAGGACAGGCTTCTGCTCCAGGTGAGATGGAGCCCAGGGAGAGTCTTGAGCAGAGGACGCATGACAAGGTCTGACAGGATCTCCCTGGCTGCTGTGTGCAGGAGAGACTGTGGAGTCAGGGTCGGGGCTGGGAAGCCGCTTGGGGGGTGGGGTGGGGGGAGAGCTGTTGCTGTGATCCCGGCATGGGAGGGTGGCCACAGGACCACTGGCCATGACAGTGGAGGTGGTGAGAAGCAGTTGGAGAGAATCAGGCTGTGTTTTGAAGTGGGTCAGCTGGAACTGCGGATGGAGTTGATGTGGGGTATGAGAATTGAGGATGACGCCGCCGTGTTTGGCCTGAGGAAATGGCAGGATGCAGCCATCGGTAACAAATGGGGGAAGGGGGTGCATTGCGAGATGAACAGTGCAGGAACTCATCTGAGGGCATATCAGCTCTTCAGCCTGAGTGTGGGTGGCCTTACGTGGCTGCTCTCTGGGACAGTTTGGAAACTTTCCACCACATATATGGCTGAACGTCAACTTTTTTTTTTTAAGTCTTATTTACATTTGACCGAGTGTGAGTGGGGGAGGGGCAGAGAGAGGGAGATACAGAATCCGAAACAGGCTCCAGGCTCCAGGCTCTGAGCTGTCAGCACAGAGCAGGGCTTGAATCACAGACCACGAGATCATGACCTGAGCTGAGGTCGGATGCTTAACCAATGAGGCCAACCAGGTGCCCCTGAAAATCAACTTTTTAAGAATACAAGGCTTAAGTGAGAAAGTAAATCTTCCTTTCTACCCGTCCTGCTCTGGGATAAGTATTGTTCAGTTTGCTTTTTGATTTTTTTTTTTTTTTGGCAGATAATATGTTTCAACAGGTTTACAAGCCCAGCCCTGAGCGGATTAAGTGCTTGATTAGCATCTCCTCACAATAATCTCTTCTCAAATCTTTGAAACATAGATACCTTTATTCACATTGTACCAATGAGGAAATGGCATCAAGGGGCGTAATTTACCCAAGACTGGTGAAGGTGGGGGGGGCGGTTCAGAAGGCTCAGCTCTTGACCACTGTCCTGCGAGCAGGAACCCCAGGCTTCCACGAAGCAGCCTCCTGAACCTTCTCTGGCATCTCCTGCTGTGGGATTGGATGTGCGCGACTTGGTGTAGACCCTACCTAAATTAAATTAAAGTGGTCTAATTAAACGTGGCTTCTCTCAATAGACTGCCATATTTCTAATTACAGCTTCTCTCCTGAGAAGGCAGCCCAACATTGTTTTGAAAAGTTGCTCAATTATTAATGGTTTGATAACACTTTGAAAATGTGAAGTGTCATTAAATTGTTAATAAGAGGGCCCTGAGGGGGGACGGGAGTCAGTTTCGCCTGCCTCCCTCTCCCTCTCTTTTTCTCTCTGTCTCTCTCTCTCTCACACACACACACACACACACCCCACACACACACATTCAATTGTTAATAAGAGGGCCAGGAGGGAGGATGGGAGTCAGTTTCGCCTGCCTCCCCTCTCCCTCTCTTTTTCTCTCTCTCATACACACGCACGCGCGCACACACACGCGCGCGCACACACACACACACACACACACACACACACACATCTTTAGCTCGCAGTTGACTCAAAGCATTAGAAATAAAAGGTCAGACCGGCTGATCGTAGCTGCTAGAACACCTCTCATCCCACCTCCCTAACTTTGGCTCTGACCCTTTGATCTGAGCCTGCAGACAGCAGAAATGAGGAGCTTATGTGGACAGGAGCAGCGCAAATGACTGGGAACAAATCACTTCAGGGAGGCGAACTAAGGAGGGTAAATTGATCAGCTCTAAACAGGAGGTGGCTGGCATTCCGCTTGCTTGGAATGGATCCCTGGACGGAACTGTGTCCTGGGCTTGAAATTGTTGCTTGTGGTCTAGTCCTTTCCAGATAGAATAAATGAGGTTTCAAACTATAGAACACTGATCAAGAGGTATGCAAGTTTTTGGAGCTAGAAGACACACCAAAAAGACTAAGACTCTTTGAAAGAGACCTAAGAAGGAGGTCGGGAAACCTAGGCATGAATTGTAATGGCTGTGAGTGATCTTGAGAATTCAGTCCCCTAGGTTCAAATGTTTGGCATCATTTCAACATTTCTTTTCACCCTGTCCACTTTCATCCCATCCTGCTGTCCTTTAAGAAGAAAGGAATAGGTTCTCATCTTGGCAACGTCTAAAATGTACTCCATTCTGTAGGGAAGAACATGATGACAGGTCACAAAGGCTTTCCTCCTTTATCTGTTACCTTTTGCGTCTTTGGGAGAGCATCCCTGGAGTTACCGGGGGGCCGCGGGTCTCAGTCTGGGAATTCAGGCTTTTGGTTATCATCACACACATCGCTTCTCGGCCTTTTGGCTAAGATCAAGTGTGGTTATCATCACACCTGTGGAGAGCCCGATGTTAAGAATTAAGCAAAGGAGCCAGGTTACAACAGTGGCACCAAGAAGTTGCTGTCTTTGAGAAAGCGGAAGGAATTTGGAGAGAAAACAGGAGAAGTCTGTGAGGTTGGGGTTACAGTTCAAGAAATGGATTCATCGTTTATTAATAATGGCTTCAAGTTTTGAGCACTTGACGGTGTTCCAGGCTCTGTGCTGAGCACATCATGCATGTTGTTAGGAGTGTCGATGGTGGGGTGCTCATGTTACAGGCGAGGAAGGCGACACACAGGTGGAGTGGGTGAGCTGGCCTTGGACACAGCGTGGTAGCTAGCTAGCTTTTGAGAGGTACTTTTCATAGGCTAGAGTGCGTGACAGACCAGCAGCATGGATTTTTATTAAATACTAGTTTAAGCCTCGGTAGTAAATTTACACATTCTCAAAGCAAATCTAATCTTAGCTGCCAGAAGCAATTTTTAAAAATTTATAATAGTTTATTGTCAAATTGGCTTCCATATAACACCCAGTGCTTCTCCCCACAAGTGCCCCCATCCATGACCATCACCCCCTGCCCCCCCCCTCCAGCCCTCGGTTTGTTTTCAGTATTCAGTAGTCTCTTTGTGTCCCTTTCTGTCCCCAACTCTCTTTCCCTTTTCCCCTCCCCATGGGCCTCTGTTAGGTTTCTCCTGTTAGACCTATGAGTGCAAACATATGGGATCTGTCCTTCTCCGCCTGACTTATTCCACTTAGCATGAAGAAGAAGCAATTTTTTAAATGTTATTTGCTTTGGAAATACAGATGCCCCTTAAAAAATGCAGGAGTTAGGGGTGCTAAACCCCTGTGTAGTCTAAAATCTGTGTATAAGTTGTGGGACACCTGGGTGGCTCAGTTGGTTAAGTGTTGGGCTTTGGGTCAGGTCATGGTCTCATAGTTGGTGAGTTCGAGCCCCACGTCAGGCTCCATGCTGACAGCTTAGAGCCTGGAGCCTGCTTCGGATTCTGTGTGTCCATCTCTCTCTCTGCCCACCCTGTGCTCATTTTCTGTCTCTGTCTCTCTCTCTCTCAAAAATGAATAAATATTTTAAAAAGTTAAAAAAAGAAAGAAAATCTGTGTATAACTTTTGACTCCCCCAAAACTCAACTACTAATAGTGTGTTGTGGACCAGAAGCCTTACCAGTAACATAAACAAATAACATCTATTTTGCATGGTATATGCATCATATATTGTATTCATACAACAAAGTAAGCTAGTAAAAGGACAACATTATTAGGAAAATCAACAGAAGAGACAAATGCACTTGCAGTACTGTATTTTTTAAAAACCATATGTGAGTGAATGTACACAGTTCAAACCCATGTCGTCCAAAGTCCACGGCATAGAAATACTGCATTTCGAAACGTGTTCTGAATCTGCTTTCTAAACCCCAATTGAATTAAAGTACATTGACCATAATATGAGAAGGTATATTACACATTCTACCCAACAGCTGTGGGTAAGAAGGGTATATATAGTCAGTGAGAGGTGAACAACTTAATATAGTTTTGACAAAAGAGAAAATTTAACTTCTGAAGTCTGCCAACCAGGAGTTTCTATTCCACTACTTCTTAAAGTGTAGGTGGCTTCCATTCCTGGAACACTGCATGTTCCTGGACCCCATTGTAGTCCTGAAGAAGTGACTTGGTGGGATTAGGGCCCCAGAATCTGTATCTTAACAAGTTGCGAAGGTGATTCTGCTGCACATAATATTGAATTTCCTTTAGACCGCCTCTCTCCATGTCTCTTGGCTTCTTATTTGTATTTCCCATCTTTTTGTGCTGCTCTCTGCAGCTTTCTGAGTAATTCCTCTTTCAGTTCATGTATTCTCTTTTCATCTGTTTCTAATCTACTGTTAAACTGCTCCACTGAGTTTTCCATTTTAGTTACAGTATTATTCACTTCTAGATATTTCTGTGTTGTTCTTTTTCTAATTTCGTGGCCATTTACTATTTGCTACAGGTGGATGTCTTCAACCCTTTTTTTTTTCTTTTACAAATAGCAAGCATGTTTATGGTTTGGTGTGATCGTTTTAATATATGAAATCCTTGTGTGTCTGTGTCTGATGTCATTTGTTTCTACTGGTTTACTCATGCTACATTGGTTCCTCAAGTGCTTGGTATTTGGGGCTGTATATTGCTCATCATCTTTGAAAAATTGTGGGGATTGATTAAGGTTACGATAAACTGCTTTTCTTCAGAGAGTTTGAGCTTGGCTTCTGCTAGGTGCCTGGAGTGTTGCCAGTACAGTATCACTTCAGTCCAAACTAACGAGGTTCCCTAAACCATCTCAGTAATGCAAGCCCAAGTACACAGTCTGTGAGAGGGCCACTCACAGTGATACATTCCTCCACGTCTCCCTCGTCTCTCCTGTTGCAATGATAACCATCCCTGCAGTCACCTGGGCAGGTAGGGGAAGGAGGCTTACCTCTGCTTCATCCTGACCCGGAGACTTAGCTCTTTGGAGGCGTGTGGTAGAGAAGGGGTCCTTCAGACTCCCGTTGGGCAGGCCCTGGATCTCAACCTTAGTCTTTGGCAAAACCAAAACCCAAGTTGATATCACCACTGTTGCTCTTAGGAGAAAAGCTTTCTCCATTTCCCCGATGTGTACTCTTTACTTTTTGTCCCCTCTTCAATGCTTTTAAGATGTTTTTTAGAAAATATTTTGAATCATTTCTCAGCCTTTTGGCTAAGATCAAGTGGAGAAAATATTTTGCGCCAGCGTCGTAAGGTTTTTCTTTTTCCCATTGGGAAGGTTGGTGTGACTAGATAGCCCACCGTAATACCAGAACCAGAAGTCTCTGTCAGTTTGACAAGCATGCCTCTGTCCACTTCAGTTCGCAGTAATAGAGAAGGGGACCGAACTTCTGGCCTGTTGTTGGGTAGAACACTTTGTCTTTGCCCACATCTCTCACTTTGTCTTTGCCCACATCTCTCACTTTGTCTTTGCCCACATCTCTCACTTTGCCATCTCTCACTCCCGAAGGTACCTGTGGATATCTCAAATGAGATGGCTCCAATCTCAAAACACCAGTTACTTTAATGCAGTGAGAAGGTCCAGTGGTGCTTTTAGAAGTAGGCGAAGGGGATGCTGTGGAGGTTGAGAATCCTTAAATGCTGGGAATTCAGGGAGGGGAAACCACAGCTGTTCCAACGAGCTGGGGCTATTCTTCCCTCTCACAGTCACTGGGTGTCTCTCGCCAGCGGCCATGCTTTGACGAATGCAGTGGCACAGGGTGGCTTGTGTCCACCGCAGAGACTGATAAATGCAAGCAGGGAAGAGTGCTCCAGCTTCTGTCATTGAAAACTGGGCAGACAGGCTGCACTGGGGCCCTGTCGCTCTCGTCTTCGTCACTCCCTCAGATGGATTAATTGGCCTCTTGAGGTGAGATTGCCACCGGTTCTGAAGGATGCTTCTCTTTGCCACATTATCGCTTGCCCTTCACTCTGCTCCTGAAAGTCACTCTTGAAAACACACATTCCTCTCCACCTGTGAAGCCTGATTTATCAGCCAACTCCTCAGAGAAGAAACAAGATAAAAACCTCTGGCCATAAAACACTGTTATGCATTATGCTCTGTTGGTTTTGTGTCTAGACAGAGCCAGGAGACCCCTCTGTGGCCCTAGCTATACCTAGAGATGGCTGTGTATTTACTGTTTTTTAGAAGAAAGATGGACTCGACAGCTTTATATATTAGACAGAGGCCAAGGAGTTTGGCAAAGAAAGCTGTGGGGGGGTGGGGGCAGGGATGCCTGGGTGGCTCAGTCCGTTAAACTTCCGACTTTGGCTCAAGTTGGAATCTCATGGTTCATGAATTTGAGCCCTATATCGGGCTCTGTGCTGACAGCTCGGAGCCTGGAGCCTGCTTCCGATTCTGTGTCTACCTCTTTCTCTGCTCCTCCCCATTTGCTCAAACTCACTCCCCCACCCCCTCTCTCTTTCAAAAATAAAAAAAAATAAATAAACATTAAAAAACATTAAAGGAAGCTGTAGTTAGGAAGTCAGGAGATGACATTTTCAACTCTGGTTCTGCTCGTCCTTCCCCAGTGAGAGAAAGCACAGGCTCGTGGGGTTCCAGTCCCGACACTTAACTAACTCTGTGACCTTGGGCGAGTCGCTCATATCTCTGCCTGAGTTCACCATCTATAAAATGGAGATAATGATGGTACCTATCTCATGGTGGTGTTGTAAAGATAAATCATGTAAATTGCTTAGAATAGAATGCTTGGCTATAGCATGCACTCAATAAATGTGAGCTATCATGATTATTATGCTAGCCCAGAGCAACTGTATGCAGATACTGTCAACGCCTATAAAACAGACCCGTTCCAATGAGTCACGGGAGCTAAGAGCTCGCATTTTGAAAGAGGAAATTGACAGTCGTAGTTGGCTTGTTGAAGAGAGCTGGTCCACATCCAGGGATCTTTTCCACACACTACATCCTTGCCAGACTGACTGTATGTGTGGTCTGGGGTTATCACGGCCATTGCCAAGAGACGTGTGAGTTACTGAGCCAGGAGACACCCATATTCAGAGCATCTAGAATCAGGGAGTCTTTGGGACATGCAGATGGAGGGCTAGAGATCACCACTGGGCAGGTGCTGCTCGGAATCAGCGAGGTGGGGTATGAGTCCCACACCGCTGACCCGTCGCAGGCTCTTGGGGTCAAGAGAGCCAAGCCATTCGATGTTGAGTCTGGCTGCTGAGCTCAGTCCCCCACAGAGCCACCCAGCCACATACAGCTAGGAGATCATATTAAAAATAAATTCCCCCGTGGGTTGCTTGGGTATATACATTTTATCAAAGTCATTGAACCGTAGGCTCAAGATGTGTGTATTTCACTGTACAGAAATTACAGGGTTTTTTTTTTTTAATGAGATTTTCTTCCCCCTAAGTTGGTAGTGGAGCTTGCATAGATGCACGGGTTGTTACCATGGCCTGAGGAGGGTCCTTTTGTGGGCACCAGCTGTAGGGAGGAACAGCCATTGCATGTCTCCTGCAGAAGTGTGTGACCTGCAGGGATTGGAGATCCCCTGTAAGAGCAAGTCATTTTAGAGTAAAGCCTGCAGTGAACAAACCTCAGCCATGAGCTTTTTAGGACCCTGTGCTTCAAAGGGAGCAGGCGGCTGAGAGCCACCTACCACCTGGGGGAAAGCTTTGAATATGAAAGACACAACACACACACACACACACACACACACACACACACGTATGCACATGCACATATAGGTAGAGAGAGAAGAGATACGCCTTAGAGGAAACAGGCTATATGAAGAGAACTTAAAAAAAAAACA
Organism: Suricata suricatta; assembly: GCF_006229205.1. Classification (NCBI taxonomy): domain Eukaryota; kingdom Metazoa; phylum Chordata; class Mammalia; order Carnivora; family Herpestidae; genus Suricata; species Suricata suricatta. Next base: position 24,806,145 of record NC_043710.1, on the reverse strand, counting down.
AACACCTGGGGCATCTGAGTGGCTCAGTTGATTAAGTGTCCAACTTCGGCTCAGGTCTGATCTGATGGTTCTTGGGTTCGAGTCCCACGTTGGGCTCTGTGCTGACAGCTCAGAGCCTGGAGCCTGCTTCAGATTCTGTGTCTCCCTCTCTCTCTGGCCCTTCCCTGCTCACACTCTGTCTCTCTAAAAAAATAAATAAACATTAAAAACAACATTTATAAGAATGCTGTTGGGCGGGGCCCTGGCCTCAGCACAGATGGCCCAGACCCGAACATCACTGCATCCCTGGTCTCCTGCCTGGCTCCACCGTAGTGATGGAAGCCGGGACCTGACCTTGTCCTGTGCAGGATAACTGTGGGATGTGTGGTTTGTTGAAAAATCCAATTCTGAGCATGTTGGTCTACCACAAACCAGAAGAGGCGGCCGAGGTGCCCCCTAAGTGGGTTTGGGTCACACGCAAGGCTGCACAAGCCCCATGTGTATTGTCATTTGTAATTCTGCGCTGGTGTTCAGAGACAAACCACATGGCACTGATCTGAGGAGGAGAAGAAGGTTTTACTGTCTTCTCCCAGGCTCCTAGGTGAGCCTGGATTAGGTACATTCCTGGCACATTTCCTGCCAAGCTCCAGATACAGGATGGGTTACCTGTTCATCGCCTCGCACCTCTTGGGGTGAGAGCAGAGGCCCTCTCCTGGGCGGGTGGCCCAGCCAGCCCAGGGCCACAGAGGCCAAACACTCTCATTAGCATCAAGGTCCAAAGCTTGAGCTTTGGCACCAACCCAAACTGGATTCAAATCTTGACCTTGCTGCTAATCGGCTGGGTGTGGCTTGGAGTAAGTTACTTCCCTTCCCTGAACCTCTGTTTTCTGTAAGATGAGGATAATGGTAGTGGCCTCAGCTCAGGTCAGGACCTCATAGGTCATGGGTTTGAGCCCCGTGTCGGGCTCTGTGCCGACAGCTCAGAACCTGGAGCCTGCTTTGGATTCTGTGTCTTTCCCTCTCTCTGCCTGCTCATGCACTGTTTCTCTCTTTCTGTCTCTCTCAAAAATGAATAAACATTAAAAAGAAAAACAGTCATACCTATAGTACAGAATGAAATGGCACCTAAGATGTGTTCTTAGAACAGTATCTATCAGATACTAGCTATTAACTCAGTAATATATTACCTATGTCATTTTGAGAAAGTCTCCGGATGTCTCTGTTTATCTCGCATGTCCCGAGATTGTTGCAAACGTTCTCTGAGCTGACCTGTACAAACCGCTTAGCCGGGCACGGCAGCTGGTGAGCGCTCAGTTTGTGAAGGTAGCGATTCCTTGCTCTGTTTCTATACCCCCGGCCTCTGTCCTCATTCAGCCCCCCCCCCCCGGCCCTGCCTGGCCAGCAGAACAGCGTCTCTGGCCACCACGAGTCTCTCGCCCTGTCTGTGCTGTTGCTCATCCTCCGTACAGTTGCCAGAACAGGTTTCAGAAATAACTGGTTTTACCACTTCCTGTCCCCCACCGAGCACTGTGGTTATAAAATCAAAACACCCGGCCTGTTACTTAAAGCTTCACGCAGCTGCCTCCTTCCCAGCTCTCCTGCTTTGCCTCTTTTCTGCCTAGAGCACCCTAGTCTTCACGTACCTGGGTCCACCGCCCGCGCCCTCCTCAGCTTCCCTCTGAACAGCATCACTTATTTTAGGAGCTGATTGGAAACTCACTGCCATCAGGAAGCCTTCTGTGCCCACTTCTTGTCGCCTTGGCTCGGCAGCGCGTCTGGCTGTGACCAGCACTGGTCTGGTGCCGTCTGGGTTCAAATCTTGGTTGTGCTGCTTACCAGCTGAGAGACCTTGGGAACATAATTTTGAGTAGGGAAGTATCCTTCTTTGTAAAATGAACATTTGCAAACAGAGAATAGTGTCATTATTCCCCGTTTACAAATGAGGACACGGCATTATGGAATATCCACATCAAGGGCGCCTGGGTGGATCAGTCAGTTAAGTGTCCAGCTTCAGCTCAGGTCCTGATCTCATGGTGTGTGAGTTTGAGCCCCACATCAGACTCTCTGCTGTCTGCACAGAACCTGCTTCAGATCCTCTGTCCCCCTCTCTCTCTGCCCCTCCCCTACTCAAGCTCATGCATGCACGCTCTCTCTCTCTGTCTCTCTCTCTGTCCCTCTCAAAAATAAATAAACATTTAAGAAAAAGGGGAAGAAAAGAAATAGCCACACCAATCCCTTAGTATCACATCTGGCATTGAGTTGCTTACGAATGCATTTTCTCCCCTCCGTTGTTTCATATGTGCATGTTTTGTTGCTTGGTATGACACCAGTTCCTTAAGTGTAAGACCTGGATATTCTGTTCGTGAAACTTTACCCCTCTGTATCAGTCAGCATATGCTAGGTAACATGTAGGTCTGAGCAAGCAGTTTAAAACAATGGATGTTTATTTCTTGCTCATCCTGCATGCCCATTATGGATTGGTAGTGCAAGCCCTTCTCAGTCCAGACCTCTCACATTTCATTGACCAAAGCAAGTCCCAAGGGCTAGTCTAATGTTTAAGGGGATGGGGAAGTCTAATCCTGCTGTGTATCTTGAAGGAGAAAAATTTAGGAACATTGGTCAACCGCCTAATGGCAGCCATATTTTCCAGAAGTCTGCCTCTGGCTTCCCTTGTGGGCTGGCCTGTTTGAAAGCCTCCTGTCACTTCTGGCTATACAGTTCTCTGCCAGGCACTTAGAGTCTTGGTGATGAGATACAGTCCCGTTCTACAGGGTTTGTGGTTCCTCCCTGATCCCCAACCTTTGCCAGAAACCGAGAACAAATCCAGTTGTCTAAAGACTCAGCCATTCCTCCCAGCAGTGGGGATACACAAAGAAGAAAGTTGTATCTTGTCTGAAATTATGACCAACATTTAGAGACCCCAATTCTCTGGGTTCTGTCATCCTGGACTCATTCATTCAGTCATTTATTCAACAAATACTGTAACTATTGAGACCTGCTGTAAACCAAGCACTGTTGTGTTTATAGCAATGTAGTGACAGCCATGACACATGTCCCTGCCTACTCAGCTCTGACAGTTGGACAGAGCAAGCAGTCAACTATGGTGCCTGAGAATGGACTCTGGAATCAGCCCACCTACCTGGGCTTGCTTCGCTTACTAGCAGTGTTGGGCAAGCTCCTAAAACTCTGTACTCAGTCTTACCATCTTTAAAATGGGAATGATAAGCATACCTATAGGATTATTATAAACAGGAGCTGAGGTAGAGAACTCATAGAAAACGTTTCATTAAGATGTTCGCCTATGAAGCCCTTGGTAAACATTAGCCATGCCTCTTGTCATCATGGCCTCCTCATCACCATCACTGTGGGAATGACCAGATGTCACACCCAGAAGGGAACCTTTGCCTTTTCCTACAAGAACCATATTACTAGTGGTTGTTTGCATCACACATTAGTCCCTGGAAGCTTGTTTCTTGCGGGCCTGAAGCACCTGGTAAAGACCGCCATTGCAGTCACACCTCACCCCTGTTTATAACTTTGTGCGGGGTCCAGCTAATCCCCTGTGATTCGCCATTATGTGGTTCCAACAGATCCGCTATTGTTGGTCTCTGAAGTCTCACCATCTAATCCCTTTTGAACATTCAAGTAGCTTTTCCCTGTTAAGGTTCAGAGTATGGAAAGAACAGCTGAATATAAATTGAACATTTTCAAAAAGGGAGGAAATGGCTAATAATTCTGAAAGCCAGACTAAAGGGCTGAGAAACCTCCCATAATCAGACAATTGCCTGGGTCTGCTTCCTTAGAGCCGGATCTTGGTCCCTGTCCCTGGAGAAAAACACATGTTATGTCTCTCTGGGGCCCAGTCACCCAGGCTACTTGAGGAGGCAATGGCATATGGAGGGTTTGGCGGGAAGGACGGGGTGCCAGAGAAACGGCACTAATTCCCATATATGCACAGAATGCAGACACTTCTGGATTTGTATCAACTCAAGTTCAGGATCATCGAGGAAAGAAAGGGAAGTCACCCTTGCCACTGTGACTGTCAGACATCACCTGAATCAGGGACGTACCTATGCTACAGTCTTAACCCACCCCAGCCTTGTGTCAAAATATCCATGCCCCCCAAAAAGAAAAGAAAAATGTATACCCCATCCCAAAAGGTGGCCTAATTAAATCCTGACAGATTGCTGCTCTATTTCACAGCTGCCTGGTAGCTGGATGTGTTTCTCTGGCAGGAGCAGAATGCATCTGGCTTCACGGAGTTATTTAATATCCCTGGCATGAGCCAAAGAGTGGTAGACATGGTAGGAAGTGTGTTCTTATCTTACTCTAAGACGCAAGGGAGTGGGGAAAAGGATCTTTTTCTCTCTTGGTTTTAAAATGATCAGAAGAGGAGGGAGCAGAGCGGACTTCTGCGTTCCGTCTGTGGGACACGTTGTCAACGTAGGGTGATTCCTGTAGGCTTTGAAACGGTGTGACACCGTAACCATATCAAATGTTTAATGAAGTGAGGCCCCATCTCATCGGTATTCAGCATGGCGCTGACATTACATACGCTAATCCTGAAACAATACACTGTAAAGGAGACGCTTTCTTTCTCGGTTTGAAATGAATGGAACAGCCTGAATTCTTGCAGTTTTATCTCCTGCCTGATAGCCTGGAATGATGCCAGCGCGTTGGGTTTTACCCTCGGGAGTTCACATCATGTGAAAAACGTAAATCAGGTCTGTCTGCCAGTACACACGGTCCTAATCCGTTAAACATTTCTAGCTAACAATGCACATGGGGCCCTTTAGCTACACAGACAGCCATGTTCTGCTAAGACCATGCAAATATAACCACTCTGTCTGCTTATTTTTGGGAGGAATCAATAATTCCCCATGCCTGCATGGTTTTACCCAAATCCCTCACGCAATGCACCAGGCACTTGGCATGTCTTAACCTTAGCTGTAGTACACTGCTCGTTCTCTGGGCTCGGGTTTTCTTACTGTGAGCCTGGGAAAGTTTTAAATGAAGGATTGTCTTTCCCTTTGATTAGCCACTTATGAGGAACCAGAACCTTTGACTTTATCAAGTTATGGGAACTTGAGTCGGCTATAGAATGTACAAAGAAAAAGGCATTGAGCCCTGTCTGTCCCCAGTCCATTCGGGATTCAGAGAAGTTAAAACGTGGGGGCTTGTTTTAATGAATGAACCTTGTATGGAACATTTTTCTTCAGAGTCACACACTACTGTCTGAAGAAGAAAATTTCTTTCCATAAAACTCTGTTTTTTCATAACTACCATAACTACCCCGTGTGCTGAGTTAAGTGCTGGGTAAAAGAGCAGGGCTGTGTAGTTGTAAGGAGCGTGCGCACAGAAGCCAGTGACCCGTGTGCAAATCCTGGCTTCAGTGTGCTACGTGAGGTCATGCTAGGCACAGAGCCTTCCTGTGTTGGGGTTTCCTCTTTGGTAAATGGGGAGATCAACCATACTTTCCTTGTTTAATGTTATCTGTTTGTTTGTTTGTTTTAAAGTTTATTTATTTTGAGGGAGAGAGAGAATGCTTCTGAGAGAGCAAGGGAGGGGCAGAGAGAGAGAGAGAATGCCTGACGTGGGGCTCAGTCTCATGACTTGAGCCGAGGTCAAGAGTCAGACGCTTAAATGATTGAGCCACCTCCGCGCCCCCATACTTCCTCATTTTAAAATCCTTAGACTTGGGGCGCCAGGGTGGCTCAGTTGATTAAGTGTCCGACTTCGGCTCAGGTCATGATCTCACAGTCCGTGGGTTCAAGCCCCATGTCGAGCTCTGTGCTGACAGCTAGTTCAGAGCCTGGAGCCTGCTTCAGATTCTGTGTCTCCCTCTCTCTCTCTGACCCTCCCCCACTCACTCTCTGTCTCTCTCTCAAAATAAAATAAAGACATAAAAAATTTAAATAAAATAAAACAAAACCCTTAGACTAGTGTCTGGCCCTTCATAGGTACTGTATAGGGTACCACCACCTTCACTGCTACTATGTTGATAGTATTAGTATTGGTATTAGTATTAGTATTAGTATTAGTATTAGTATTAATTATCATTACTGTTACCAGATGCCAAGAACAAAACTGCCCACAAAAACAAAATAAAAGCCACCGTGTCCCTGTCTTCATGGAGCACGGAGTCTCCTGGGTTAGGCGGACACTATATACAAGGTCATGGTAGACTCTGACCGTAGTGTGTGCTGGAATGAGGGAGGGGTGCTCCTTCCAGAGGAACCCAAATGAGGAGGCTCGTCCTAATCGGGAAGGTCGTCAAAGGCGTCCCTGAGGAGGAGATGACTGTCCTGAGATCAAAGAAAGGCAATGCATTAATTCATCACAAAATACAGGACAACCTTGGTTTGAGAGCATAATTCATTCCAGAAACATGCTTGTTATCCAAAGTATTTGTATATCAAAGCAAATTTGAAGAACCCTTGGCTCAGTTGTGATCATGTGACGTCCGGTGTCATGTACTACTCATATTGCAAGACATCGCTCATTTATGCAGTTGACATTTGTTAGAGATGTTTGCTCGTCTTGCAGAACACTCGCAAAGCAAGTTACTTGGCGATCCAAGGTTTTACTGTAATTTAGAAAATACAAAAAAAAAAACCCCACCGATAATCTATCCATCCAATGATAACCACTGTTAATGTCTTACTATGTAGCCTTCCATATCTTTTTTATGTATGAATAAAAATACACATGCGCATGCACATTTTCTCATCCACAAAAATGGCATCCTGCTCTTAAAAAATATGTATTTTTTCCTAACGTGCTTTCTTTCACCAAGCGGAATACCGCAGACACCTTTCTGTGTGAGCCATCAGGACTGACCTCCTGATTGCCCAGAGCCACCCTGGACCTTCCCGCTCACCTTTCTGCCCCACCCCTCCCCCGCCTTCCCACGTGGCAGGACGGTTCTGCTCTGGAGCCAGCCCTTCATCTTAGCCGCCTGACTGTTCTTGTCACACACCCAGCGCCTGGGTTCTGTGTGTCTACAAGGTGCTTCTCAGCACCTGCTGAAAGCCTCCAGGCTCCAGGTAGCATACTGCAATGTGCAGATGGCGCCCAGAAACGTTATGGCCATATCTGAAAACAGAACTTGGGTTTGCAGCCAGCATTTAAAGGCTTATCTGGAATGGGAGCCTCTGTTTAACATATTTAACATGTTGAACATACACATGCACATCACCTTCTTTTGTAAAGTACCTCTTCTATTTTGGGATCCTGAATTCTAAAGAATCCCTGTTGAGAAATTTGCTCCTAAGGTCATGAGAAACCCCCAAACTCTATTAGACCCTTGGAGGATGATTGTTCGTCTTCAAATTGCTGAAGGCTCAGGTCACTATGAGTTGTCATTAAAGGAGATACTTTTATGGACTCAAAAAAAAAGAAAAATCATCCATGGCCTTGTGTTCTGTGAATCGATTTTTCCACCTCTTTCTCCTCCTCATCTACTCAGTGACAGGTTGATTCATTCTTTTCCCCTGTGGTACAACTGAAGACACGTCCACGCTCTGGGTGAGGACCCTGTTAGCATACATTCTGCCTCATCCCAGTTGGAGCGACAGCAGCTGCCTGTGTGTGCCAACCTCAGCCTTTAACAGTACCCGTCCAGCTTCCTTTGTGCCCCAAAGACTTGTTTTCACTTGGTTTTCACTTCTCTTTTCCTTTATACTCTCCTAGCTTTACCTTGAGTCCGTCCACCTTATAAGGTGGGTAACCAAGGTCGTTCTATAAAACTGCAGCAGTGTCTTAGAGTCTGTTCAGGCTGCCATAACTAAACACCTCGGGCCAAGTGCTTTAAACAACAGAAATTTATTTCTTGCAGTTCCAAAAGTCCAAGGTCAAGGTGTAGACCAATTTGGTTCCTCCAGGACTCTCTTCCAGGCCTGTAGACAGCCACCTTCTTGTTTCCTCACATGGAAGAAAGAGAGACTCAAGCTCTCTGGTGTCCCCTTCTTTGTTTATTTTAATTTCTTAATGTTTATTTTTGAGAGAAAGAGAGAGATAGACAGAGCTCGAGCAGGGGAGCGGCAGAGAGAGGAGACACAGAATCCGAAGCAGGCTCCAGGTTCCTAGCTGTCAGCACAGAGCCTGACCCAGGACTCAATCCCATGCATCGAGAGATCATGACCTGAGCCGGTTGGATGCTTAACCGACGAGCCACCCAGGTGCCGCTCTGGTGTCCCCTTATTAAAAGGGCAGTGATCCTATGAGAAAGGTCCCACCTCGTGACCTCATCTAACGCTAACTTCCTCCCAAACGCTCTACATCAAACAGCATCACACATGGGTTATGGCTTCAATGTGTGAATTTGGGCAGGAGTCACATACTATCAGGACTTGGGGTTAAGAAAAGCATGTTACTGGGGCGCCTGGGTGGTTCAGTTGGTTAAGTGTCCGCTTCAGCTCAGGTCATGATCTCACGGTTCGTGGGTTCGAGCCCCACGTCAGGCTCTGGGCTGACAGCTAGCTCAGAGCCTGGAGCCTGCTTTGGATTCTGTGTCTCCCTCTCTCTCTAACCCTCCCCTGCTCGTGCTGTCTCTCTCTCTCTCTCTCTAAAAAATAAATAAAACATTTTTAAAAATTAAAATAAAAAAAAGAAAAGCATGTTACTAAGAGGCTGTGGTGGTCAAAAATAAGATCTGAACTGTCGGGATGGTGAGGCATCAAGAGGAGGCTGGGGAGGTAACAGCACGGGGAGGCAGCCCATGCCAGCTTTGCTGCTCACTGGCTGTGTGAACTCGAGACACATCTGTTGTAACTTGCCTTCCCTGCTCTGTAAAAGTGGGACTGGGGATGCTCATTCACGGGCTTGCCACAAGTTCTTGATTTATGAGTTTACGAGTCCTGGCAGTGTTCTTGACTCAGTCAGTCAAGAAAACTGTGGATCGGGGCACCTGGGTGGCTCAGTTGGCTGAGGCTCTGACTTCAGCTCAGGTCATGATCTCACAGCTGGTGGGTTCAAGCCCCGCATCAGGCTCTGTGCTGACAGATCGGAGCCTGGAGCCTGCTTCGGATTCTGTGTCTCCCTCTCTCTCTGTCCTTCGCCTGCTCTCACTCTGTCTCTGTCTCTCTCTCACTCTCAAAAGTAAACATTAAGAAAAAATTTTTTTAAAAAACTATGGATTGATGGATTGGTTGGTTACCTGTGACATGTCAGGCACCGTGTTACATGCGGCAATTAAGTGAAACTCACACGTATGCCTGAGACCAAGTGCAGGACAGGGCAGACACTCATTAAACATTTCCTTTCAGGTCCCACGCAGAACGGACCACAGGAACAGGGTTAACGGGGCTGACTCAGTAAAGGAGCCAGTGATAGCTCAGGGCAGTGGCAGAATGGAGAGTAGGAAATGTTTTGTTTTGTTTTGTTAAAGCATGAAAGTGAAGTCCCTGGATGCCAGATTGCAGTCAGGTCCTGAAAATGGAACTCAGCAGAGACATTTGAGGGTAGAAGTTGGTGGGGTAATCATGGAAGCCACACGCTGTCCTTTGAGAAGGAGCGTGGAACAATAGGCCAGAAGCTAGCTGGACCGTCGGCAGCCTCTCCAACCATCACAAGTCTTGTTTTTGTTGCTAGAAGGTAGAAAGAAAGAAGTATGGCTCCAGGGACATTTGTGAGACTGGTCTCTTACTGTAGCTTGGCGTGTACAACCTCGCATTTGAGTTAGCAGCAATCCTGTCGCATTTTTAATGCACGTAAGTCTGAGTGACCAGGTTTGCCATGAAGGCTGGTGATGGCGGTTTCGTTGTGTGGTTGTTGGGTTGTGTTTTGGTTTTGGTGTGGGGGGTTTTTTTTGTATCTTTTAAATTAATTTTCAATTAAGTTTTGAAGGAACAAAGTATAAAATTAACTAACTTGCAATTAATTTCAACAGTAATTATGCAAAAATTCTAGGCATGTGAAAGATGGGGCGCATGGAATAATTAGTCGTGGATTTTTTCACTACCATAATTGCCGTGATGAATATGTATGAGGCTGTTTGGGAAAGGAACGCACAGCAAGCAATTGGACTTAATTAAACTTTTAGCTGGCTTAGCTCGGGGAGCCTGCATTGTGTTTCAGTCTCCCAAACTATTAGCAAAGCCTCCCCAAACAAATAGCGGCCAGAAACATAAAGGAGAAAGCCACAGGTGGCTTTTTTCTCAACTCTTCTCTTAGTTTTGTAGACTTCTAGCTTTCACGGATCCTTGGCATGGCATGCATCATTGTCCAGAGCGTGGCCTGCACAATTCCTTGAATTATGGCAAGGAAGCATAGCCACTTTGTTTTAGTTCAGCCTGTATCAAAAACCCTTTGTTGGCTCTTTCTTGGGCATCCTCTTCTGCAGGGCGGGATACGGTGGTTGGGGTAGGACAAGCATACAGTAACAACAGCATCTCCTGGATTGAGCTGTTACCACAGGCCACTCGACATGCCGAGCACTTGGCATGAATTGTTCTCTCTCAGCCGTCTAGCCACTGAGATCTGAGACCTCAGGAGCTTGCCCAGGGTGAGATTTGAGCCCTGCTCTTTCTGACCCCAAGACCTGTGCTGTTTGCCACTCATCCACTCTCCTGTTGTCCAAGCTGGAAAAAAGAAAGAAATCCTTTTAGTGCCTGCTTTACGCCGCAGGTAAAATTTATTCAGCGTCCTTGTTTTCCTGAGGTTGCCCTCCTGCTACAGCTAGTACAGCAAGGCGGGGCAAGAAGCCATGAGGAATAGTATCACAGGGGTGGGGGGTGGGGGGGGCGCTACAGTGGCAGCCACAAATGTTTACTGAGCTCTCTGTTTGCCAGCCACTGTGCTACCTACTGTATGAGGACCAAGTGCCGTCTCCACAAGCAGCCCATGAGATGGCTGCTGTTACCCCCATTCTACAGATGAGGAAAACCGAGGCCCTGGAGTGTAAGTAACCTGCCAAGATTGCAAAGCTCATGGGTAGTAGAGCCAGGATTTAAATATAGGTCTGGCGGCCTCCAGAGGCTAGAGCGTATACTGAACATCAGGCTTCATCTTCTTACTCCCTTCTTACTCCCTTACTGAACTCCCTGATGTTCAGTATACGCTCTAGCCTCTGGAGCTCTCCAAGGGCAGCCACTCCCCAGGTAGGAAAACATGGCTCCACAAAGGCCATCTTCAGTCTCGCCTGCTGGTGGCAAGAGCCGGATTCTGAGTGTTGGCCATCTTGGAAGATTTCTCCTGGTTGCAACAGAGGGGATATTTGGATGCTTGTAAAGAATTTTCTAGAATCTCCAGACCAAAGGGAGAAGTGCAGATTGTGTCAAACTGTAATCATTGCAGGGTCTTGCTTTTATTTAACACAGAGTACTTTCTCTGAGCTTCCCATTTCCAAATACACCACCGCGGAAAGGCCTCTCAGCCGTAGCCCCTCTCGGCGAGCTAGTGCTCTCTTAGTCAATGACTACGTTTGATTTTTGAAGTACTCTGTTTCTTTGAGGTCAGGGGTTCCTTTCTGGAATGGTGTGCGATTTCCGCAGGCAGTTACAGCTCACCAGAAGGGCCAGGATGGGTCCCACTGAATGCTGGTTCCCTGGCCCTCTTCCAAGTCTCATTAAGTTTGATGGCTTTAGCAAGACAAAAAAATCCCATCACACACGCGCATACCAGACTGCTATTAGTGGGCCGAGAAGAACCTTCCGCCAAGTGAAGCAATTTCCTCCTTCTGTAATTAAAGCAATTTGGGGCTGAACGTATTTATGGGCAGACTCACTGAAGTGAGACAGAAGCATTTTACAGCGTGCAGGTCAGAGGAAGATCCGGAGGCCAGGGACACGACATCCTGGACACCTCTCCATCATAATGTGGCATTATGGGTGGTCTGGGCCCAGTCCTCGTGCTGCGTCCGGCACAGCATACGGCGGCGAGAAACCGAGGCACAGAGAAAGGAAGCAGTTTGCCCAGAGTTGGAGAGCAAACCAGCCAGTGGGCACGCGGGCCCAGGCCCGGCGTCCGCCTCCAGCGTCTGCCCCGGGAGGGTAGTGGGGCTGAGTTCATGGGGCTAGTGCCCTTCTCCAGACATTTGAGGGCTTTCTTGCTGGCATTGGAGTGTCATCGGTCATGCTTTCAGTTCTCCTCTGCTGCTTACATTTGCAGAGTTTTTCCAAAGTCACATTCTACCCCGAGACATTCCTGTCTCCTGCCAGCAGTCTGTTCAAGCCATTATGTCACACCCGTGTTACGGAAGTCTGCGGAGAGCTAGCGGCCCCAGGCTCAGAGCACCTGCTCCTGTGCCTCCCCTGCCCCGTCTTCCCCCAGCCTCCCAGCCCCTTCTTGTTCTTACTGATAGGAGGCCAGAACTCTCTGGAACAGAGATGTATATCTTCCAAGCTCAACTGGGGCTCGAGAGCAATGTTCAGTATCCCATTCAATTTGGAAGTGCTATATTCGGAATTCTAACAAGACGTGTGTAAGATTAGGGTAAGTTAAGGTGACAAAGCCATGGTCCCTCCTTGGTGTCTGCAGGCTGGGGCATTCCTGAGACTTGCACAGTCTGGGGGCTCACCCCACAGTTGACCGTCTGCCTTGTGAAAGGCCGAAGGAAGCCCACGGCTCGTGTCTGCATCGAGTGAAAGCCCAATGCCCTTTTCCTCCGGCACCTCTGTTCCTCCTCTCTGCTTCTTGAGAAGTGACTCTATTGTTTTTAAGTTTATTTATTTATTTTGAGAGAGAAAGCACGTGGGGGAGGGGCAGAGAGAGAGAGAGAGAGAGAGAGAGAATCGCAATGCAGGGCTTGAACTCACAAACTGCAAGATCACGACCTGGGTCGAAATCAGGAGTCAGACCCTTAACCAGCTGAGCCACCCAGGCGCCTCTCGGGCATCCTGTTTTATCCACAAAGAGAAGCAATCATGGCAGAAGTGCCACGAGTGACAGAATCTTGAGCTGAAGACTCGGGGTTAAAGGATCTTCTAAACCAAAGGAAGCAGGGAGATCTGCACTATCTCATCTTCTTCCCTCAGAGTCTGTGGAGAATGAGAAAGGGTTAAAAGCTTGTTTATTTGCCATCAGACAAGATGCTCTAGAAGAGCTCCAACCTCTCAGTCTCTGCTGTGGAGACCACGAGGGGGGTCTGTAATCATGACTGATTAGGAGTTTTCCTCCCCTGGAGCCAACAAAAAAATACAATTAGCCACGTCTTCCTTTATCTCCCTCATTTGTGTGTTCAATTAGTGCAATTGGACATAGATACTACTGCAAGAGAGCCTTGCTGAGATGATGGGGTGGCCAGCGAACTCTCGGAAATGATGCGTAGAATATTAATTGACAGGAATTCTGTCGGTGCTGTTCCATGGAAGCTTCTTCCCTGAGCGTCCAGGAGAGAGTTGAGGTTGGATTTAACACTAGTGTTTCCTTGTTGCTCTGGACAAAGGTGCCCCCGGAAGGGACACTTGATACAGAAGAACAACAGAATTAAACCAGAGGCCCTCAACTTTTGGCCAGGGATTATCTTATTTCCTCTAAACTTGGAAATTGTAACTTTGGGGAGGAAGACCATGGGGAGTCCAGAGAGCAAAATCCGTATGAAGAAAAGAGAACATTCATTTATAAAATACTGAGTGGTGATAATAATGCTTATATGGCTAACACAGTGTGCGGTAAGCATTGTGACGATAAGTAGGTTCTAAACCCACAATTTAAGGCCTATTATTACTTACTGGTTCTACAGACACTGTAAGTACCCGATACATGTGTGTAAGCCTGGACTTAGTGCTTAGAAGTGAGAGGAACAGGTTCTAAACATGACTGATGGGAATCCACCCCTCAAGAAATTTAGAATTCTCTTGGTAGGAAACTGGTTGTATCAGTAACTCTAATTTTTTTAAGTTTATTTATTTATTTTGAGAGAGGCAGAGACAGCATGAGTGTGGGAAGGGGCAGAAAGAGAAGGAGACCGAGAATCCCAAGCAGGTTGGTGTAGAGCCTGCTGTGAGGCTCGAACTCATGAAACCGTGAGATCGTGACCTGAGCTGAAACCAAGAGTTGGACACTTAACCCACTGAGTGAGCTCCTGAGGGGCCCCTGTGTCAGTAACTCTCTAGCAAGGGAGGGAATAAGTGTTGTGACGCAGATCAGGTGAGGGGCCGTGACAGGTTGTAGGAGAGAAAAGTTATTCCTCGTTGGAGGGCTGGGGGTTGGGGGAGAAGTCAGGGACAGAGTGGCTCAACGGCTCTGCCTTGAAGGCCGGCGAGGATGTGGACGGGAGGTCATGTTGGGCAGGATATAGGATACAGCAGACCAAGAGCACAGCAGCCGTCTAACACGGTTTACCTGGAGAGCCCCGTGACTAGCGAGGCTTCTCTCCACGCCAGCCCTCCTAAGTCAGGAGTTGACTTTACGCTTTGTTCACAATAGCTCCTGCTCACTGTCCCCTCAGCGTTCGCACCGGTGCCGTTGGCTGGGACCATGGTCTCATCTGAAGGCTCGACACAGAGAGGATCAATGGCCAAGCTCACTGTCGTATTTGCTGTCGGGATTCAGTGGGCGGCTGGGGTGAGGCCTCAGCTCCTCCCAGGCTGGCTCGCAGCTGGAGGCCTCCCTCATGTCCTTTCCGGGTGGACTTCTCTGTGGCGCAGCCCCCATCATGGCCCTCAGCACAGGTGGGGGAGGGAGAGAGAACAAGCACGAAGACAAAGCAAAGCCATAGTCTTTCTATAACCTGATGGCTCATGATTTCTCCCATAGCCTCTTCATGAGAAAAGGGGAAATAGGTCCTGCCCAACTCACAGGAGAGGGGTCACACAGGAACCCGAACGCCAGGAACAAAGAATCAGAAGCTGCCATCTTGGGGGTTGCCCACCACACGAGCAACAGGACCTGCCATCAGAGAGGGCCTCAGAGGCCTTGGTGTGAAGACTTTTAGGTTTTTTTAAAAAAAATGTTTATTCTTGGGGCGCCTGGATGACTCAGTCAGTTGAGCGTCCAGCTTCGGCTCAGGTCATGATCTCACTGTTCGTGGGTTTGAGCCCCATGTTGGGCTCTGTGCTGACAGCTAGCTCAGAGCCTGGAGCCTGCTTCAGATTCTGTGTCTCCCTCTCTCTCTCTAACCCTCCCCTGCTCATGCTATCTCTCTCTCAAAAATAAATAATACATTTAAAAAAATTAAAAAATGTTTATTCGAGAGAGAGAGAACCAGAGAGCAAGTGGGAGAGGGGCAGAGGGAGAGGGAGACAGAGGATCTGAAGGGGGTTCTGCACTGAGAGCTCAATGCGGGGCTTGAACTCATGAGCTGTGATATCATGACCTGAGCCTAGGTTGGATGCCTAATGGACTGAGCTACCCGGGCACCCTAAGACTTGCAGGTTTTGCTTTTAAGAGTTGCTAAACTGTGGAATGACCCATCCGCAAGCATTTCGTTGTTGTTTGAAAGGTTCTAAGAGGAAACACTTGGAAGTAGACCCCAAGTGGCCATCGTGGATCCTGACACATCTTGACAAGTAACACAGCCCACAGCTATTTAGGGGAAAGAGTTGTTTCCAGTTCTGAGGCTGGGAAATGCAAGCGTCTGAAGTACTTTCCGCCAGGAAGTAGACAAGTAGCCCCTCAAACAGACATGAAGGATCGTAAGGGTGTGCGGAAAGTTTACAGGAGCTGAGCCGGCCTGAAAAAGCTCCCTGTGGCCAAACGTTGGAACAACCTGAGTCACAAATGGAATAATAATAATATTGAATTATGGCTGGGAGAGTAAAATGCATATTTATGAGTCTATCTGATGCAAATAAATAACTGGATAAATAAATGGGAGGCAGGGGCCCATCTTCCTCAGAGAAAAATTCCAGCTAATGAATGCATAAGGTACGAGGGAAATTGAAAATCACCATTAGAACAGCACGGTAATAATTGTTGCAGGCACGATCCCTGACGAATACTAAAATTAGTGGGTAAGAGTCTAAGCGGAAGCAGGGTAGTTCTGTGGTTTTAAAGGCTCTCCACTGAGCTATGTATTAGCTGAACGGGAAAAAATAGTTGAGAGTGAAGGATCTGGGAAGATGCCGGCTTCGGTTACCCTCATGGTCACAGTTAACATTGTCAGTAGGTGGACATCACGCACCTCTGGTGGGAGGCTCCGAGGGGGGCAGGGCACCTCTGTGCTGATCTCCTCAGCAACACCTCTTTGCAGTCATGAAACTGCGTCAGAAAATCCTACACAGGCGGACGCTCTACAGAGCAATGCCTCAGTTTCTTCACAAGTGTCAAGGACGGGAAAGACTGAGAGGCCGTCACAGCTCAGAAGAGACAAATGCTCTGTAGGATCCTGGATTGGGGGGTAGGACAGAAGAAAGACATGAGTGGAGAACTGGAAAAGTCTGAATGAATCCTAGAATTTAATTAATATAATCGTTCTAAAGTGGCCTCTTTATTTCGACAGTTATTCTGTGGTCAGGCAGGGTGTTAACGTTGGGGACAGCTGGGTGTAGGGCATATGGGAACTTCTGTACTGGTTTCTGCAGTTCTCTTGTAAATCTAAACCTACCACAAAATAGAAAGTTAAAAAAATAAAGAGCTTGGCATATAGTAAGTGCTGTATAGTATTTATTAAATAGGCAAAATGGTACTTGGTTTTTAAAAATTGGTGTATTGCTCTGGTTCCTTAAGTGAAAAAAAATTTAACTAAAAATAACAGATCTTTAAAATGTGTAGTGAGGGGCACCTGGGTGGCTCAGTCGGTTAAGCATCTGACTTCGACTCAGGTCATGATCTCACAGTTAGTGGGTTCGAGCTCCACATCGGGCTCTGTGCTGGCAGCTAGCTCAGAGCCTGGAGTCTGTATTTGAATTCTGTGTCTCCCTCTCTCTCTGCCTCTCCCCTGCTCATGCTGTGTCTCTCTTTCTCTCAAAAATAAAAAATAAATAAAAAACACATAAAATGTGTAGTGGAAGTAATAGCTATTTGTTAATAGGTGCCTGGACTAGTTCTGGAAGCCCACACAAAAAGAAAATGGTACTGGGTGCCTGGGTGGCTCAGTCAGTTGAGTGTCTGACTTTAGCTCAGGTCATGATCTCACGTTTCAGGAGTTCGAGCCCCACATTGGGCTCCCTACTCTCAGCGCACAGTCTGCTTCAGGTCCTCTGTCCCCCTCTCTCTGCCCCTCCCCTGCTTGTGTGCTCTCTCTCTCAAAATAAATAAAACATTTTTAAAAATCTTTAAAAAAAATGGTACCAGTGGTTGCCTCTAGGGAGAGAACCCGGGTGACTAGAAGACAGAAATGGGAAACAGCTTCACTTTTCTCTACAAATCCTTTGTTCCCTGTGGAGTTTTGAACCAGGCATCTTTTACCTATTCAGAAAATAAATTTAAAAATATCTAAGCAGCCACGGAAGTTCCGACGTTCGCGGGCTCCCTGTCCATTCTCCAGTTACTCCAGCCCCATTGCAGGGACCCAGAATCGCCCTCCACCCAGGCTGTCCCCCAGTGGACGCTCACTAAACGGTTAATGAATAAGCAAGTGGCTCTGCTGGTGGCCTGTCACGGATTGGTCTGTGTCTCACATCTATCCTCGCGGGTCCTCCTATTTCTCTTCCTAAGGAGGCCAGCTTGGGCCCTCTGTCAGTGAGAAGGCTTTGATTTCTTCACTTTTTTGTTTTAACATGACCCCATTAGTGGTTCAGACTGCTTGCCTGAATTCTCTGGCCTGCCTTCCGTGTCTGGAAAGCTTTTGACAGGGATACACGGTTTCTACAAAAGCCCTGGGGATATGCGGTGACTGTTTCTTCTCTAAAGAATCGAGGAGGTCACTTTGAATCCCCCACTGCCTGAGACCCTGTAGTTACTCATTACGGAGCAGCCCGGTTCGTTGACCCGGTGCCCAGGAGGCCCTCTGGTGTTAGAACGGGCCCTCCAGCACCTTGTCTTGGAGAACATGAAAACCTCCGCCAGGCCCTCATTTCAGGAGACATAAATGAGTGACATCCCAGCACCTCTCAAAAGACAGAGTCAGACAGGATTGCCCGGCCACACAGGGAGGTGGTAGCAGCACAGAGCAGGCCGGTTGTTAGCCATTCCTGTGTTTCTTATCCTCAACTGAGACCAGGTCTTCCTTTTCCTGGGGGAACATCGCCTACTGTTCCCTGCTTCTAGAGGCAAGAAAAAACAAGAGCCAGTGGAGGCAAGGCAGGAAGGGGGGTGCTGGATTCGCTCCTTGGCTTCCCGATTTCTCTCTCGACTTTCTGGGTGGTTCTGTCACTTCATCATGATTGCCGCATTTTTATATATTTAGAGTAACTTCCCCAAGACCGCACGCTGGACGGAAGCAGCTGGTGTGCCTCTCAGCGCATCGCTCGTCACGTGTTGGTCTGCTCCAGAAATCAAAATTAGACCTGTGGGGGCCAGGCCGTCTGTATTTTGGGCTTTGTGTGCCCTAGAGCCTAGAACAACGCAGCTCAGCTGAAGTAGCATGAAAGCAGATGTAGACGCTATGTAGGAGAATGGCCATGGCTGTGTTCCAGGAAAAGCTTGTTTATGAAAAACAGGCAGCAGCCTGGCCTTCCCTGATCCCCCGGCTAGAGCATGGGGTGCTAGCAGGCAGATGGCTCAAGTCAGGCTGCGGAAGAGTCAAGGACCAGACCAGAGAGGCCTCGGGAGGCTGCTGTTCGGAACCTGGAGTTGGAGCCCAGTAGCAGCATCTTATTTCCTGCCTACAAATCTCTCTGAATGCAGCGTGGAGAATGGGGAGGAGCAAAGGTGGAAACTGGGAGGCCAGCTAGGAAGTCCATTGGGAATCCAGGCAACAGATCGTGGCAGCTTCCCAGAATTTGGGAACAGCGTCCGCAGCGCCCACCCCTGGACTGGAGTTGGACAGGAATGGGGAAAGGGAAGGCAGGAACCAGGGCTGCTGCTGGGACTTCCGACTCACAGGTGGCCGGGGATGGCCTGGTGGGGTGGTGATGGATATTTGATGATGGTAGCTGTTTCCTGGGCTCCCACTAATGAGATTTTATTTGCACTGACAATGGCATGCCTGAGGTGGATTCCTCCTCTCCCTGGTTTTTAAGGTTGGCTTGTCCCTGCAATGCTATTTGTGTATGATTACCCAGCACTCAACACACCCATCAAAGCGTCCCTGCTGCCCACATCCCGCTTGAGTTAGCAGTATCCCGCCCCGGCCGCTGACACCGCAGGCTCAACGGACCATAGTATTGTAGCTCGACGAGCCTCATTACGGGACCGGAAACCAACTGACCATCGAGTTGAAAGACTGTCTGCTGAGCATTTAATTTTGCAGCTCTCACCAGACACTGGAGGTAAAGAGATACAGTGCACAGTAGAAATAGTAATTCTGTGCAGCCCTCCTTACTCAACAGATTCCAGGAGACTCGTGTATCCGTTTTAAGCAAGCAGGTTACTTGTAGGAGCCCACATGCTGTGAGATCAGGGAGCCTGGGTGGCCTGGAGCTCCTCTGTGCACAGGAGAGAGGGTGTCCTGGACGTCTCCCCTCTGACACTTAGAAAGATTGGAATATTGATCCTACTTCTTGAGCTCGTCACCACGCCTCACGCCCCTCCCCCGCTGGCTCCCACCGGCTTTTGCTTTTCGGATCAGCAGCAAAGCAGGGGCTAGAGAACTCTTACCCCCTTCCTTCCCCTGCACTCTTCTCTTGACATTTTTTTAAGCCATTACCCAATTGAACAGAGTTCTAAAAAGGCCACCCAAGGGCCCCCGCTCCAATTACCCTCATCATCTGAGTTCCTATTAAAAAATGCCCTTTTCTGCCTTAAACAGCCAATTAAGTCCCTGATTCTTTAGCCAGTTCTGTAACTGCCCTGTACCTGTTTCTTGGCGGAGGCCATTTGCCACCTAACTCCCGGGGTTGTCACAGACACCCTTCCTCATCAGAGGCGGAGAGCAGGCTTGGAGGGTGGGCACAGTTCTTAGGCAGGCTCCGAGAAACTCAGGGATCGTGGGCGACTTCCTCTCTGACAAGACGCCCTGCTTGCTGGCAGCAGCAGCAGCTGGCTGTCTCGGTAGCATCTGCTGAAAAGGCGCAGTCTTTCAGGGAGGCCCCCCTGCCCCCTCTGCCCACGAGCAGGTGTAAGTGAGGGATGGGGAAGACCAGAAGCCCTTGGGTCTCTTGGAATAAGAACAACAGAGAATTCCCAGGAAGATGTCTGCTTTCTTCTGCTTTCAGTTTTACCACTTTCTCATGTTTTACTCCTCTCTCTCATGTTGCATTGGATCTTCCGGTGCTTGTCTCCTAGCTCTGGATGGTCCTAGAGTCCCAGCTCCGCAGATGGGTCCCCTAACTTCCCTCAGGCTCAGGCCAGGAGGGCTCCTGCCGTGGTCGATGTGATGTAGAATGGGCTGGCGGTGTGGATTTTCCCATCACCCTCTTCCAGTTAATTTTAGAAACTTGAGTTACCATGGTAATGGTTCAGTGGGGTTTTTCGTGGTTCTCTTTTGATTCAGTCATTTGTTGGTCTGCCCTTTAAATTAAACTTTTTCAGTCTGCAGCTAAACTGGGACATGAGATGTGCTTGGAATAGGGACCCATCAAGGTGCTGCAGCCCCAAAGGATGTTTGATTGTTTTTATCGAGAACGTCAGGATGGGTTGGGAAGGCCTTTGGTGCACCGTGGCCAAGCAGCTCCTGGATGCTCCCATGCTGGACAGAACAGCCATAGGCAGTCGAGGTAGTCACGAGGTGCTGGAGAGAAGTGGGTCCCAGTGCCTCTCCATGCATGGAGCTCCTCCAGGTTGAGTCTCTGCCGCTTAGACTGTGGAATCCCCAGCACGTGGCCTGACCCGCAGTCTGGGCTTCGTAAGTGGACAAACAGATGTGCGCCCGCCAGGCTTCCCTCCTCATCTCTTCCTTCCATCCTTGTTGAGAGCGTGGAGTTCTAACGGCTAGACCAGCAGGGAGTGTCAGTTCCCTTCCATCCTGGAAGGCCACACACAGCCTCTGCGTCCCTACAGTCCCGCTGTCCTCCCTGCCTTCCGCTGGGTAATGGCCCCTCTTCTCCACCAGTCAGCACTCACGAGCCCCTTTGTGACAGGGTGTGAGGGGACCAGCCTGCACAGATGCTAGAAAGTCACAGTAGCGAGCTCACAGCAGTTCACTTGGCTCAGATTTCATACATTAGCCTTTAATGTTCAGATCAGCTGTGTGTGGGGTACAGGTTTTCAGTCCCAGTTTTACAGAGGCTCACAAAGGTGAAGGACAGTGGCCAATGTCACTCATGTGGTCTAGGGCAAAACCAGAACTCTCAGCCGGCCACTGACACTCCCAAACATGGACTAATCGCCACGCATGATTAGGGGTACACCTGTCCCCATTCATGCTACACCTTACTTCCCTGTGTGAATGGACAGGTGCGTGGTAATAGTAGCAACTGTCTATGCAGACTGTACTGTCCGCATCCGGACTTCACCTGTGTCAGTGCTGGGACCCACAGGGCATTTATCACCCCGACTTTATAAGTGAGGGAGCCGAGCATGAGGCTTGCCCAGAGACTCAGGCATAAGTGGGATTTGGACCAGACTCAGGGACGAGGGTTGGATCGTTGCTGGAACACTGAATACACAGACCGACAATGGTGAGACCATGCGTAAAAGCAGAACTCTGAGGGGCACCCAGGCGGCTCCGTCGGTTAAGTATCCAACTTCGGCTCAAGTCCTGATCTTGCAGATCTTGAGTTTGAGCCTTCCATCGGGCTCTCTGCCCCTCTGTACACATGCACACACTCTCTCTCAAAAAAAAAAAATCCAAAAAAACCCCCAAAAAGCGACACTGTGATGCACAGCCTCCAGCAACCAGCCCAGGACACAACCCCATTAACTGCAGTAACCAGCCAGGAAGTGAAACAGTAACCCTGGTAGCAATGGGCCCAAAACATCCAAGACTTCACTAATAACTGAGGGCTCCCCTACTTTTTATCCTCATTTCCTGCCGAGGACCAACCAGAGAATGCCAAATGTGCACCCCTAATGAATCTCACAGGATCAGGACGCCCCAACCCCAGCTCCCCCGCCAGCCGCCCCCACGGGGCACACCTCACCACTGCTCTCCCTCCCACTCCTCTCTCTGCTCTGAGTCTCTGCCGGATTGCAGGCGATGGCGGCTGCCCCCCTGGCTACAGCAAGCTCTCAGTAGACAGCCTTGGCTGTCCTCCTTTGGGTGGTTTTCATTGATTCCCACACCCAGGGGGTGCGCCTGGATGCCAGCTGAGGGAAGGCGTGTGCCCGAGTGGGGTCCTGAGTGCAGGCGTGCGGTGCTGCCAGGCACCGAGCCGGAGGGGCTGCGGGCTGAACCTGTGCCGCCTGAGCCACCTCACCGCCAGCAGGATGTCATAGGGGCCCAGCAGAGGGAAGGAACCACATCATTCCTACAGAAGACTTCATGAAAGTCTTTGAGTGAAGGCCAGGAGGAAGGAAGGTAGAATTTGCTAGGCTGCGATGAGGAAGGGGGGGTGACGTTGCAGCAGAGAAGCTGGGGTCCCTGCGCTGGTTGCTGTCACTGCGCCCCCCACAGCCCATCCCCCACTTTTCCTCGATGCACACTCAGCCCCCGCTTCCCCGGGCTGCATCAGCAGGGCCTTCCTCTCCTCTGGCTTCCGGCGGCTGTAGCCCGTGCGAAGCACCAGCAGAAGGTAGAGGGGTGGCATCTCTGTTCCCCCTGCCTCTTGTCAGCTCTCCTAGGTGTCACCTGGTGCTGAGAAAGCCTTCCACTGTCCATCTTAAACTCTTCCAGTCTCCCTTTTTACTTTTTAACTTTTTTTATGTTTATTCATTTTTGAGAGACAGAGAGTGAGTAGAGGAGGGGCAGAGTGAGAGAAACACACACACACAGAATCCAAGGCAGCCTCCAGGCTCTGAGCTAGCTGTCAGCACAGAGTCTGATGCAAGGCTCGAACTCACAAACCTTCAGATATGACCTGAGCTGAAGTCGGATGCTTAACCAACTGAGCCACACAGTTTCCCTGTTTCACCCAGGAGGCGTTGACCCACTTGGACAGGCAGGAGGCACCGGGCAGGAAAGCTGTGGGTGTGCACCCTGTCCTAGGCCAGACTGGCCAGCGCCTAGGAGGGCCGGGGGATGGCAGCAGTGAGAGAAGGAGAGCGGAGTGGACTCTCACGGTGAGGAGCCGGACTTGGCCCTCGGGACGCGGGAGGTTCAGGCGTGGTTGTGAGCAGGGGCACGGAGCCAGCTCAGGTCTGCCCGTCACCACGGTCTGGGCGCCGTCTTGGCCCCTTCGGAGAGCAGCCCACGTGTGCCGTCACCACACTCCCAGCGCTGAGAGGCGGCGGGCCACTAGATGACTCCGGGAAAGGGTTGAGTTGCCCCCAACTAATTTGTGAGCAGGAAGGTTCTGGAAAAATGGGACAGTGTTTTTGTACACTGAACACCTGCACAGTTCTCTACAATCCTGAGCTCTGCCAGCTGCCCGTCGAATAACAAGATGACTGTCAGCCATGGGCGTGGTTCCACGTTTCGTGAGCAGATCCCCTCAAGAGACCTGAGTAGGGGACCTGTCCTTATATGTTGTGAATCTCTGGATGGTGGTCAGACAGACTAGGGCTCAGGTCCCAGTTCTGTCACTTCCTGGCTGCGTGGCCCGGGGCTGACGAGCTGACTTCTCTGAGACTAACTTCTCACCTGCGAGGCTAACCGAGCTCCTAGCCACGAAGCACTTGGCACGTGAGGCACTTAGTCTCACGTGGAACATCGCGGGTGTTTCTGGCAGGACAACACCCGGCGACGGAGACCTCCAGAGCCCCAGTGTTAGAGACCCTCTGCCCACTTCCAGCAGCACACTTTCACGGAGCCGCATCCAGGGCACTGGGGATACAGCAATGACCAATCAGAATACGGCTCTGCCCACCCAGAGGTACATTCCAGTAGGAAAGAGGTAATCCCATACAAATACAGCGGACAGTGACAGGTGGTGACAAGTGCTGTGAAGACATATAAGGCCAGGGGAGGGGATAGATGGGGAGGCTTGGCGGTGGCTCCGGAAGGCCTCCCACTAACACTGACTTAGGAATAGAGACTCAGGTAGGATAGAGTGTGAGTCATGCAGATGCCCAGGGAGTGGCATACAGAGCAGAGGGCACAGCAAGGGCAAAGGCCCTGGGGCAGGTGTGTGTTTGGAGTGTTCAGAACCCACAGAAAGGAGGCTGGTGAGTCTGTATGGCAAGAAGCTGGGGAAGAGCAAGAGTGGAGGCCATGGTGAAACTTTGGACTTTAAAAAAATTTTTTTTACATTTATTTATTTATGAGAGACAGAGGGACAGAGCGTGAGCAGAGGAGGGGCAGAGAGACAGGGAGACACCGAATCTGAAGCAGGCTCCAGGCTCTGAGCTGTCAGCACAGAGCCTGATGCAGGGCTAGAACCCACAGACCGCGAGATCATGACCTGAGCCGAAGTTGGCTGCTTAACTGAGCCACCCAGGTGCCCCAAAACTTTGGACTTTATACTGAGTCTGTGGGAAGCTGCTGGAAGGTATTGTGCAGAGGATTCACATCAACAAAGGCATTTAGGTTTTAGAAGCTAAAGGGGGCTAAGGGGGAAAAGGCTGGAGGGTAAGTGGGGGTGGGGCAGGGGTGACTGTGGCTGGGACAAGGGCACAGTGGTGGAAAGTGTGAGACCAGGATGAGGTCGTGGACTGCCAGGGGCCCGTGTGTAGGGTGCTGGCGAGGATCAGCTGTGTCTCGTGCTCCCCTTTGAGGAGTGAGTCCTTGACCCACCAGCTGGGACCGGAGCCTCAGAGCCTCAGACCCCGGTGCCTGCAGAACAGGTCTCCCTTCCCCCTGGGAGGCAGGGGGCCACGTTGTCAAGATTGTTCTGAAATCTCCAGATGAGGTGAATGCGTTCATGGTCAGTCAAGCTCCTTCTTGGAGGCCCCTCTTGTACTGCTTCTGTTAGCAGCCAGTTCCCCTAAATTATTCAGAAAGCCAGTTGCATTCGGAAACTCCAAGGCCGCACACTCAGCAGTTCCCTGGGTAATAAGGTCTCAGGGCAGGCGGAGCACCAGTGAGCTGATTCAGCAGCGGCCCTGATGAGCGTGCAGACCCGGAGAGCAGATCCGGGGCAGCCCGGGTCTCGTGCACATTTGAATAGAATCAGCTCGAAGACTTGTCTCATCAGGTGTCACCGTGCGAGGTTGGGGGGTGGGGGCTCATGCATCCCTCCTGATGGGAACTCGCATTTCACACTCTGCAGCTGCACAATGGAGGCTCCCAGTGCTTGGCCAGCATCAGTCAAGTGATTGCCTGCTGAACCCCAACCAGGCACGGGGAGGCTGCTACAGGAAGTGGGTGAGCCATTTGCTGCTTTCACCTCTTAAGGGGACATCTGCAGCTACAGAACTTCCGCTACCCCTCCCCCCCACTGCCTACAATAGGGCCAGGGATGCCGCTACCTGATTTGTGAAGAGACAACTTCCAGAATATTGGGAGTGTGCTTGTTTGGAATTCGATGGGTATTCTGTCCATCTCAGGTAGCACCGAGGTTGGTGAGATGGTCACATCCTCTTGTGAAGCATCATAGTGAACATTAGCCTAATAAAGCCTCTGACAAGTCCTGTATGGATAATGACTAGGGTTTGTTTGAGTACTTACTGAGTGCTAGATGCTGTTTTAAACTTTTGACACATATTTTGTCTTTTTATCCATAATCAACCCCGTGAGGTGGCTTCTACTTAGATGAGGGTTTTGATGTGCAGAGAGGAGAAGAAACTTGACCTAGGTCACACAGCTCATAAGTGACAGAGATCTGAATCTAAACCCCTGGGTTCCAGAGCCTGCACTCTGAACGGCTACCAAGAGAGTAGTTTTAATTTGTCCAGCCCAGTTTTCCTCACACCTGTTTGACCGAGCTCCCCATTTTCATGAACTGTCTTTTGCCATCTCAACTCACTCTTGGTTTTGGGCCTCAGATCCTGAGTGCAGATGCTAGTTGTGCCACCTGTTTGCTGTGTGACCCTCAGTACGTTACTCAACCTCCCTGGGCTTCAGTTTTCACATCTTGATTAGCAGCAGGAAGACCAGGCTTCACTCAACTTCAAAGTTACCCTCATCTTATTCAATGTTTGAGTCTCTCTGTAAATGAGACTATAAATGATCCTGTCCCAACGTTAGTTTATAGCTAGAAAAAAGTACTCGTGGAGTACCTACGTCTTCATAGGATGGCATGGCCCCAAGGAGGACTCCCAGGAGAGAGCCTGGCCTCGGACCACCAGGAGCGCCTCCTCAGAGCAAGAGACATGTGTGAAAAATGAAAGTGAGTCCTGGGTAAAGAGGTGGGGGTTCTGGACCCAGGCGCCTGGGCTCCTCCTGGTTTCTCCGCTCAGAAGCTCATGGTCGTTGTGAACCATAACTGAAGCTTTGGACCACGTGGGCAAGTTCCTTCACGCCCCTATGTTCCCATTTCCTCGTCTGTAAAATGGGCTCCTTCTTAGGATGGCGTATTGTTTCCCGTGTTTGCTGTTACGGACCCCCGCAGACTAGAGGGCTTAAAACAACAGAAATGTGTTCTCTCACCGTTGTGGAGGCCAGAGGCCTGGGGCGTAAGTGTTCGCAGCGTTGGCTCTTCGTGGAGGCTCTGAGGGGAGTCCCTCCACGCCTCTCTCGGCTTCTGGTGGCTGCTGCAGTCCCAGGCTGTCCTAGGCTTGGGCTACATGACTTCAGTCTCTGCCTCCATCTTCACATGGCCTTCTCCCTTGTCTTGGTCTCTGTCTTCTCCTTTTCTCTGTCTTATAAGGACACTTATCATGGGATTGAGAGCCCACCTAGTTCAGGATGATTTCATCTGGGTAACTTTACCTTAATTATATCTACAGAGACCCTTATTCTAAAGTAATTCCTTCCCCCCCCCCCCGTTTTTTACTTATTTTTGAGAGACAGAGAGAGAGAGAGCACAAGCAGGGAAGGGTCAGAGAGAGAGGGAGACACAGACTCTGACACAGGCTCCAGGTTCTGAGCTGGCGGCACAGAGCCCAACACGGGGTTCGAACCCATGAACCGTGAAATCATGACCTGAGGCGAAGCCAGATGCTTAACCGACTGAGCCACCCAGGTGCCTGAGACCCTTATTCTAAATAGATCACATTCTGCGATTCCAAGTAGACACCTCTTTGGGTGGGGGGACAGCATTGAACTCTCCCTGGCCTGGACTTGGGTGTGGCCGTGCCAGTGGGGCCCAGAAGCAGAGACTGGAGATATGCTGCACAGCAGAAATCGGCCACACATGCTGGCTCCGTGTGGGTGGACAAAAGGAGAGCATGCAAGGCAACCTGAATGTTCAAACCCGGGGGAAGAGATGGCCAAGGAAGTGACGGGCCTCTGGGAGTCTGTCCTAAGAAATTGCACCCATGAACATAGGTCATAGGTCATTGTGTTGGTCACCAGCTGTAGCGTGGTGGACGGAAGCAGCCGGGGCCCACCCTCGTGGCTCTCACTGTCTGCTTGGCCTCCCTGAATGTTGTAGCATTGTCGGCTATAGCACAAAACACACACACACACACACACACACACACACACACAACAAGGCAGCCTAAATGTACGTCACATCAGGATGTTGAGTAAGTTGTGATGCACACATATAGGGGGATGCTTCACAGCTGCTCTTTAACAAAGGCGTGGGTAGATGAGGAAAGATGTCCACATGCAGAAATATCTGGAGAGCCGGAACAGAAGTACCTGTGTGTGGACATCCATAGAGGAGTTTTGAAGGATTTACACTGTGGATCAAGAAACTACAGCCAGTGAGTGAAATCCGAGCCACTGCCTATTTATGGAAATAAAATGTGAATGGGACACAACTGTCCTCATTCGCCAGTGTTTCCTCAGCCCCCTTTGTGCTACACCAGGGGAGCTGAGTAGTTATGACCGGAACTGTGTGACCCACAAAGCAGGAAATACCTTCTCTCTAGCCCTTGACAGCAAACGTTTGTCAAACCCTAGTCTGCACCAAACTCTTTAACTGCTGTGTCCTAGTAGGTTTGGGGAGTGGGGGAAGCTGTGTGAACATTTCTATTTTGCTTTTAATTTTAATGGATTTTTGTAATTAGAAATAAGTTTCAGCTGGGAAGAAAAACAAGCAGAAGGGATGTAAGGGATGCACGCTACCTGATTTTGAGACGTATAAAGCTCTAGTTATCAACACACTTAGTGGCATAAGAGCTGGTATATGGTTCAGTTAAACAGAAGAGAGAATCTAGAAGGAGACCCAGACTTGTATGGTCAGCTGATTTTCAACAGAGGTGCCGAGGCAGTCCAGTAGGAAAGGATAGGCTTTCAACAAATGACTCTGGAGCAATTGAATATCTAAAGGGAGGTAGAAAAAGAACATTGAACTTCATTTTGTACCATGAACAAAAATTAAGTTGCAGTGGGTAGGAGCTGTAAATGGAGGAGCTAAAGCTGTAAAATCTGTTCCAGGCAAAGATTTCTTGGATAGAATACCAAAGCAGGAAACATAAGAGAAATAATTAATACAATAGACTTCCTAAAATATTTTAAACACTTATCTTCAAAAAGACACTGTAAAGGAAGAGATAGGCCACAGACTGGGGAGAAAATATTTTCAGAACATATTTCTGGAAAAGGGATTGTATCCCAAAATGTACAAAGGATTCTTAGTACTCACTAAGTGGCCAGATGACTGAGTTTTAAAATGGGCAAGAGATTTAAGTAGACACTTCACCAAAGGAGACCTACACATGGTAAATCAGTGCGTGAACAGAGGCCCAACATCATTAGTCCCTGGGAAATGCAACCTAGAACGTCCGTGAGCTATCACTCAATACCTACTGAAATGGCTACGGTTAAAGACTAGCCACATTATGTGTTGGCGAGGATGCGGAGCGTCTGGGGGGAGGCCAAATGCTGCAGCCACCTTGAAGAAACAGTGTGAGAGCTTCTTAGAAGAAACGTACACTCCCTATAGGACCCAGCAGCCTTACCCCTAAATATAAACCCAAGAAATATGAAAATATTTGTCAGCACAACGACCTGCATGCCAGAAACTGGAAGCCACCAACGTCCCTCTTTCAACACAAATTGTGATCCCTGCATTCAACAGGATGATACTCTGCACTTAAAAATATTTTTTAATGTTTGTTTTTGAGAGAGAGAGAGAGACACTGAATCCCAAGCAGGCTCCAGGCTCTGAGCTGTCATCCCAGAGCCTGATGTGGGGCTCCAATTCGGGAACAGTGAGATCATGACCTGAGCCAAGGTCGGACGTTTAACCAACTGTGCCCCCCCCCAGGCGCCCCAACTCTGCATTTTCAAAGAGGCAAGTGCTAACACCTAGGAACATGGTTGAATCTCAGAAGCATCATGCCAAATGAAGGAAGCCAGACACGGCAGGCTACGTACTGTGTAATTCCAGTTACGTGACTTTCTGGAAAAAGTGAGTCTCTTTGGACAGAACACAGACAAGTGTTTTCCAGGAGTGGTGAGTTGACAGCAGAGGACCACGAAGAACTTCTGGGGATGAATGGAGAGGTTCTAGATCTTGTCTGTGGTCGTGGTTATGCAACTGCCTCATTTTGTTCAACTCTAACTGCACATTTTGAAAGGGTGCATCTGATTGTGTGTGTGTTATACATACTTCAATCAACTTGACTTTTTAAAATATGTAATCTGGAGAAAAATAGACTTTAAAAATACTTTTTTATAAAAGGCACCCAGGAATTGATTTTTCAGAGGAGGGATAAGGAGTCTGCTTGAACGGGGCAGCGAACATTCCCACAGGAACTCTGGATCCCGGGGATCAGGCTTGGGCGCCATTCTCGGGGAGCGGTGAGTCAGTCGAGGGCCTCAGGTGAGTGAGCAATGGTGAGGCACGAACCCCAAGAGGCCCGGGGCATACGTTACAGGGAGAGAAGGAAGGAAAACGCAGACGGCGTACACTGCAGGCAGTGTGGGCAGTGCCAGCGTCGGTGGACAGTAGGCATGGCTTAGAATGGATAACACAGCACAAAGAGTAGGAAGAAAGGGGTGAAGAAATCTCCCTCACCTCTGCTCCCACGCTGGGAGCCGCCAGCGTCACCAGTCCTGGGTGTCCTCCTGCAGATGTTCCATACATCCTTGCACCCGGGGGCTCAGTCGGTTAAGCATCCAACTTCGGCTCAGGTCATGATCTTGTGGCTCACGAGCCTGAGACCTGCATCGGGCTCTGTGCTGACAGCTCAACATGGGGCTCGAACTCACAAACTGTGAGATCATGACCTGAGCCGAAGTCGGACACTCAACTCACTGAGCCATCCAGGTGCCCCATGTATTCTTTTAATTTAATTTCTTTTAATGTTTATGTATTTTAGAGACAGAGCGAGTGGGGGAGGGACAGAGAGAGAGAGAGACACAGAATCTACAGCATGCTCTAAGCTCTGAGCTGTCAGCACAGAGCCGACACAGGGCTGGAACCCATGACCCATGAGATCATGACTTGAGCTGAAGTCACGTAACCAACTGAGCCACCCAGGTGCCCCTCCATGCATTCTTTATTGAACTTCGTTTCTTTTCACATATCAGGATGTCTTTCAGATTGTTCCACATCAGTGTATGTAGAACTACCCTCAGTTTTCCGATAGGTGTGGTATTGTATGGATGCCACAGTTGATGGTTAATTTGCCCAGCCACAGCTGATAGACATTTAGATCATTACTGATATGTGTGCTATTTCAAATGCTTCAGTGAATACTCATATTAAAAAGCTATTTCTCATTTGTGTGAGTATCTCTGTTAGATCCATGAGAGCGGAATGGCTGCGCCAAAGAATACACGCATTTTTATTTTGCTGTGTGTGGCGAACTGCGTCTCCACCCCGGGCTGTACCAGGTCATCCTCCCGCCAACCGGGCGTGAATGATGACACCTGTTTCCCCCAGACCTGGGCAGCAGAACGTGACATCACACTGTGTGTTTGCCAGTGTGCCTGGTGAGAATCGCATCTCCTGGGAAATCTGATTTGCTTCTGGAGGAAGGAGTATTTAAAGAAGCAAGGGAACACCCAGTCATGAGCGTT
Source organism: Suricata suricatta (assembly GCF_006229205.1). Classification (NCBI taxonomy): domain Eukaryota; kingdom Metazoa; phylum Chordata; class Mammalia; order Carnivora; family Herpestidae; genus Suricata; species Suricata suricatta. The sequence goes on along the minus strand of NC_043710.1, from coordinate 24,775,187 downwards.
GGCTGTTTTGTGTCAGGCCAGACAGCGCCTCCCTGTGAATTAGAAAAAGGCACTCCTCCTCAGGACACCTGACTGCCACCTGCCAGAAGACTGTCGTGATAACCGTACAAATCTGGGATGACTCGGAGGCGAAGGCACCCTGGAGCTGGGGACAAGCAGTACCACGGGCAGCGGCAGGGGCTCTTGAGATCACCACTCTGGGTGGCAACCAGATTGCCCGCGATTAATGTAGCGGAAGGAGCAGATCCAGCACAGGAATTCAAGCTGTCTGACAGCAGAGCAGGAGGGCATTAGCTTGAGGGACAGCCAGAATAAATGGAAACTTCATTATCCATGGATTATGCACTTAGAACTCGGGTCCCCGGCAACTCTGATATTCGTAATTTGGCCAGCGGGCTCATTAAGCTCTTAAGAAAAGTGAATCTAGTTAATGAATTAATACAAGATGACATTTTACACACCGAGCAGAAACGAGACCGGCACCACTGAGTTATGTAACATCGTAATTTCTCGAGTGAATGTGATTGCCGCTTCTCGCCTGCCAAAGTGGGCAGGTCCGCAGAGAGCCTGCTTTCGCAGACATAAATGAGACGGTTGAGATCTGCAGTCATTTCCCATTCATTTTAAAGCGCTCCCTCTCGTGTTCTTAAAACTTCAAGTGGTTACAGGAAAGTTCGTGTTTTAAAATCTCTGGACCCATCTGCTTTCCCGATGAAAATCCGCCTGCTTTCATATTTTAGGAGACCTATGGTCCTAAAAAGGAACTCACTCCATCCTTACCCTCCCTTCCCCACCCCCTCTCCCGCGCCCCTGCCAGAGGGGGACTCCCCCAGCCTCTGCCTCTGGTCCAGAGAAGTTGGTGAGGAAAATGGAAAGAATGCGAGCACTCGGAATTAGCACTTGCCAGCTGGGGGTGACGACACGTTCTGGGGTGGGTGGTGGCGAGAGTAGCAGAGCCACGTGCGTGTACTTAGTGCCAGGGAGCCGCATCCTCCCAGAGGGTGAGAATGGCAAATTTTATGTTACATATATATTTTACCGCAACAAAAAAGCAAAGAGAACTAGCATTAACTGAGCACAAACACTTGCCAGGCACTTTGCATATATATTGAATTTTATCCTCCCGGTAATCCAAGGATCTGGCTACTGGTTTTACCCAGAACTGCCACTGCCGCCATTTTAAAGATGGAGGCGGCTGAGGTTCATGGAAGTGCAGTAACTTGCTTCAGCAGCAGCGAGAAGTGACGGCCCCAGGGGACGCCTGGGTGGCTCAGTTAAGTGTCTGACTGCGGCTCGGGTCATGATCTCCAGGTTCATGAGTTGGAGCCCTACATCGGCCTCTGTGCTGACAGCTCAGAGACTGGAGCCTGCTTCTGATTCTGTGTCTCCCTCTTCTCTCTGCTCCTCCGCCCTGCTCACTCTCTGTCTCTCTTTCTCAAAAATAAATAAACATTAAAAAAAAATTAGAAATGATGGCCCCAAGATTTAACGCCACAGCTCTGGGCTTGACATCACAGAATGAAGATATTTTATTTTAAGCCTGGGTTCTGAAACAGACGCACATACGAGCCCCCCACCCCACTTTTAGCTCTCGAAACTGAGAGCAGACAGAACTCCAGCAGCGCCCCTGAGGGTCACAGCGCATCGACTGGAGAAAAATCCGGAACTGCCTCCCTCCCTCAACTGCCTGCAGCGCGCTTCTGCGTGTGGTCTAGGATCTGACTTGCCTCTTTCTGGGTGGTTCCTCATGGAAACAGAGACCCGCAGGAACATCATTGCTTTTCATTCACGTTTGAGTGTGGCCAGAAAGCAATGAACACAGAGCCCGGAGCTCGAGGGAAAAAATCTTCGTGCGTCTCAGATTAGGATTGTTTGGGAGAATCAAGATGTTTATATCAGGAAAGGAGAGAAGGTAGTGTGTTCCCCAGCATGTGGTTGTTTTTGTTTTGCTTTTAATGTTTACTTTTGAAAGAGAGAGGGAGACCTAGAATTCAAATGGGGCACCAGGCTCCAAGCTGTCAGCACAGAGCCCAACATGGGGCTCGAACCCACAAGCTGTGAGATCATGACCTGAGCCGAAGTCGGATGCTTAACCGACTGGGCACCCCCACCCAGCATGTGGTTTTTTGACAGACAGGTATCTAGGTTCTAGCCCTGGACTCCTCTACTTGCATTTTACGTGAATGTAGACAAGTTAAATCACCTCTGATCGCTCTGCTGTCTGGAAGTTAGGAATAATAAAATACTAATAACACTTGCCTTACCAGGGTGTGTGAATACATGTTTGTTTCCACCGAGCTGAAGGCATTTATGGAGTGCCTGCTCCGTGCCAGCCGCCATCCTGCACAGCGGGGATGCTGTGGCGAACAGGACAGGCGCACACCTAGTGACTAGGGATTGGGACGCTTGGCCCGGCTTTGGGACACAGGGCTCGGGTGGACCGGGGGGCGCTGCACCCAGTGGTACTTTCTGTCTATGTCTCGGCCTCCCTGGACCCGCCCAAACCTCAATGCTTCAGAGCTCGAACACGCACAGGGGGTGGCCACCAGAGTGGCTCACTTGGGCCGTATTTTGATTATTCTTCCAGGTGGGCCACGGCAGCGGTAGTTGTGGTTCTTCTGCAGAGATGAGGAGACGCCACTCTGGTTTCCTAGGGCCAGCCTGGACCTTGTCTTGTTGCCACATGTGTCTTGATAGCCGGAAAGGCCCTCCCTGAGAATGTGAAACATGGCTTGGTATGCGATTGCAGAGCGGGGGATGTGGGCAAGCTGCCAGGGGTAGGACGTGCACCAGACCGTTGCTTGCAGACTGCCCGGCGAGTCTGGGCTGCAGGACAGAGCGTTAGGGGCCAGGCTCTCACGTCCGATCACTGGGCTCCGATCACACAGCGCTCATTTCATCTTAACCCCATGACCCTCGTTAGGGGACCCAACCCTCTGAGACTCCCTTTCCTCATCTGAAAAAGAAGGCGGTTACAGCATCTCGTTCATGGAGTCGCCACGAGGCAAGGAGATGGGACAAAGCCTGTGTCTGTGGGTCTCAAACACGCACCTTCGGAGCGCAGTGTGTCAGCTCTTACAAGCGCTCGATCATTATTCACGCGTTTCATGCTCCCGACAGCCTGGGAGGGGGTCACTGTTACTCTCCCCAGTTTACAGATGAGGAAATCACAGCACAGAGAGGTTGGCCACTTTCCAAGGGGGACATGGACAATAAGTTCATTCATTTGTCGCATGATTGAATGAATGAATAAGTGAATGAGGCTGAGACTTGAACCTAGTCCAGCTCCCGAGTGCATGATGCTGGCCTGTGCTATGCCGGCTCTTAAAAGCTCCAGACAAGGGCTGGTGTAAACTAAGCACTTGGCGGACGGAGGGACCCCAGGCACACCAACCGCTGCTCTTCATAGACCTTGTATTATGAGTTCCCAGGGAATTTCCAGCCCTGGGCAGCCATTAGTCTGTTTTCTGTCTCTGTACATTTGCCATTCCTGGACACTCCCTGTCAGTGGGTGCACACAGTGTGTGTGTGTGTGTGTGTGTGTGTGTGTGTGTGTGTGTGTGTGTGTATGTGTATGTGTGTGTGTGTGGCTTCTTTTGTCTGGCTTAATGGTTTTGAGGTTCATCCGTGTTGTCACATATACCAGTACTTTCTATGGCCAAACAGCATCCCATCGTGTGGCCATCCCACCTTCTGCATATCGATCACCCGTCACTGGACGTGGAGTGGGGGTGGGGAGAGGTTCCTCTTTGCGGCCGCCGCGAATCGTGCTGCTGTGAACATCTGCATGGGCTTCCTGGGCCTGACTCTCATACAGACTGTGAGCCACACCGGTAACCGCCCCCCTCTCTTCTCCCCTCTGGGGCTCCACAGAACCGGGCAGCGGACAGGTGTTTGTGACCTCAGAGAGCCAGCTCGTGTACTACCCCAGCATCACCTACGCCATCATCGGCAGCTCCGTCATCTTTGTGCTGGTGGTGGCCCTGCTGGCCCTGGTCCTGCACCACCAGCGGAAGCGGAACAACCTCATGACGCTGCCGGTGCACCGGCTGCAGCACCCCGTGCTGCTCTCCCGCCTGGTGGTCCTGGACCACCCCCACCACTGCAACGTCACCTACAACGTCAACAACGGCATCCAGTACGTGGCCAGTCAGGCCGAGCAGAACGCGTCGGAAGTGGGCTCCCCGCCCTCCTACTCAGAGGCGCTGCTGGACCAAAGGTGCGTGCTGGACTGGACGGCAGAGACGGGGGAGGGAGCTCACTGGTGGGGAACTCGGAAGCCATGCACACACCTGGGGTCCTGGTGCCTGCCAAGAGCCTGCGCTCAGCCACAGATCGCGCCGACAGTGTCTGACATTTACTGGGTCCTGGCAAAACAGTACCATCTCATTTACTCCCCTCTGCGTGCCACTGAGGGAGGTTCTCTACTTGCCTCCGTTTTACAGATGAGGAAACTGAGGCTGTGGGATGTTAAGTTACTCGTCTGAGGACATAGAGCTAAGATCCTGGCCAGCTCAGTCCTGCGCCTCCCTAGTAACGCCACACTGCACACTGCCAGGCCGTAGTAGAGGTGGTTGGTATTGTTGAATCCATGAATTCAGTGAATGAGTGAATGAATGAATGAGTTCCTTGTTTGCCTTCATTTATAAAATAAAAGGAGTGGAATAGAGCACTGTCAAGCTTTTGTAAAACAATAGGATCCTCATTTCAAATGGAGCGCCCTGGAAATCCCAATCAGAAAGTCAAAAAGCAGAATTCTATATCAAACGGAGCAGGTGGTGGACCCGCTCACCCTCTCCTCCCTACTTTGGTGACCTCCAGGGTTTCCCAGAGAACCCATTTCGGAAGTTCACTTTGATTCTAAGATTCTCGTACTCTCTTCTTCTGAGCCCAGGGCTTGCCAGGTGTGGCGAGAGGCATTTTGCAGGCCTTGTTCCCAGGCTGACTGGGCCCCTCTTGGCCCCTCTCCAGTGGCAGCTCTCATTATTTAGTCTTTGTTTCTCCTTCTCATAAAAGGAAAATGTCACTTTAGTGGGCTCTGCTTAAGGACATCGTTGCAAATAAGTGTAAGTGACCAGAACCTCACTCACTGCTCATGACCTCTTTATTTGGACCATCCAATGTAGAAGAAAGTTTAAATTGCTGAATCTGGAGATGGAGCACCTGGGTTTCAATCCCAGAACTGCGGCTTACTAGTTATTTGTGGTCCTCTGCAAGTCACTTAATGCTCCCTTGCCTCAGTTTCCTCCCCAGTGCAATGGCCTACCCTTAGTGCTCATGTGAGACCTAAATATGTAATGAATGTAAGGCGGGGGGCATGGCGCCTGACTCACAGTAAGCCTTCTGGAAGGGCTGCAAATCAGTCTCTGCTGTTAAGTTATTGCACTGCAAGCAAGGTCATTACTGTCCGCTTCTGCAGAGGGCACTGAGTCATTGAGAAGATACCCTCTCGCCCAAGTCCACACAGCAGTCCACACAGAGTGTCCCTGGCCAGGCCACCGAGGACAAGGCGAGGGGGTGCTTGGCTTCCTCGCCCCAGGCCCGCTCACAGGATGTGGTTTTGACACTGCCCATTCGGCACTAGCCAGCCTGTGCACACTGACCTTTTTCTGTTCCCTTTGTCATGTCACAGGCCAGGGGTCTTCCTAGAGCTTGGAGAGCCACCCACTTGCGGGACATATCAGCATCCCACAACCTGGGGCGGAAGGTGGGGTGCCCTCCTTGCCTTGGATCCTAACACATGGCCCTCCCTCCTCTGTCCCCTGCCTCTCCCGCCCCATCCTGCCTTCTCCCTTGCAGACCCGCGTGGTACGACCTTCCTCCGCCACCCTACTCCTCCGACACCGAGTCTCTGAACCAAGCGGACCTGCCTCCTTACCGCTCGCGCTCCGGGAGCGCCAACAGTGCCAGCTCCCAGGCAGCCAGCAGCTTTGTGAGCACGGAAGACAGCAGCCATGGCCAGGGGCAGCCCGGCCCTCCGGAGAGCGCCTTGGGGCCCAGGGACTCCGCGCCTGGCCAGGGCACCGCCGATGTATAAATCGGCACTCCCAAAGTCCATGTGGGTTAATCTGCTCTGACTTGGTACCATCCTAACAACTTAGCTCGCGGGGAGCTCCTCAGGGTGCCTTGAGGAGGGATTCCAGGTGTCAGCTGTCTCTCTGTCCCCTTCCTCCCCTCTCCCCCCACCCCTCCCCAGATTTCAGGGATGTTCTTTAGAAGGAGATCTAGTGCTTTTCTGGCCTCTCAGGTGACACAGTGTACTGTGCATCTTTTCTGGGAGGTCACATGGCCTATAGGGCCCGGGATCGTGAGCTCACTTGCCACGTCATTGTGTCACTGGTGGAATGTTGCAGAGTAGGCGATGTAAGCTTGCAGGTGGCGGGAGAAAGTGGCCGATCAGGAGCCCCAGGAAAAGCTGCACTCCTGTGCCCTGATGGATATTCTGTAGGGCAGAAGACCCCAGACTGAATTAATTCCCCGTGGCTGCTGGCATGTGGCTTCATTGGAGGTTTGGATCGGATGAGCCTCCCAGGAGCCCATCGTGGATGGCGGCCCTGGAAGGAATCCAGGCAAACAGCAAGATCTGCCTCCCGCTACCCTGCACACCGCCATGGGTTCACGGCCAGAGGAATCGGCCATGAGGTACGACCGTCAGCAATTGCCAGTGTCCTTCTGGTTCTCTGAACCACTCTGAAGCCATCTATTTGACAGATTCGGGCTTCAAAAACTTGTCCAAGAGTCCTCGCTTTGAGAGCTTTTCTCTGGCAGCGTGTGTCATCAGCCTCATCCTGGAATAGGCAGGAAGCCTCTGCCATGAGTTCATCTGAGTTCTCAGCTCTTAAAATGCAGGCTGTTGAGAGCCTGAGCCTGCTGTGGCCCACAGTCCTTGTCTGGCTTCTGGACCGTCCCTTTTCTGGCTGTGACCTTCCCAGAGCCAAGGGATGAGGACCCAACTCGAATCGGCCAAAAATCTGATCGGGTCCTCTGTCCCCGTAAACCACCCCTGGCCTGTCGTGCCCATCCATGCAGCTTTCAATACCAGCTTCCAAATTCACTCTGACACCCGGAAGTCATTTTACCTGTGCGTTTGGACTTGAGGACACTGTGGTTGATGACACACATGAGAACATTCAGTACCTCCCACCAGAGCTCCTGGGTCCCTGTGTTGGATACACTCCCCTTCCTGAGGCCCAGATACCACATCCTGACTTAGAATTAGGGCTAGGGTTAGAGTCAGGGTCGGGCTTCTTCTGACTGGCCACAGTTTCTCCTCCAAAAGACGTGGACAGTAGAAAACTCGGAGTCAAGATTTGCCCTTCGGACTTTTTTTGGTTTGTTTCTTAATCTCTTAGAAATGCATTTGAAACAGTGTGTTTGTTTTTTCCCTTCTAGTTAAGGGATTATTTATATGTGTATAGGAGAGCTGTCTCTTTGTTTTGTTTTGTTTTGTTTTTCCTTTAGTGAGTTCCAAAGAAAGATACAAAAAAGAGACCACACCTTTGTCCCGCTGAGCCCTGACACCGGGTCACGGGTCACGGCTGACGGACCCGCCTGTTGTTTGTGCATTGTTGCACTTTGAGCTATTATTTATCAAGTTCTTGAAGGTTGCAGAAGGAGAGATGTGTTTCTCCCTCCGTTCAGAGCCTCTGTGTTTCCACTAGTGTTTTTCTTTCTCCGTGTCCAGCTAGCCACAGGGCCCACTCCCTGGAGAAATCGTGGGTAGAAACGTAGACATTACTTGGCAAGAAACCACCCTGATGGGGCACAAAACTGGAACCAGGCAGAACCACTGTAGGCAGCTCTCACCCATCCAGGACTTCTTTCCACAGCGGAAGAAATTTTTCAGTAACCTCTTTGATGCTAACTTAAATGGAGCCTGCAGGAGTGGGGGACAAAGTGGCATTTAGTGATCCTGTTCTGTGGACTTTTTCAGGTTTTTTTTAACCGTATCCAAAATATGTTACAGAAAGCTAGCGACTTGGTGATTTCTTTCTTTCTCTTTTAAGTTAAAGAAACGGAGGCTAGTTGCTTCTGTCTTTCATTTTTTAAATAACACTTGCATTATTTTCCAAGTACTTTGATAAAGAAAGAACTTTCAATGGTAGCCAGAGTTTGCTAGGATCTCTGGCCGAACATTTCATCTCCTGTGAGTCAGAATGGCTTTACTTCTTCTCCCTTTGATGGACCCATGCTTCTTTCTGGTATTTTGGAAGTTGTTTAGAAGAAAGGATTCTAATTTTAATTAATTGTGCAGTGAATTAATCTCACTCACTTTTCTGCTTCCAGGCATCTTAGGAAAAACAAATGGTCTTAGGAGATAAGAAAGCCTATTAATGTTGTTGTTTTTTAAAATAAACACAGGGACATTTTTATTACAGATCTGATTTTTTAAATGAACCTTTGTAAAAATATATAAATAAGGCACCAAAGTACAGGAATTTTTCCTGTTTTTTTCCCCCTATTCAAAATGGCAAATAAATAGCCAGCAATATTTTTTAACTCATTCCATCCAGAATATTTTTTTCTACATTGCCTGAATCTACACCAACCAGAAAGCCATCTCTGTGCTTTTTTTCTCAAACGAGATCAGCAAATTCTCTTTATTTTAGCATTAACATTAGCATCACTGTAATTGATAGCTTACCCTGATTCAGCCCCCTGCTCTGAAATTGACATCTTTTTTAAACATGCAACAAAGTGATTAATAGTGTGCTATGTTCAAAGTTGATGCAAACTGGAAAGTTTGTGTGTGGTTGCTTTTTGTGTTTTGGTTAAGTTTTGGTTTGGGTTTTTGTTTTTGTTTCTTAATTTTTATACTTTTAAATAAACTTGCAGTTTCATTCTTCCTATTCGTGTGAATGGTTCTTAATCCACGTTTCTCCTGCATGGCAATGTAATGAGCGCATGGTCACTTTTCTTGGCTTCTGTGGTGAAGTTATACCACGATAAAATGAGAGAAAGGAAGAGTATAGTGATGGGACCTCAAAACGTGATGGGTTTAAGGATTCCATAGCTCATGTGGCTGACATACAGAGGTGAAGTCATGGACACCAGTTAGTATCATGGGCCCATCAGAAGATGAGCATTAATTGCCATCACAGTGGTGCTGTTTGAGGGAAAAGGGCAAGTGACTGTGACAGCTGTAAGAGTCTGACCACATATTCAAGGGCGCACCACAGCTCTTGCATAGGGAGACTGGTCATTAGTTTTGAGCCAAATGGCTCAGACTGGCCCCACCAGTGATGGTAACATCTTTGTGCTTGTCTAAGTCTCATTTGGAAGCCTGTGTTGATGACTGATGCTGCAGAGACAGTCTCTATGGGAAGTCAGGATGCCCAGGAGATCACCACCACCCAGGCACAGAAGTGACCCTGGCCTTGGCCAAGATTGAAATCCACATAGATTTCTAAACACAGAATGTACAGAACCAAGCTTTAGATCATGTATTGGTCCCCAGGTGTCTCGAGAAGAAGACTAGGCTATCAAACAGTGGTATCCCAGATATATGCCAGGCCATGTCCTACCCCACGTGGTCTAGAGTAGACCTTCCCAAATAGTATGCTCCAAAGATTTGTCAATATATTAACTCCTTCATCTCTCAGAGCACCATTATTTATGGGTGCCAGGATGAGAAAGTGATGGAGAAGCACTAAAATCTATAGAAAAATCAGTAAACTTTTATGTAAAGGGCCAGATACTAAATATTTTCAGTTCTGCATCCATATGGTCTTTGTAGGAATGACAAGAGCAGCCATAGACAATAAATAAGCAGATGGACATGGGTGTGCTCTAATAAAACAATTTACGAAAATAGGCAGCTGGCTGGCTTTGGTTCATGGGTCCAAATCTAAAGGCACAATAGAAAAGAAACAATATGTTCCTGGCCTGGCACGTTAGAACCCTTAAAATGGAACCAATCTCTAAAAAACAAAATAGAAGAACTTGTGAAGCAGACAATGCAAGGACCTGTGAAGTTAACTTTAATTGACCCCGCAGGCTCTTTCCCAGTGAATAAGAAAATACAGGATTAAGAGGAATAGAGGTTTTCCCAATGACGTTGGGGTGAATGAGGAGATCCTGGTCAAAACACTACTCTCACTAGGGATTTTCTAACGTAATCAACTGACACGACCCTCTGTCTTCTAGAGAAAAGCCCATGAGAAGGAGCGCTCTGAGAAGCATTGTCCATATTCTCCACTTAGCCTGCCGCCCTGAGGCAAGGCAGCAGATTCAAAGGGAAAACTATAAAATAGAAGGGGCTATAAACTATAAAATAACAGTGGAAGTGTGATTAGTGCACCCAGTGAGACCCTCTGGAAGAAGCTCAGTGAGGAAATATGCTGACTTCCTTGACCTCTTATATATAGTTGGATAAGATCATGGGTTCATCTCCAGTAACCCCCAAGTGATAGAAATCCTAATCAGAGCAAGCTTAATTGTATTACAGTCTTCTTTTAGAAGATCTGTTAGTTAATATAACTAAGTCCAAGAGTAAGGAACTGTTGGTTTTAGGCCGGGCTGGATCTGGTAGCTCAACACCTGTAACTAGGAATCAGTTTCTCCCTCAACTTCTGAGCCCAACTTTGACCATCGTTGGCATCATGGCTTTACATTAGATGAAAAAGAGAGTCCCAGATGATCCAAGTTCAAAATCTCAGAAGAAGAGGTCCTGTTTCTCCTAAGTCTATAGAAATCCCCTTAAATGGGGTTATGATTGGTCATCCTTGGTTGGTCATATGGCCACTAACATGGGTGGGAGTCAGTCTCTTGAATTACAGTCCTTCCAGAATTACATGAAACAGGAAAGGGATGATTCCCATATGGAAGGGGCTGGTAATAAAATACCAACATATCTACTGTGAGACCCACCAAGGAATGGGACCCACAACTGGCTGGCACAATTTCTAGGATGCATAAGAAAATGCATATAACAAGCATCAGGCAACATAGGTCTTAAAGGAGCAGAGGTAGGCTAACAGTGAAAATTTCAGGACACAACAGCCTTTAAACATAGGGGCCAAAATCAGTTCCAAGCTACAAGTATATTGGGCTTGGAGTAGGTGTGCTTTTTATGAGGCGTTCATCTGGAGTGGGTCACATGGATGAAGCCATGTAGGAGGAATTCTACCCTAAAGAAGCCTGAACTATCTCATGGACTCCAGAACTGTCCCCAGACCACTGGAAGTACAGAAATGGTGCAAATATTGTACCAAGACTCCTCAACCCGCACAGGATTTTGAAGTTGGTGGATCAGACACATTCTTGTCTTCCACCCTTATTATGCTATGCAAAGACTAGAACTCCACTATACATGCTGTTAACTGGGTTTCCAAATTAATCCCTGTATCTGCCTCCCTAAGAGTGAGGATGCATCAGTATCTAGAGAACCACAGCTTGGCATTCTGGGACAGCTGGTGTTGCAGGAACTGAGGGGCTGAATTCCCATCACGGTGGGGGCTGGAGGGCATGACCGTTGGAGACTGGGATACAATAGTGGAGGAAGCTTGTTTAATTTTATCATGATGGATGCTTCACTTGGATTGGATTTGGGTCTGTGGGCTGAGCAAGAGGGATTCACTCTAAATTCTAGTACCAGGCAGTTAGTGGGCTTTCAAGTTCATCCTGATAAATCATCCCAGCGAGCCAGCAGAGCAAAAGGCACATGAAGAAATCCTATGAATTTTTCACTAAAACGGAGCACACATGGGCAGCATTGATGGGCCAGGCCTGGAAGTAATCACACCCTTCAGCTCACATCCCATTCCCCAGAGTCTGCCGGTCAGTCACAAAACCATACCTACCTGTGGGGAGGCTGGGAAGGTAGATTGACCGTGTGTCCTGGAAGAATTGGAAGTCAAATTTGGTGTCAGTTGCCAAATGTATGTCTGTACACTTCTTTCTTCATGTAAAATATATTCACCCCTTCCCCAAAGAAGAAACCCAACCAGACTCTGAATCTAATCAGACTCAGTGTCCATGATTAGTGAAAATTTCTGTTAGATCCAGATATGACTCTCCTGTTAGGACAATTTTTCAACACTACCCACCCACCCCACCCATACCTTTTATTGTCTGTCTTCTTAGATTGCCTCACTTCAGCCTAATTCTCATGATGCTTGAATAACTTTTTGTATATTTATTTATTTATTTATTTATTTATTTATTTATTTATTTATTTATTTATTTTGAGAGAGAGCCAGCATTGAGTGGAGGAGGGACACAGAGAGACTCAGAATCCCAAGCAGGCTCCAGACTCTGAGCTGTCAGCACAGAGCCCAATGTGGGACTCAAACCCATGAACCACAAGATCATGACCTAAGCCTAAAGTTGGACTCTTAACTGACCAGGCCACCCAGGCACCCCTCAAAATGCTTGAATAACTTTCAAGTCACTCGGAATAAAAATAAAAATTGTGGTGTGCTGGCACTGTCAGCTGCCATTACCTATCTATCTAACCTCATTTTCCACTACTCTCCTCTCCCTCACTCTGTTCCAGCCATCTTGGCCCCTTGGCTGGCTCTTGAGCCCACCAGGCACACTCCCAGCTCAAGCCCTTTGCTCTTGCTATTCCCACCACCCAAACACCCGCCTCCAGTACCTGGAATATCATTCTCCATCAGAGAACCATCATGACCCTCATCCACTTAGTTTCTTAATCTTGCCATCTTGGGGACCTTAGCTGTGGCACTTTGAGACTCTTGGAAGAAAGAAATATCAGAGCTCTCTCCTGACCAAAATCTAGTTACCACCCAAATGATTTTGAGAGATTCCTAGGCCAAAGCAGTACTTTGGAACTTGGGAAGGAGAACAAGGGAGTGTGTTTGGAACTTGTGGTATAGAAATTTAATTTGGACCAATGCTACTGTTACCCAAGGGCCAACAGGTGAGCCAATTTAAAACCCTTGAAATGAGAACTAATACATGGGACTGTGCCGAGGACTGTGCAGAACAGGACCTAGGGATAGAGGCGGTATGTGAACGTGTGCCCATGGGGGGCATGATGACCCCTGCGTGATGTGTGACTCCTTTGCAAAGGAACTTGAACCAGACCTTCAGTTTGGAGCGTGTTCTGGTATATCAGTATGTGAATCAGCTCAAGGGCACTCAGAAGCAGCTGGAAACTTACTAGGGTCATCATTTCCTGTTTGGAAATGAGGGCATCCTCAGTTCAGAGATGAGGAACTGACATTTAGCCCAAACACGGGGAAGAGTTATAGAGATATTATAGAAAGAAGAGAAAGAGATGGCTTCCTTCTAAGTGAAGAATAAAGTACTTAAATAACTCATCCCTCCAGCTGGAATCAGTGGCCAGGAAATGACTGAATGTGGGTGTCTTGACCCTACTTGCTTACTCGACTTAAATCTATTAAGTGGCTCACTCATGAAGATGATGTTTGTGTTTGCCCTGTGCGTGCGTATCAGCTGGGATCAGTCAGGGCCACCACAACATTATAGGAATGTGGGATTGAATATGGAAATTAGGGCTCCACTCCTGTGGGACAGGTGGCTGAAGGATGGCCTGGAAGGCCCCCGGACGTGTTACTAGCAACTCCAGCCTCATCCAGGGACAGGTGCAGAAACCAGATCTCGTGAGGGAGGCCAAGAAGCCACCACGTTGACTCCAAAACAGCCCTGCAAAGAGTGAGCTCACAGAAGGATTGTAAAGCCTTGTGTCTGATCGCCCCAAACCCCCAAGAATAGGGATTCTGCTGTACTTCTGCCTTTCACACCTTCCATGAGCTCCTTTTGTTGACACATTTGCCCTGGAACCATCCAGGGAGAAGGATTCTGGGAAGCTACCCCAGCCTTGGGTGAGAATGGAGTCAAGGAGCACTGAGCCCACAGTAGGGGACTAAGATGTCGGCCATGCATCGGGTTCCAGGACAGACCCTCTGTCCTCCAGGTGACATTTCCTATTATGTAGCAAATGGATCTGATGAGTGCTGGACCTTAAATTCTGTGTCATATACGAGGGGAGGGAATGTCATTTTTGCCGTGTACTTTTCTAGCTATATCCAATCACTGGAGTCCCTAGTTTTGAATACGGGCATAATTCCATTATATTTTGCTATAATTTCTGGTAAGCTGTGTGGACAATTTGTGTTGGGAAATACAAGAGTCTTTGCTTTGGAGTTACTTTTACTAATCATCTGTTTTGATCCTGAACAGAACTTCCTCCTGCCCAAGGAGGATGCAAAACAGGACAGTTGTGAGTATTGGGTGAGCAGCTTCCTGCAGAGGGGAGTAAGATGCATGCCTTCTCTCCAGAGGGAAATGGCTGATAAATGGACCACAGGTTTGGCTGTGATGACAAATGAGTTAGAAGCAAAACACACACACACACACACACACACACACACACACACACACACACACACACACACACATTAAAGTGTAAGGCCTCTGCCCCTTCCCCCCATGGTATTCCTCTCTCCTGCTCACTAACACCTTCTCACTGAAGCAAATATCCTAGATTAGAGTCAGTCAGGTAGAAATATCCATGGGGTCATGTCAACCAGGGAACAGATTGCTCAAAGTGAGAACAATAGTTCCGAGATTCCAGAAGGAAGACTCAGCCTTGAAAAGGAAATGAACATCTACTCTCCCCCTTCTTCCCTCTCCTTCTGGTCCTCTCTCCCACCCTCTGTTGCTTCCTGAGTTTTGAAGACAGGCCTGTCCATGCTCCTCGGAACAAGGAGGGTGGCTAAGAGCCCTCAGAGCTTAACCTGCAGTCCCAGTCCTCCCCAGGAAGATCTGAAAGTTTAAATTTCCAAAATAGAATTTAACCGGAGGATCTCATTTGGGTTTTAGTTACTAGCTGTGTTTTACTTTATCAGCCTTTACGGGAGAGCCTGTGCTTTGGAAAAACTACCAGGCAACTTGCATTAACTATCAGAACTGCTATCCTGCTCTTATCTGGGGTCCTTGCCTCTGCACTCAACCCCGAGTCTGCAAACCACAAGTCCAAGGGCAGTATTCAGCCCGTACGCATATGTAAATCAGCCTATAGGCTATTTTTTGTTTGTTTGAATCTGTTGCCCAGGAGTAAGGGCCAGGCACTTGCACATCAATATCTGGAAGTCTGGCTTCTCTGAAAGAGCCACAAGCTGTAGCAGCACTGCGTTCCCTCCCTGCATGCCAGCGCAGCCACAGCCCAGGAGCAGCGGCCCTGGTCATGCGGTCCCCACTTATCAGTGTCCCATCCAGCCCGCTCCGCTTGCTCAACACTGGCCCGGCCCCTGGCCTGCTTGTTAGATCCTGGAGGGAGCGGGGCTGAGGAGCCAGCATCCAAATTCCTACCAGCAGTTTCTTTCTGGAAAAGAGCACGTGCCGGAGATTCAGATAGTGGCCAACTTTGCCGCTTATTAGTCTTGTCATTTTCTGGGCCTCTGTTTTCTCTTCTGGAAAATGAAAACCTAAGTTCTTACAATGGACGTTCACCACGCCCAGCACCTCTTCTTGTGTGTGTGGTAAAATACTTATAATTTACCACTGTAACCATTTTTAAGTGAACACTTCAGGGGCATTAAGTAAATCCACACTGATGTGAGGCCTCACCACCACCCACCTCCAGAAAGTCTCCATTACCCCGAACGGAAACTCAGTATTTGTTAAACTCTAAGGCCGCTTCCCCGTTTTACCTGCTCCCTGGCAAACACCCATATACCTTCTGTCTCTCTGAATTTGACTGCTCTAGGGACTGCATGTACATGGACTTGTACAGTATTTGTCTTGTTGTGTCTAGTTTATTTCAGTCAATATAATGTTTACCCATGCGGCAGCAGGTGGCAGGACTTCTGACTTTTTAACAAATATTTATTTATTTATTGGGAAGCGTAGGTGGGGAAGGGCCGGGGTGGTGGGGGGAGACCGTGGAACTGCAGCAAACTCCGTGCTGACAGTTGAGCCCAATGTGGGGCTTGAACTCACGAACTGCAAGATCATGACCTGAGCCAAAGTCAGATGCTTCACTGACTGAGCCACTCAGGTCCCCCAAAATGGAAAGTCTTATCAATATGACTTCAGTGGGGATCTAAGCTGCCCTTGCTTTTAAATGCTAAGAGATGAGGGAAACTGCATTAAGCAGACAACTTCAGGGCAAAGTCTTCAATGCATTTGCACCTGGGAGTCTGAATTATTCCACTTAAGTGCCCTTTTAGAAACTGATTTAACAAGTTGGTAAAGGCATGGAGAGGAGAGATTTTTATTAGGCAGCACCAATGATCCAAATAGCCAACTGCAGAGCCATAATGCCGATGGTGAGGATGATAGTAACATTTATGGGACAGCAATTTTGTGCCATGCACTTGTGCTGTCATTTGCATTGGCTCATATAATCCTCTGAATCAGAGGGTTGGCACACTGTAACTCACAGGCCACATCTGGCCCACCATTTGTTTTATAAATAAAGTTTTATTGGGACACAGCTATGCCTCTTCATTTACTGTTTCTGTGGCAGAGTGGAGTAACTGCAACAGAGTTCATTTGGCCCAAAATCCTTACAATATTTGCTATCTGACTCTTCGTGGGAAAATGTGCTGATCCTTGCTCTAAATGAAGACCAAGAGATTGATATTATTTCACCCACTTTCCAGACTGGGAAACTGAGGGCCAGAGACATAAAGAGCTTATTCTGAAATCCTAAACTTAGAGTCCTCAATTTCAGGTTTGAGTTCAAAGGCCAGGCTGCAACCACTAAGTTTTAAACATCCAGTCATTTTATGGCTGTGATGTCTCCTTTCTACTCCCCATCCTCTCTGGGGAAACTGGTGCGTGACAGTCCCTGCCTGCCTCCTTCAAGTGACGGCATCAGGCCTGGATTGAAATGTCCAGTCTCCGCCTCCAGGCTCTCAGTCAGAACTAGATGTTACTCCCCCAGGGATCTCTTGCTGCCTTACCGCTTTCAAAATCAATCCGTTCCCCAAAGACACTGTTCTGCTAAATGGTAGGAAGTCTGTGTTAGTCCAAGAGCTGTAGCCAAGAACCCAGAGAAGTATGGCTCTGCCAGGCAGGGCTGGCTTTGTGGAAATTCTTCCTTCCAGAACACACATGTTCCAGGTCTCAGCACATGTCACACTGGTGTCCCTACAGCGCACCCTCCACATTAGGGAACCCTGAGCCCCAGAGTCTGTTCGGCATTTTGCTCTCATTCTCATTCCCAAGCTTACTTGGGAGCGATCAGTCCCTGGCCGCACACGGTGGATGGCCACCACGAGGTGCTGTCCTGGAGGGGGACTCTTTGGGCTGGGCACCTGCTTGCTGCCTGTCGGCACGGAACTGAGCACGGAGGGAGCCAGCGGGCAGCCACGCACGGGATGAGCAGTCCTTGGCAGGTGCCTGCTCAGTTCAGTGGCTTCCTCACCTCTGCTTTTCTGTTGCCTTTGTTATCCCTGTTTTGGTGTCTGCGTGACTCATGAAACATTCCAGCGGGAGACCGGTGATAGGCAGCAGTGTGGAAACCCAGGCAGATGGGTCTGCCTGGAAGCGGTTGGCCCGTCCACATGAAGCCTGCGACAGGGGGCTTGTGGCCGCGCTCTGCTCCAGAGCCTCTTGCAGACAAACAAATGCTGATGGAATGGTTTGGGTTTCCAAATGAGATTCCCACGGCCCTCGCTGCCACTCAGAATTGCGGTGTGCCAGAGAGATATTTTGTCATGCACAACCATTCCCAAAGACAGACATGCCCCCCCCTGCGTGTCCCCAGGACAAGGTCCATGTGTGAGACTCTCCTCTGTGCCTCAGCAGCCCCGTCTGTAAAATGGGAAGGCAGCTGGCCACCAGGGAGAATCCTCATTCCAGGGAGGCTGGGGCCCAGCAGACACACGGGCTGCGGCAGTCCGGCAGCTGGAAAATTCTGCCTCCAAGAGGGAGGGCAGGGCGCTCTGCAGAGCCTCTCAGTAGGCCTTACGTCTTGAATAAATTGCATGTTGGAATTTAATTTGGAATCCCCACTGTTTTCTTGATGAACGCAAACCACACGGCAATTAGGGTGATGAAGCAGGCCGCTGCCCCTCCTGACAGCATCATCTGTCTGAGCGAGGAGGGAGGGGATGGTGCTTGGCAGGTTGCTGGTGGACCTGTGTCAGGTGTGTTCTGTGCCTCTCCTCCTCCGCCCCCACCGCCCCGAGAGAAGGGTCCCCGGGGCCAGGGTTTTCTAACTCAGCTCCAGGGACAAGGGAGGGGGAAGGGATCGGGCAGGGGGGCGTTCTTGGTTTGCATCCCATGGCTCACGAGCCCACCGTGGCCCTCCACTCCTCACCCAAGTCTCAGAATGTCACGTCTTCAGCCATCCCGGTGTGGTAGGAAATGAACATTTAGCCAGCGCTTGCTATGTTCCAGGCCTGGGCTAAGTGCTCCCAAGGCATGTTCTCATTTAATCCACTCGGCAACTACCTGAGAGAGACTGTCATCATCTTCATGTCACAGATGAGAATCCCGTGATGCAGAAAGATTAAATATTGCACACAAGGTCACACAGCTCATAAGTGATGGTGGTAGATAGGATTGAACCTGATGGTCTCACTCCAAGTTCACTTTCCACCTAACTCATGCATTCCCAAGGCTTCAGTCTTCTAGAGACTGACCCAGTGTCTCCCTGGTCATTTGCTACTGCCTCCTGGATCCCTGCACCCCCATATTGGGCCATTGAAAGAGGAATCTGCTCTCTCCCCACCCCCTTCACTGGCTCTTGGGTGGGTTCAGGAGGCCCGGCCATCCAGGGAACCGTGTGCAGCAGGTGCAGGGAGCACGGCCTGCCTTCCCCATCTTCAGGTGGAGGAAAGCAGACTATGCAAGGGCCAGCTCTAGAGGCCTGAGCCAGCTGTCTGCTCCCCTGCTCCAGCTCCTTCTCCTGGGACTAGGTGGAGTATTTTGTAGAGGAATAGCAGGGAGAAGTGGTAGAAAGTCTTGTTTTGGCCTCAGATCTAGGCTGCACACTCTCAAAGCTGAGTTTTGAGCCCTATTGTGTTCAGTTCTTGGTATTGATGCAAGACAGGCCAGAATTAGGAGGGGAAGAGAGGGAGTGTCACCCTAAACCTAACCCCCAACTCACAGGCACCAGAGCTAAATATCCAGCTCCTAGGTTGGAGGGTGCTACAGTAGGGGAGCCTAGCCCAGAGACTATGGTACCCAAGTAAAGCATATTAACCTGCTGAGTTCCCAGCATGCTCTGTTCCCTGATATTTCAAGGCCAAACCATCAGAGGGAGGTCCAAGGAGACCTAGGGAGCTCCCAGAGCTGGAAGCAGCAGGAAAACAGAAACAATTCCCCTGGAAAGAAAGGCCAATGTAGGTGATGGGTCTAGAGTGGTAGAACGAGTGAGGGGACTCCAGTTCAAATCCTGCCTCAACTCCTAGCTTGCCGTGTGGCCTTTCTGGATTTAACTGCCAGATGGGTAAAGGAAGGATGTCAAATATGTAACTCTTAAGGCATTAGAATTCAGTGAGTCCAGTGTGACTAATGGACATATGAAGGCTCAAAGCAATAGGTCAAGGGATCCTGAGTGCTCTGGATCCGGAAACAAATGGCAAACGTATCTTGGGGTTCAAATTCAATCATTCATTCCACAAATACATAGTAGAAGCCTGCAGTGTGCCGTCAGTGCCAGGAGGAGTGCGGCGCTATGGAACAAGAAAGCTCCCGTTCCCACGGGACCACAGTTGATGGGCAGGACACCGCACAGTCCACCGGGCTGAGCCCAGGGTGGGGAGCGCCACGGAGCATAAGCATGCAGATGCCAACCCTCTTGATTTTGCTGTAGTGATGAGAGTAGACGCCTGACTGCTTGACTGAGACCAAAATGACACTTCCTCAAACAAGATGGTGTTTATTTCTCCCCGTGTGACAGTCCAAACATAAGGCATCCAGGGCTGTTACGATGCCTCCACAATATGAGAGACTAGATGTTTTCTGTCTCATGGCTCTGCCGTCCCTGTGCGTTGCCCTCGTCCACATGGCTGAAGATGATTCACCACCATATCCACTTTCCAGCCAGCAGGAAAAAGGAAGAGGAGGAAAGGAGAGTGTGACCCAGAAGACACATCACTTCCGTTCACATTCTTTTGACCAGAGCTTAATTGGTGGGACATACCCAGCTGTGAAAGAGTTTGGGGAGGGTAGTCTTCTTCTGGGAAGCCATGTGAAGAGCCCACCTGAAAGTCTGGGATTCTACTACTATGTAGGGAAGAATGAAAAATGGCATGGCTGCCATACTTGCTTTCCCTGCTTTTAAACTGTGACCGAAAACACATGGAGGTGACTTAGCCCAGCGTGGGGTCAAGTGCTGCCGTCATAGTCCCAGAAGACAGGGTCCATACCCTGAGAGCCTGTAGACTGGTTGGAAACCAGAGGACGTAGGACTGTCTGCAGTGTAGAAAGAGGGAAGTCGGGAAATTAGCCACTCTAGGGATTTCAAACCAAGGGCAGTTAGTACAGGGAGCTGGTTACATTGGGTGATGGTAGAGTTGAGAAGCCAGACAACCCAGAGATTAGCAACTACTAGGAGGTCATTTCCCTCCCAGGCTAGAAATGAACAAGGGAGGGGCCCAGTATCAGGAACCAACTGCAAGAGACAAAATCACGGTGGATGGTCCCAGTGGGACCTGGAGCCACAGAAGGAAGGAATTTCCATCAAGAACTGGGCCCAAGAGGAGTTGCAGCCGCAGCTGGAGATGCCCCCTGGGGCAGAGTGAGCAAGGGAACTTTTCCCACCGGTCCATGCTGCCCACTGGCCAAAACGAGCTGGAAGACATTTGCAAGGAAGTTCTTGAAAATGTCATTCTCTGCAGGGTAGAGCAGTGCAAGGGAAGGGGGTGGACAGATCGGAGCACGAACAGGTTTGCACAGACTAGCGCAGGCCCAGAAACACCCCTGGGACAGGCCTTAGAGTGTATTATTGGAAAATTGTATTTTCTCCAGGCTAGAACTAATGAATATAACAAAGTGGGTTTTGATGTTTATGGAATAAAATAGAAGCTGAAGTCCTGATTTCAGAAAGGGATACAGTGAAAGTAGAGGCCCTGGTACTGCGTTAAGAAACCTTAATGCTGATGGGCTTAGGGCTTATTATCTTAACAGTTCTGGAGATCAAAGTCTTTGTCTTACTGAAGGCTTAGTCCCTCCTAGGCTGAAGTCAAGTTGTTGAGAGCACAGCGTTTCTGCACATGGCTCCAGAGGACAATCTATTCCTGGCCTTTTCTAGCTTCTAGAGATTGCCACATTGCTTGTCTCATGGCTGCACTGCTCTGACCTCTGCTCCCATTGTCTTTGGAAAAGCTCATGACCTCTCTGTCCATCTTGGTGAAACCAGGGGCACGACAGGCTAGGGTTGGACAGGGGGAGCTCCCTAGAGCCCCAAAGCATGATGGGATGATTGATGAAGGTGGTGGTCATGATAAAAATAGTTATATGAGGTGAGTTCTGTTATTACTCTCATTTTACAGAGGAGGAGACTCAGACTTAGTAAATATGTCCTCCCTCAAAGTGATACTGCTACTAAGAGCCTGTTTGGTCACAACGCCTTCCCACCTCCTGGAATTCACTTTCCAAGACAAGAACATCCAAGAGCAGCATATATCCAAGGACTACAAAAGTCGGAGGAGGAATGTTCTGAGATCATTGATCCAAGTGATGCCTCCAGTGTCCATAATCTGCTATGTGCACAGGCTCAGTGGCGTTAGAATGAGCTCAGGAGAGTCAACAGGGACACCACACACTTGGCTTTGTCTCATAGCTCATTAATCACCCCCAATTCAAAAGCATTTATCATTATTAGATCCAGTCCTGCCCCTGTGGTAATGGACGTTTTTTTTTTAAATAATACAAATAGAGAACTACATCTTCCCTGTGGCTTCAACAGGTCAGAATCTGGAGGTCAGGGCCATCCATTCACTTAACAAATATTTATTGTGCATCTACTGTGTATCAGGTGCAATTCTAGCTATAGGAGATCCAGTAGGGATAAAAAAAATTCTTGCTCTCATGAACTGTATATTTATGGGAAACAAGATATCACAATTCTAAGGAAAAACAAGACCTGCTCCATAACCGGTTGTGAACATTAATGGCCTTTAAGAGATGCTCCAAGAAGACTGGAGAAGTGGGTTGTAGCAAAATGCAGAGCCCCTGTTGGCCAGCTCAGGCCCAAGTTCAAGTGCACGATGCTGATTTCTTTAATCTAGTGCAGTGGTTAGACATAGAGGTGTGGGGTTCCACACATTGGGATGTGAGTCCTGTCTTTCCTACGTCCCCACTCCGAGAGCTTGAACCCATTCCTTCACCGCCCTGAGCCTTGTTCTCCTTAACGTGCGAAACAGGGATAATAATACTGTCTCCACCAAAGGTGTCCTGTTGTCATGCAGGACACCTGACGCATAGGAAGTGCTCAGCCATAGTGGTTGCCTTTGGGACATCTTTTTTGTTTGTTTATTTAATTTTGAGAGAGAGAATGCACTCATGAGGGAGGGGCAGAGAGAGAGGGAGATGTAGAATCGGAAACAAGTTCCAGGCTCTGAGCTGTCAGCACAGAGCCCAATGCAGGGCTTGAACTCCTGAACCGTGAGCTCATGACCTGAGCTGAAGTCAGATGCTTAACCGACTGAGCCACCCAGGCTCCTCTGGCATCATTTAACACACATCAGAATCAATGTGAAAACTCCCCGGGCTGGACTGGGACTAAGACATGCTGGCATTTTGTGGCTGCCCACGCACGCAGCCTTTGCGAGCCTTCCAGATGCGCTTGTCTGCCCGGCTCTCTTGTTAATCAAACACACAGCTGCCTGCCGGGAGCTGCCTTTCCCGCGGAATCGGCCTCCATCTGGATATCCCAGGGAGCACCGAGAAGGGGCCATGTGCCAAGGCAGGAACAGCTGGGGCGGAGGCTGGGAGCGTCCTGGGCTGCAATCTGTTTGCTGCACAGTCATTCGAGATGCATGGCTTTTGGCTGCCACCATCTGCCCTCCTCCTTGGCGCACAGCGAGCATGGAGCACGGGCCCAGTTTTGACCGGTGAGTAGATCTGATGGCTGAGTTTTGCCCAGTGAGCAGATCTGATGGCTGAGTTGTCCGGTTGGAGGAGAACTCAGAGTGCAGAGGTCCCCACAGGACACAGGAGGGCGTGTCCACTTGCGGAGCGTGGTTTCCTTCTGGGGCTTCTGCCACCAGATGCAGGAAGGAGGACTGCGACCAGGAGTTAAGTGGGTGACGGTGTTCGTGGGTTTACTTAGGAAGCGGCAGGCCCTCCCCTGAGCACCAGAACGAACTGCAGGAGAGGGGAGCTGTGTAAGAGAGCAGCACAGGGCTCTCACGCCTCAAAGCGGCTCAGAACCACCTGGAAAGTTCTGATTCCGTAGGTCTGAGGGCTCAAGAAGTGGCTTTCTAACTTGTTCCCAAGTGCCACTGCTGGCCGGGGTACCACACGTTGAGAACCACTGACACTGATGGCTAAGGGCCCTGGCGTCATGCTGCCTGGGTTTGAGTGGAAACCAACTTGTCTGCTTAGTGGCTGTGAGACCTTTGACATCTCAGTCTCTCTGAGAATCCGTTCCCTCATCTGCAGGGACATACGGGATGGTGACGACTCTAGCCACCGCACAGGGCTCATGGGAGGGACAAAGAAGCTATGCATAAAAAGCACCCAGAGCAGAGCCTGCCTTGTGGAAGGCAATTAATACGCATTAGCTATTATGATCTGTAATGTTTAAACAACATTTTACATGGAGAACTATCACATGTGAGCTTTTGTAAGGAAAGAGGTGAGTTAGGGTGGTGTGACCGGAAAGAGGTGAGTTATGGAATGTCCCTCCCTATTTATGCATAAACATGTTTATATATGATGTCGAGGGGCACACAGACCCCCAAAAACTCATCCTCCTTAATGCCCCTAGTGGAATAGAATATAAGAGCCACCAGCTCTTGAATCTCACAATGTTACATGAAGTGTGGCAGGTAATTCACATTCTAAATTACTTCATTTGGTCCCTCAATCACTTTGTTAAGGCAGCTGTCATTCCTGTTTTACAGGAGAAATAATTGAGGCTTAGAAAACGTGCCAAGGGAGCACTGGAGACAGAATTTGCACTCAGACCTCTCACACCCTCTGTCACACTGCCACTCTTCCTTAGAGCCACTGTATTGCCAATTTCTCTACAAGAATATATTTAGTAACGTCCAAGTGCACAGCCCCCTAGGGTAGAAGTTAAAGGTTGCTCTTGACCTCAGAGGAATCTAACTGAGAAATGAAGACCATATCAATATGCAAAATAGCACGTTAATTAAAGGCTGAACGATGATGCAACAGGAGGTTTACATGATTCAGCAGATACTCGCTTGCTCCCCACACTTCCCAGCCTCCCTTACAGTTCCGGCCAACAAATGTGGGGCCGGGTGTGGGGAGGGGGGCACATAGAACTTACTTCCAGACTTACCTTTCTAAACACGTCACATGATCGCTCCTTTTTCTCATCTTGCAGCAGTGATTTCGGAAGCCACGTGTTGTAGAGGGCATAGCTCAAGATGGAGGAGGACCACCCAACTGGGCTCAGATTGAGATGGGAAGGAGAAATGAACCTCTGTGGGTTAAGCCCCTGATATTTCTGTTCACTGCTGTATAAGCTAGTGCCCCCTAATGAGCCGAATGGGAGAGCCATCGCTGTGTGCTGAAGAGTTTTGGGAATATTTGTAAGTCCTGATATATTCGGGGGATAAATCGGATGAAGGCCCCATTCTAGACTCAGTGAGCCGGAATATTTAGGGAAAGATCATAAGAGTCTTTATTTTTAATAAGGTGACACTGAAGGTTGGCTAATTTGGGGAGCCTGGCCCTGTGATCTGCTCTACATCCCCAGTTAATCCCCCACAACAGAAACCTCATCAGGTGACCTTGCAGAAGGCAGGTTTTGGGGCGAGAAGCGTATAAGAAAAATCCCACCTCTGCCTCCTTCTGGCTACATCACTTTGGGCGATTATCTACTTCATAGGGGGCTTGTGATGATTAAATGAATATTAGTTATCTGTTACTGCATAACAAATTAGCCCAAAACTTAGTGGTGCGAAGCAACCATTTATGATCTCTTACAGTTTCTGAGAGTCGGGAGTTCAGGGTGTTCCCCTGGGCAATTCCAGCTCAGGATCTCTCCTGAGGGTGCAGTCAGATGTTGGCGCCCACTGCAAAATCTGGAGACTGAGGTGGAGCTGGAGGACCCATTTCCAAGATGGCGCACTCCTGAAGGTGCTTTCCACACGGTGATCCAGGAGACCAGAGAGGAAGCTGAAACTCCATCACACATTGTCCCCGCCATCGTATGACTTCTTGGCCCCACAGGTCAGCCCTGATTCAGTGCAGCAGGGGGCTAAACAAGGGTAAGAATATCAGGAGATGAGGCTCGTGGGGGTCACTTGTAAGACTGAACAGCATAAGCATTTCAATTACTATCCAAAATGCCCCAAATGATGCCTGCCGTATGAGTGCCGTGGAATAAGCATTAGCTCTTTTGTGTTACTAACAGAGTGATCAATAACCAATAACTTGCAGCCCCAGCCAGCTCCTTGACCATGTTATTGTTCTTCACTCATTCCTCAGCAGCCCTTCCGAGTGGACCCCAACTGCATACCCATCTCTGTGTGGCTGTCATGCCAGGCTGTGCTGAGCCCTGGCCCCCAGAGGGCAGGACTCCCATCTGGGTCCCTTGGTGTCCCTGGGGTAGAAGTCCTGTCCTGGAGACATGGAGAGACGCTGGAAGCCAGGAGAGAAGAGGTTGATTAATAATGAATTATTAAATGGGGTTGTCACATTTAACAAGCCTTCATGCTGATTCCTTGCTTGAGAGCCACGTGGCGGGGTGCTGCCGTGCACAGTCTGGAATGAGACAGCCTGGAGCAAACTCCCGTTCTCATATTTATTAGCTGTGTGACTTGGGCAAGTGACTGAATTTCCCTGGGTCTCAGTTTTCTCATCTGTCACAAATGAGAATAATAATAGTTCTTTGCACGGTTGTTGTGTGAATTCAACATCCTAAGCATTTCAAGGGCTCAGAATAGTGTCTGGCTGACAGATGCTCAAAAATATGAGCTGTTATTCTTCCTTCTCGGGTCGTCCAGGGAGGGAGGTCAAGGACGAGACAAAGAGACAAGGAAATAAAGAGACGTGTGACCTGCTCAGACCCCGCCATCCCTGACTCTTCAACAATTCCAAGGAAAAGCTGGTGTTCAAATGTCCCTTTCATTGCGGGACTTTCCCCCCAGACCCTCTAGCTCAGTTGAGAGGGCTGGCCAGGCGGGCAAGCTTGCCTAGGCATGTGTCCATGCTTCTGTGAGCACCCTCAGAGATGCCTGGCACAGTCATGGCTGACTGCTTCTCCGGCTGGGCCTCTGGGAGTGCTGTTATCCCTCCCTCCACGTTCTCTGCCTTTGTCTCTCTTCCCTTGTTCCTTTTGTTCATTTGTTCCCCAGTGGATCTTGCCTTCCTTTGATGGGGAAGCCGCAAGCAGACGGGGCTGGGGCTTGGGGCAGGCTGCATGGGCAGAAGGAGTAAGGCCGGCAAGTGGAGGAAATCAAAGGGCTCCACATCAAAGGAGAGAGGGGCCGATCTGCTGGAGGATTCTCCGTTCTCATTTGTGAATTTTAGTTAAGTTTCAGAAACCAAAACTAAAGGGCTGTTGGACCTCCTGCCTCGTGAAGGTGTTTGTTGGAAGGCTCCAGGGATGTGACCATGATGCAGCTTTTGTGGAGCTCTACAGAGGAGGGGGCACCACCGTGAACTTGACACACAAGGTTCATACCATCCCAGAACGCGCCCTCCATGAGGTGGAGATGGACAGCGCAGGCCAGCAATCTTCTGCGAGTCTGCCACGGGACCAGGAAGTCGGGCGGACTCTGGGAGAGCATTCCAGAGATCAATGAGCTGGTGCAAAAAGCCTTATGTGGAGGAGTCCGACGTGGCTCAGGGGGGCATGGAGGCTGGCCTGGTTGGAGCAGACAGAGGGAAGGACAAGGGCCCCACAGAGAAGAGGACAGACTGGGGGCTGGGCCGAGGCGTTGCTGGGGGAGCCCCGTGGCTGGTTGAAATGCAGGAGTGATAGCCCCTGATGGGTTTAAAGGGATCACTTGGCTATCAGGGAAGGCACAGGCTTCAGGAGCCAGCAGCAGAAACAGGGAGGCCCATTAGGGGACCCTGAGGAGTCTTAATGAGAGATACACACATCCTGATTTACAACGGATGGGGCAGGGAACTGAGGAAGCAGGTGGGTAGACCCAGAGAACTTGCTGGGCCCTACATGTGGCCAGCGAGAAAAAGGTTGAGTTGGTCAGACTTTGAGGCTTGGGGCTTGAGCCCAGGGGCCTGTCCATCCGCACAGGGTCTGCCTCTGGGTTCTTCTCTGCCCTGCAAGCTAAGCAAGCAGTTGGAGCCCCAGAACAACAGACAAGAGAACCTCTGCTTACAGCTCCAAGGACAGGCCGCTGAGGCCCCTCGCCCGATGATGGCACATGGTGGAGCCCGGATGGAAGGGTGCTGGCAGCAGCCGGTCCTGCACTGTCCAGAGCAGAAGAGGTTTGGGGGGACAGTTCTAGCTTCCAGCTCCTTCCCCAACACGAGCGATCTCCCCCATCCTGGGTCTCAGCAGACGGCAGGTGTGGGCGGCTGGTGGCTGGCCTTTCTGGCCAGTACTTCTCTCGTTTTTGGAAGTGAGAAGATTTTCAAGGATGGGGAAAAAGGGCATGGAGTCAAGGGGAACCGGAGTTCGGTGATGTTGTAGCCCCTGGGCCCTGGCAGAGGGTTATCCATGCAGCTTCAGCTCCTGGTCTGGATGGAACATCGAGAAACCTCGAAGAGTCTGTTCACCTGCAGCAAAGTCCAGAGGGACAGGTACCTGGAGGCGGCCTGAAGGAAGTGCAAGGGACCTGGGGCTCACCCTCCTCAAAGACCTGCCTCCTGCAGGGGGAGCAGCAGGCGGCTGCCCAAGACCGTAGGTGCTGTGGAGGCAGGGGTCACTGTGCTGGTGGTGAGGGTGAGGAAGGGAGGGGATAGGGCCACGTGTCTGACACCAAGACCACCAGAGACTTGGTTCTCCTCCGGCAACTGTCTCCAGACTGAACTCTCCCCTCCCAGATGCTCACTCACTCACTCAACAGGATTCGAGATGTCAGCACTATAGCCAGGAAGGAAAATGAGGAAAGAAGGAGGAACAGGAGGGAGAGTGGAAAGAGGGTGGATAAAGGAACAGGGCACAGGCTACAGACTGAATGTTTGTTTCCCCCTAATTCATTCGCAGAGAATGAATGCCCGAGGTGAGGGCATGAGGACCGGGGGCCTCTGGGAGGTGCTCAGCTCATGAAGGTGGAACCCCCATGAATGGGACCGGGGCCCTCAGACCAGAGACCCCAGAGAGCCCCCCTCGCCCCTTCCACCTTGGGAGGACACCTCGAGGAGATGGTCATCTGGGAACCAGGCCGCAGGCCCTCACCGGACACCGAATCGGCAGGTGTCTTGGACGCCCAGCCTGCAGAGCTGTGGGTGCTAAATCTCCATGGTTATGAGCCGCCCCGTCTGTGGGGTGGGGATAGCAGTCCCGAGCAGGTGGCATCTACTGCAGCACAGGCTATAACAGCAAAAGGCTGGTGACAACCCAGTTGTCCATCCAGACAGCAGAATTCCATGAGCCCTGAGACATGAACGGAGCAGCTCTGATTGATACTGATAGAAAGAGGTCTTCAGAATAGATTATCCAGTGAATAATGGATTTGATTAAATTTCAACCCAACTTTCGGTGAGGGGCTAGATAGTAAATATTTTAGGCTTTGTAAACCACAGGGCACCTCTGTCTCATATTCTTTGTTGTTGTTTTGTTTGTTTGGCTTGGTTTTCTTATACTCTAAAAATGTAAAACCAGGGGCGCCTGGGTGGCTCAGTCGGTTAAGCGTCTTACTCTTGATTTTGGCTCAGGTCATGATCTCACAGTCCACGGAATGGAGCTCTGCACCGGGCTCTGTGCTGACAGCACAGGGCCTGCTGGGGATTCTCTCTCTTCCTCTCTGTGCCTCCTCAGCCCGTGTGCACACACAGATTCTCTTCCTCTCTTTCTCCCTCTCCCTCTCCCCCTCCTTCTCTCTCTCAAAAAAATAAGCACTTTTTTAAAAATGAAAAAACTCTAATTCCCTCTCAGGTTGAACAAAAACAGGCTGTGAGCCGGCCTTGGCCTTGGGAAGGAGCTGAGCTGAAGTCAGCTGAGCCCTGGATGAAGCAGCAGGATGTTTGTGCAGGCAAAATCTGTCTCCGAAGGATAAGCAAGAAACCCATACCATCCGTGCTCCTGGAGAGACCTGGGTCTAGGGTGTGGGAGGGAGTTTTCATGTGTACGTTCTTGTTCCTTTGGATAGTTTTGATCATGTGACGAATTACCAATGTAAAGATAAAATAAAATGGAACGAAGCCTCCTGCCAGCTCCAGCCTGGCCCTCAACGGCCTGAAATCACATAGATCCACTTCGAGGAGAGCGCCCCCTGCTGTGGGCCCCCCATTCCACCACCGGGGCACCCCGCCTGCCATTGGCTAGCTGCCACACGCTCTGGTGCCCAGCGGGAAAGTGGAGGTACTCGCCCTCATAGTGGATGGACTGCAGCGAGCTGGTCAGAAACACAGATGGGGTTCTGAGTTTGCAATGGAGAGGCTTCTGCGGCTCGGGTGGAAAGGCACCTCGATACCCTCAGCTCCTCCTGGACACCTCACTCCGCCTCCCTCCCCACGTGGAGGCTCTATGTAACGTGGGGGGAGGAGCAGGGCTGAGGCCAGAGGCTGTCCCCAGAGCCGCCCATATTTGAGGCTGCAGGCAGTGCTTCCTAGAGGGGCCACCAGCCGGACTGCCTTCCCCGGCCCCACAGGTGCCTGGTGGGGGCTGGGCACGGGGAGGAGCACCCCAGCACAGAGCATCTTTGCAAGGAGCAGGCAGAGATGGGATTGGTCTGGTGGATAAGTGTCTCATGTGGGGAGCAGAAGAGAAGCTGGGCACTCAGCTTTCACCTGGGGTGGTGGGAGCAGGTGGTCGTGGGAAGGTACCCCCCTCCCCTGCCACCTAGAGAGGCTTCTCCTTCAGAGGGACCAGACCTCTGGGGGTTTCTTGTGGTCTTGCTGCACCTCAGTTGTGCCCAGAGTGGGAACAGGCTTGCTGGTCCCCAGGACATGTGCTTTTACTCTTCTCTGAGGACAAATGACGTGCCAAGCATGGTGCTGCACTCTGGGGCGGGAATGAGATGGGGTTTGTCCCCTGCTTTCAGATCTGCTCATGTTGAGGACTTGCTCTCTTGCAAAGTCAGATGTAGCCCTGCCTGAGTCCGCCCTGGGGAGTCCGACCTTGGTGCGTCCCTTCCCAGCCACACAGCAGCAAGGGCTGTCCACTAGGATCCAGGCTGGCTCCCCTGGCTTCTTGGTCCCGAGTTGAATCCTTGTAATGGTTTAAAACAAAACGGACATCGTAGAATTGAAGCACTGCTCAGGATCATGAAGATCATTGGTCCAATGTCCCCCTTGCCTCACTTTTTTTTTAACCTCCTTGGCCAATGCTCTTGGTGGTACCATGATACCCATTTGGGCTTAGCCCCGTCCATTTGATTGACACCCCGTAGGCTGGCAAGGAAGCCAGAAGAAGCTCAAGCAAGGTGGTGAGGAAGCTGTCATGGGGACCCTGGGGCATTCAGAATGTATCCTGAGGATAGTGGGAGAACGAATGACAGACTAAACAGGACAGTGGCATGGTGGGCCTACCATTTGTTTATTACATTTGTTTCACAAATGTTAATTGAGCACCTACCTTGTGCAGGCGTGTCGTGGGCCCTCGGCATATTGAGTTGAACAAGACAGACAAGCTTCTCACCCTCATGGATGTTCTCGTGGGAGGCAGACAATGACAAGTTAAATCAACAAGCAGACACATACATGCATTAAATTAATAAGACTTTATATTGGGGAACGGGAAGGAAATAAGCAGGATTCGGGGATCGAGAATACAAGGTAGAATCCTCTTTAGAGAAAGTAGCCCAGGAGGGTCTCTCTATGGAAGTGACTTTCTAGCTGAGCCCTAGAAGGTGAGAAGGAGGCAGTCTCATGAAAACTAGGGTAAAAAAACATTTCAGGCGGGGTTGGGGGAGCAGTCAGTGCAAAGGCCCCACAGCAGGAAGAGATTCGGGGACTCGGAACCAATGGAAGGTTGGTGCAATGAGGAAAGCGACAGGAGACCAAGAGGCAAAGGCTGACGGATGTCACCACGGGTAGAGACTACGGGGAAGCGGCTGGCCATGAACGTAGTTGGTGCCGTGATGGAGAGAAATGGGTCCATGTGAACACAGAGCCAGAGCCAGGGGGATTGCCAGTGGATGGGATGGGGGTGAGGATGCACGTGGGCCACCCTGTGGGGAAGGAGGAGGCAGCCGAGTCTCCCACATCGCTGGTTGGAGCTATTGTTTACTTCGATGGAGAAGCCTGGGAAAGGGGGGGTGGGGTTCAGAGGATAGAACAAGATCGCTGTGAAGGCTGCATTAGGGGAAGGCAGGCCCGGGGCAAGGGAGCTAAGTTCTGGGCTGATCTGGTATTCCAGGCGAGAGACTAGGATGAGGGAGACCCCTGGGGGGCAGTGACAGTGGGAAGGGTGGGAAACCTCATGTCCCTGCTCAACCAGCAAAGAGCCTTCTGCTTCTCCAAAGGCTGTGGACTCTGTCCAGCCAGAGGGAGGCATTTGTTCTGGAGAACACTGAAGTAAAACCACCAGACGGAGAAGAGTGGAGGCAGGTGATGTGGAAAATGGGGTCACGGGAGGGGCAAGGCGGAGGCTGCACCCAATGCGGCGTCTTCCAAACACTGGACGCGCACCCTGTGCGCCAGGGAGAAGGCCGCTCTGGGAGACAGACAGCCAGGCAGCCATGCCAGGACGCTGGCTGACCAAAGGGCTCAGGGGGCAAACGCAGGGTGCCCTTGGCTGTCAGGTGACCTTGCTGGGAGGGTTAGGGCAGAGCATTTGGAGAGGCTGTGGGCATACCAGGCTCTGGGACTTCTGCCTTCAATGCCACCATTACGTCCCCCTAGACAAGCTCTCCTCTCCTTGGCCGCGCCGTCCTGTAGTACTGCCCCCTCCAGCCCCGGAGGTTAGACAGTGAGGGACAGGGGGCCAGCCTGGCAGCTGTGGGGGAGAAGGCGGACTGTCATCTTATAGGGAAGGGCAGCGGCTGGTGCCCACCAGAGGTGGCCAGTTCGCCCTGGACCCTGTCAGGATCTTCATTCACTCGCTCACCAATTCATGCCCGCGTCCCCTCAACAAATATCGGCTGGAGAG
The DNA here is from genome assembly GCF_006229205.1 of Suricata suricatta. Taxonomy (NCBI): domain Eukaryota; kingdom Metazoa; phylum Chordata; class Mammalia; order Carnivora; family Herpestidae; genus Suricata; species Suricata suricatta. The sequence continues at coordinate 24,742,876 of NC_043710.1, read as the reverse complement.
TGGCAGGCAGTGTCCTGGGGGCTGGGGACAAATCAGTGAGCACCCTCCAGGCTGTGTCCCCGAGAAAAGGCAGGTGAAGAACTGGGCAGCGCTGGCAGCTCCCTCACTCCTTCCTCACCCTGTCCCCTTCTCCGTTCTCGGTGCTCAGACGTGTCCGACTGTCACCCAGGACCCATTCCCTCCAGCCCACGCGGTTCATTCTGATTTAAACCCCTTTCTTTGGAGCACCTGGTGGCTCAGTCGGTTGAGTATCTGACTTTGGCTTAGGTCACAATCTCGCTTCCGTGGGTTTGAGCCTGGAACTTGTTTTGAGTTTTGTCTCCCCCTCTCTCTCTTTCTCTCTCTCTCTCTCTCAAAATAACTAAACATTAAAAAATTTAAACTCCTTTCTTTAATCTTGTTTCAGGAGTTCCACACAGGGGGCAGAACGTAAAGAACGCTAAATGACATTTTTCTGAGTTCAGCGTTTAGTCTGAGAGCGTTTGAAAAGCCACCTACGTGTTTTGGGCAAGGGGATGGCGTTGGATTTTTGTTTAGAAAGCACCTGCTGTGAGGAGGGGGATGACGGGGGTCAGGAAAGAAGGTGCCCGCGCCAGAGGCGGGGAAAGCAGGCAGGGGCCCCTTGCAAGAATCGGGATGAGAGAGGACTGGGCTCCTGACCGCCCCTAGCCCTCACCACCCACCCCCTCGCTCCCCCAGGGAGAACCGGGGAGCCTCCCCGCAGCGGAAGCTCGAGTTTCAAGTTTACCCAACATTGGTGGCGCTGCTTCCGCTTCTCAAGACGCCTTCGTGTAGGATTAATCCCCTCTGAGCTGTGTTGTCAGGAGAAATGACACTCAACCTCTCTTTCTTAGAGACAAGAAACCGAGACTTGGTTTCAGATCCACCTGAACCTGAGTCTTCATTCGGCCACCCGCCGGAGAAGGGCAGCTAGAAAGTCACACCACACGCGGCCCCACGTGGAGCGCTGCACCTGTGGGTGTGTCTCCGACCAAACCGGTGTCTGAGGTGCGAGCCAGGAAGAGACAGTGGGTGCTTCTGACCGGGTGGCTTGAACGGGCCCCCTGCCCCCTGGGGGTGGGGAGTCTATCCTACCCCACGTTCCTTCTCTCCTTTGTCACCCTAGGCCAGAGAGGGACAGTTCTGTAGGGGAAGGGGCCTGGGGGATTCCGTGGCAGGAAGTCTCGCTCCTCGCCGGGGTTCTGGAAGAGGCCCGCCGGCCCCCCACCTTGCCCACTCTCTCCTGGTCTTTGTTCGCGCGGGCAGGCCGCGAGGGAGGATAAAGAGAGAAACCGCGCCATCTGCTGGCGGTCCTGGGCAAGCTCCAGCCACGCCCGGCGGAGCGGCAGGTGCAGGAAGCTTGCCTTCCGCGGGGGAGAGGGGTATGACAAGGGACGAGTGACCTCTTCTATAGGAGTGACCCTGGGGACAGGACCCCACTTCGGAGGGTAGTAAGAAGCTCTCATTGCCAACAAGGGCTGCCTAGGATCTGGGCACTCAGAGAATGGGGATACAGTGAACAGTGTGTGCGTGGGGGGAGGGATACAAAGACAATTACAATTGTTTTAATTACAGTGCAATCTGGTAAGAGAAATGATGGGGAAACAGGGAAACAGGCGGAGAAGAGGGGCCGGTTAAGTTGACTTCCCTTAGGTGCCTGGGAGTTTGTGCTGCCGTAACTAGTGTGCTTGGGAGACCGCCCTGGGTGGGCATCCCCGGCCCCACAGACCGGAAGCCAGTCAAGGCTGGAAAGCATGGTGCAAGGTGGGAGAATGGTCCTAGTTGGTGCGTTACTGCCCACCACCAAAGGTCCCTCAGCAGGTGTTTAAATCAACTGATCTGGGATAAAAGGGGGCACGGCTGAGCTAGATGTAGGAAGGGCAACTCAAGCCGGCGTTAATTCCATCAGCCTGCATGCTAATCGTTTCGGTGTAATTCAACCATCATTTACTAATACAGGTCAAATCCTGTGTGGGCTTGTGGAAGAAGGTGGGACATGAATGAGCATTTGTGGGGCAGTCTGCTGGGCGCTGGGTAGGCGCTGAGCTAGCTACTTGGACACCAACGCAAGGAGACATGGGCTTCATGCTCAAGAAGCACCCCCGCATGACCGCTATGACCATTAACACCCCCATAGCCTTTTGTTCTCTTCTCTTCCTCCATGAATCCTACAGTCAGGAAAGCAGCGGGCAAATTAGGCCACACAGAGCAGCCGAGCTTATAACGGGGCCTTCAGTTGTCTCTCACTATCCTTATTATAGTAATGAGCACCCCCCTACTCCTTCTGCCACATCCACCCCCAGTTTTGTCTAGACACGTGACTGCCCAGCCAGAAACATTATTTCTCAACCTACCCTGAGGCTAAGTATAGACGCTGTTGATTGTGACCAGTGAAATACGAGTGGAAATATGTGGTAACTTTTGGGATACGCCCTCCGCTTCTTCTTTCCCTGTCCCTGTGGGCTGAGGGTGCAGGTGTGGGGTGTAGTGGTGAGCAGCTCTGCGCCCCAGGGTGAGGGCCAACACCTGGTGACTGGTGAAGCCGCAAGATGGAGGGGACGCAGGGCTGTGGAGCAGAGCTCTCCCATCTCCTCAAGCGTCTATCGGGCCAGACTTAGGCAAGAGAGAACATTGTTTCACCCATGGATACTGGGCTCTTCTTGAAGTAGTCTCAAATCCACTTCCTGCTACAGTGACTGCCCCTCCCAGAAACTGAATAAACCGAAGGAATGCCTTGAGCAGGAGCTTTCTCCGGGTTCTGAAATCCTAAGGAGAGGCCATCTATCTCCTGATCCGGTGTGTTTATAACAAACTCAGTTCATTTCTCATCCACTTGTTGGGGCAGTATCGTATTTCATTGTGTGGCATATGGCTAGTGCAACATTGATGCCGATAGCCAGGGAGGTCCCTTCTTCAGTCAATGGGACCACTTCAGAGTTTGCCGGGAATCTACGAGATGTGGTCCCTAAGGAGTATCTCACCTCTGTTTCCAGAAGAGGCATGAAAGCCTGTCAGACGAGAGCCCAGGGTTAATAGAAACTCGGATTCTCAGACTTCCCTTTAAGAGCTCTTAGCATTTCCTCAAATTAAGAATGGTTTTCTCTCCTTGGAGATTGGGGTCTTTTGGCACAAGCCAGGGAATACTATTAAGAAATCTTTTTCTTTTTCCCTTTCCTAAAGTAGTTGTGAAAAGGACAACTAAGCCACAGAAATGTGAGCACTAAAGAAAACAGGAAGTTGGACTAAAGGCAGCATCATGCGGGTCAGGCGATGTTTAGTAATTATTAGCATTTGGAAGTCAGTGGTTACCGGTTCAAAATAGTTCTTGTAAATGTTCAACCACTGGAAAGTCTCCAAAATGCCACCTAGCCAATGGTTTCTAGATGAAAGTATTTTTTTAAAGTAATAAAAACTCTCACTTCTGATAGCATCTCAGCTTACTGAGCGAAATAATGGAGTGCCTTTCACACCACACTGGACTCACTTCCTAGAAATTCACAAATACCAGGCCACAGAGCGTGACAAGTAACTACTGGGCAGGATGCCACTCTGCGTGTTTAGAGAACCGGCTCGTGTGGGAGAGACCCAGATGTCTGATCCTCACGTCAATGTCTTTGGACCTAAAAACCACCAGAAATGGAGGCAGAGGAGGCCCCAGGTGGAAGTGGTAAGGCAGTGGAGAGGCAGAGAGCGGAAAGTGGCCCGATTAAGGGGGAGGTTCAACTGTCTGTGAAGAATCCACCTGTTCTTTTCCCAAAATCGAAGCAGGGATGGAGAGACCAACTATGACCTTTAAGTTGAAAGACCCAGATTTGAGTTCTAACTTGGCCCTGGACCTCGCAAGCTGGCCTCTAGGTAGATGCGCAGCTAGCTGAGGAGGTTTCGGCTGACTCCAGAGGTTAATGTGAAGAGGCAGTAAGATATCTGTGAAAATGTGGCCAGTGTCACACATGACTCACTATTCTTTTGTTTGTAAGTGCAAATCAGCGTAGGCAAAAAAAAAAAAAAAAAAAAAAAAAAAAAAAGGTGTCTTTTGGTTTAGACGGTGGACAGTGGTTCTCAGAGCTGATCACAAGCACCCCATTTCCTTTCCTTACGGGTACATGAAGGACTGAAGTCCTCTGCCCTCTTTAGTTAGGTGTCACCTGGGATTTGCCCGTCACATCTGGGCAGAAGCTTAAAGAGTGCGCAATCTGCCACATCCTCTCATCCTGCCTCAGTGATTGTACTGGGACAAAGTTTCCACTGTCCCCTTAGTGACTATGGGGAGAACACTTACTCGCTGTCCCCAGTCTTCATCGGCTGGGTAGCAAAAATAAACTTCTGTTAAAGCTAAAAGCCGCTGCAACCTTGGGAGTGTGTCACTGCAGCAGAACCTCACGCTAACTACATCTGATTTTCTGTATTCTTGATGCTCTGGCATTTGGGGCCTTGACCCTGGAGACTCCCCTCCCTGTGCTAATTCCTACCACCCCCTGAGACCAAGATTTCGATACAAAAATCAACCAATCCACAGTCACACTGTGATGTCTTTTACCAAACTCACACACCGAGTGTCACCCCAGGACCAACTACCGCACAACTAGGGACCACTCCTGTGGTCCGGAGCCCCCCGGAATTGTTCAAACTAATCCCGTGCTTAACTCAATGGACCTATTCTGCCTTGCCCATTCCGCCCTGTGAAAACCCCAATAAAGGCTCTGGGCCATGCTGTCCCCTTGCGTCCCTGCCTCCTGACCATCTCCGGTCTTTCCCCACGTGGCCCTCACGCCTCCTGGTTCTAGGGATCCATGTGTATAAACTTCTTCCTTCCTGACAATCATTTCCAGTCTTGCCGTTCCCGATAAAAAGAAATGCTGGTACACTGTAACACAGGAGACAGTCGGAGGAGGCAGACGGGGACTGGCATCAGGCCCACAGGATTTGCTGATCCTCTTCCCAGCCTCTGGACACTGCTTTGCTCATGGCTCATCTCTCCCCGTGAACATGGGCTTTCTCTGTGTGGCAGGAAGCAGGACCCAAGCATCCTGGCTTCACTACCGGCGCCCAGAGGCAGGAGATGGCTTGGGGGGCTGATTCCAGCAGAAAAAGCCGTATGGAAAGACTCAGATTGGCCCCCTTTGAGTTATGTATGATCATGACACAATCTGCGGGCAAGCACATTGATTAGGATTGGATCGTGCACTCCCCACCGTGGCCTGCTGGGTGGGAAGTGCTGGACGGCCAGCAGCCCAGGCACGGCGATAGACCTCGCTCTGTCCTTTCGTGAATGGGGTCTGGACATGCAAACCTTGCCATGTCCTAAGGAAAGGACAGTTTACAGACTGCTGCTCATCACATAAAATACTACTGGGAAGTCAGACAAGCACTGAAGGAGGGAACTTCCTTTGAGATCCACAGAAGCCAGGAGGTCTGAGAGAGGATCAGACCAACTAGGAATACAGTACCCACACACAGTCCATCCTCCCTGTCAGCGGAAAATCAGTCCCTCAGTGAGCACGTGAGGTGAAGGGTAGCAAACATTCATTGACTTTTCTGGTTATTTATGGAATGTTCTCCTTAGGGATTGCACCCAGATGATTCTGCTCAGTCAGCTTGACTGAAGGAATATCCAACTGCCCAGGCGCCCATGATGCTTCACGTTCTTTTCTTATGGACGCCCAAGGGAGGCCCAGAGAACGGGCCTGGGAGATCTCTGTGGGTCACAGTGGCTAAAAGGGAAAACAGGGGGATTGAATTCACAAGGCTGAATTCAGCCTAAGAGCTCTCGATCTGGAAACAGTGGGCTGGCTTCCAGGGTCCATGAAGTCCTGTCACTGAAGGTAACACATGGAAGATTCATGTCCTACAGAAAAAACCCACAGCTTTCATAGACATGATGGGTGCTGCCACTGTAAAGAACTGCCATTTTAATGGGAGTTTGCTCAGCTTCCAGGAAACGGCCAAGAGGAGCTGGAGATTTTTTTTCTTGACATTCCTGGTGTCTCAGGAGTAAGTTTTCTCACCTCTCCTTCAGTTCCAGTACTTTCCAAATGGAGTCAAGGTCACAGACCTCCACATCCCTTGCAGAGTCCCGTGTGGTAGAGAGAGAGCGAGACAGATCTGGGCCCAGGTCCTAACGAGGCCATTTCCCAGCAGGTGACTGGCCCTCACTGAGCGGACTTCCCCGCTCTGAGGAGGGGTTGACACTTGCTGTCCATCGGCCCCACCACGGCAGATGAAGCAACAGCAGCCGGCCACCGGCCACCCTCCTTTCCTTTAATGATCAGCGCGAACAAGACCGAGCCTTTCTGCACGAAAGCCCTGGCGAGTGGGTACTTGAGTATCCCCGTCTGATCTTTTTGAATGGGAAGGGGTGGACTGAGACACGAAGGTCAAACACCTGGCCACTAAGGCAGAGCTGGCTTCCGGCCCTGGCGGCGTGGTGGCCCTGTCTGCTCACCCCACCCCGCACTCATGCACCCTGCCCGGCAGGCGGGCGCTGCTGCCATGGGGTGATGGGGAGGACAAGGCGGCAGCCTCACACAGGGGCCCCTGGGATGCCGCAGACACGCGCCAGGGATGTGGCTCCGCTGTTAGGGGCTCTTCCACGCCAGCTCTTAACAAGCACACACTGTCAACCTTGCTTTCCTTTGCTCTAGTGACAGGCAAACAGGGAACGTGGGTGGGGAGGGTCACAAGACTGGTTTCAGGTCACGCTGTGCCCACGGGCTTAGCTGCTGGGCATTACGAAGTTGGGATCATCTTTATGAACGTGAGGCGGCACTGGCCTAAGGCAACAACTCAGGCTACGAACAGAAGCTTCAAGAAACAGGACTAGAGTCATGAAGTTTTTAGAACCATTATTTATTTCCAATCATTCCCACTTCGTTAGCCTGGAACGGCAGCATGATGCCAAGGAAGGACCCTCTGGCTGCGTGAAGGAGGAGATCAGCCCCCCTTTCAGCCTCCCTGCGCCGGAAGGAGGGCTGGCAGGGTGGAGGGGGCTGGGTGGGGCCCTGGGCGGAGGCCAGGGGTGCGTCACACTGCAGTGGCCCCGCTCTGGGGATCCGCCAGCTTCCCTGACGGAGTGGAACTGCCAGTGGCCTCCCTGTGTTCCGAGCTGCCACCTCACGGGTCCCACCTGCTGCTGGGAGGGACCTGCTAGATGAGCTCCGCCAGCTGGGCCCGGATTTCCCGCTGGCCACTCAGGGCAGCTGCCGAAGCCGAGTCCCCCTCACAGGCCACAGTGCTGGTTACGCCTTCCAGCCGAGGAGGCTTCTGCCTCAGAGCTTCGGGGAGAGGAAAGATGAGGGAGGACGGCGGGGGGGCATGGCTGCGTCCTCCCCATCCGCCGTGCCTTCCGCATGGCAGCCCCTTCCCAGCCGGCCTGCCGTCGGCCGCAGCTGCCGCTACAGAGACAGCTGGGAGGCGCTCCCTCGCTGGCCGGCAGCTGGGACCCAGCAGCGGGGGCGACGGCTGGCTGGGGTCATTTGTTGGCCACGGCGGAAAGCTGGTCTCGGATGCGGCCCAGCCCGTCTAGCATGGTGTCCAGCGTTTCCTTACTCAGTTCCACGGTGACGGCCGAGACGGAGGGCTTGTCTCCACACAGACTAGGGTCTTCCCGGATCTGAAAAGAGAGCATGGCCCTGAAGTCAGAGCGCCCCTCTTCCCAAGGTGAGACCTGGACCTGGGAGCCCTACCCGGCTCTCGTGAACCTCGGAGGACAGGTTCTTTGCTCAGAGCCACATGGAGTCCAGCCCTGGAGTCGTTTAGCAAACGAGATCCCCTGAGGCTTGGGAAAGTTCTGTCCGTGAGGATGCTCAGGGAGGGCATCAGAGAAGCCAAGGCTCACTCACCCCTCGGGGCCCGACTCCGGGCCATGGAGTGAGAAGCGCTGCTGGACCCACACTGCTGCTCTACACAGCGGGTGCTAGGCATACGCTTGACTCCACCGGATGCAGAGTAAATACACAGCTTCTAGTCAGGTGTATCTGCTTCTTTAAGAACAAAAGTAAACTCTACTGATATTTAAAGACTTAGTTGTTAGAGGCACCGCTACTTTTTCATTTTCTTACAGGTCTGATTTACTGGGTATGTGGTTAAGTAAACACCATCACTAAACAAACCCTCAAATGGACATGTGGTTTAAGAAGATTCCTGAAAGAACTGTAAAGGGAAGGTAACACCAGGGAGGCAGAGTGTGGGAACAAGAAAACGAAGGACTGACGGCTGTCCAGCGGCTAACAGGGGCTCCCGCCCAGACACGTCACAAACAGCGGCGGCCTATCCATCAGACAGACAGCTGCCCGAGTGAGCCAAAATGATCAAGAGGGCAATCCGAAGTCTGCCTTGTGAAAGCTAAACTTCCAGTGTGTCCGGTAAACGTCAGGGATTGGCACACCACTTTTAAAACTTGTGTTTTGTGTTTGTCTTAGGTTTTAAAATGTCTGCTTTCAGTATGTGTTTTATTATGTGTGAAATCTTTAATACAGTACTATTATGGATACTTGACAGATAAAGACCCCATCTGGGGGAGCTAATATTTCCTACGGGGCTAGAGGTCCCAGAGCTTTGGAGACCGGTATTCTTGAGGGCTCGCGGGGGCACCGGGTCACTGATTCCCCTTCGTTCCTTCTCACGAGCGCGACCGCGGACGTACCTTCATCTGGAGCAGGCAGGTGGGGACGGCCATGCGGCTGATGCTGTCAGAGGAGGTTTTGATGTCCACCCTCCAGTCCAGGTCGACCAGGCGTGGCAGGGAGACTGCGAAGGAGAGAGCCCAGCTCGGAGCGCACGCCTCTCACCTTCCCAAGCCCTGCCTCTGACAGACGGCCCTGCCGGCTGTGGCCTGCTCCCAAGGGACAGAGCGAGTCTCCGCGGGAGACCTCACCGGGAGGCACAGGCCTTCCTCACTACCGCCTGTGCCGCGTGCACTCAGCACAGCTTCCTGGTGCCCACTGTCCAGGCTTCTGCCCGCACACAACCCTCCAGGAGTCATCACAGAACGAGAGAAGACACAAGGCAGAGAAGACAAGGTTGGCCCTGAGTCTGAGGAAGTGTGTCGCTTCGACAACCGTGGAGAGTTGGCCTGAAGATGGGTTCTACCACCTCTCTAAGCTCTGAGCCTGTTTCCTCCTCTGTAAAACGGGATAATGTTAGCCTAGCTCCCGGGGGTGGGGGTGAGGGTGCAGGTGCAGAGGACCCACTGGGTTAATGCTCAAATCTGTCGACACTGTGACTGGCTAGTAAGTTTAGTTACCATTTATAATATACCCTCTTTTATTATTTCAAACTAATTCAATTTCCATTACTGTTTTTTTCCTAATGGAAATATGATAGCTGTAGGTACTTCACTTTCTGGTTTGCATATTTCCTTTTTCTCATATAAACAATATGCCCTTATTATATTAAGTTTACCATCAGAAAAAAACCGGAAAAGTGATTATTAAACAGAAAAGCACAACACGCTGCTCCTTGGGGTTAGGTTCATGCACGTGGAGCTCTGGTTACAAGCCCTGGCTGCCGGGCAGATGCAGAGCTGGGGCGGACGGACGGGCAGGGGGAAGGCGGGTGTCTCGGTACTCACTCTGATTTGCTTGCGCTTCCGTTCGCCAAGTGGAGCTGTTTAACAGGGAAAGATGAGGAACAAATAATGGAAGAGGGATGAGAACCAGTAATGAGAGGGCCCATGGGCCTGGACTTCTACCCCTTCTGGGATCTTCAAGCCCGTAATCCCTTCCTGACAGGAAAGGACCACAGAACTGTTTGCCACCAAGAAGCAGTGTTTTGTTTGTTTTACACAACTCAGCGATGTTAAGACCATAGTGCTGGTTTTCATAGCTGAGCAGGGCGCCTGGGTGGCTCAGCTGGTTAAGTTTTCAGAGCTCAGGGTGGGGAGAAAAGGCTTAGCGCACTGCAATCGTCCTGCACTGTCGTTCTCAGAGACAGAACAGGAAGGGTCAATCTACCGCATTGAGCGTCTAGTCCACAAAGCACTGCACTCGGGCAGACACAGCCAAGCAGACCTAACGCTATGGCAAAGAGTGTCACAGTGAGGTGCCAGGCACAGGACAAAATGTGGTCACGCGTGAGGAAGTCTGAATCAACAGTGACACCTCTGGCGAGCAGGCAGTATCTGTTATCACCGAGAGTTCTGCTTAGCCTGCTGCTAAGCAGCAGCTATCGGTTCTGCTTAAGTTGTGCCCAAAAGAAACAAAAATGACCGATTAAACATATGAAAAACAGGGGCGCCTGGGTGGCTCAGTCGATTAAACACCTGATTTCAGCTCAGGTCATGATCTCACAGTGTGTGAGTTCGAGCCCTGCGCTGGGCTCTGTGCTGACAGCTCAGAGCCTGGAGCCTGCTTCCGATTCTGTGTCTCCTTCTCTCTCTGTGGCCCCCACCCCTCCCCTGCTCACACTCTTCCTCTCAAAAATAAACATTAAAAAAGAATTTAAAAAATATGAGAGACACTTGACATCAATTAAAGATGTCTACACTGGAATGAGGTGCATTTGCCATCTGTGAACTGGGGGCAAAAGGAAAACAAATCCCTCCATGCTGAGGAAGGGGTGGGGAGGGGAGCTCTCCTGCCCTGCTGGGGGAAGCAGTTGGCACGGACTTTCTAGCGGCCACCTCGAGACTATAAAGCAAAGCCTCACTACAGCCTTTAACCAGTAAGGAAATGATGAAGCATGTGAGCAAACTTCCACAGTAAATTTTTCACTGAAGTGAAAACTGCCATTTGCCTAAACATCCAATACTAGGGAATTTCTTAACTAAATTATACACAATTTCTCCACATAATATATTTAGCCATTAACAATGAGATTGAAGGCAAATATTTATTGACCTGCAATATCAGTATAAAAGCATTTCAAGGAACTCTCAAGAAATGAACACTTACACATGTTCTAGGATGATTTTCGTCAGCAGGTTTTTGAGGTTTTGGTGGAAATTCTCAGGGAAGAGAGCCAGAATCGCCTCGGCAGAGGACAGGTCACGGAACACGGCCAGCCTGGTGAGGCGGTGCAGGGCCCGGAGCAGCTGCAGGACAGGGTGGGAGAGCGGGGTCGGGGGGCTGCAGGGCCCCAGTCACCCGAACAGCCCCATGGTCCTGATGCCCACGCGCCTCGGCCCACCTCTGCATCCCTGCTGCTCTACAAGATGGGTGTCTTTATTAACCCCTTGTTCCCAAGCAGAACTTAGCTGTGTTGCTAGGTGATACTGCCTCAGGTCACTGCCTGGGGTCACCACCTCGGACCCGAGGTCTGTGTGAACCCCTGAGCTCGGCTTCCGGCTGCCCGCTGCCTGCTGCCCGCCCCAAGCCGAAGCTGGGCATACTGAACTGTCACCAGTGGTACTGGCGCCTGAGGTTCTGGCCTTCTATTCCAGGGTGTCCTTGTCCCTCGGCTGTCACTCAGGAGGGCCAAGAGAACGAACAGATTGGGTGGGCTGTGCTGACCGCCCTGGAGAGGAGGAGTGCCTGATGCTGCCCCGCTAGGCTGCCGTGTGCCACCCTCTGTCCTTGCAACTCGCAGCTCGGTGTGGCCCGCGGTCATCTCGGGAACAGAACAAGGCTTAGCTGAAACCAAGACTCTCTGGAGGGCACTGCTCTCGGATGCCCTGGGAGGAGGCTCAGCCACAGGGCACAGCCAAGCGGTGAGGGGGCTAGGCCTCCACCGATGAGGGTGCACATTAGGGGACCAGTGCCCTCCAGGGTCCCCCAACTGAGCCCTGTTGCCCCAGAGGCTCTGCCCAGTGACCCCTAGGACATCTGTGTAAGCTCTCTGCCTGACAAGCTAACAGCAGAGGCACGTTACAGGGAAAGAAAATCACAGAAAGGGCTGGCTTTTGTCCACACTGTCTAGGGAACAAGTCTGGAAAGGAAATGGCCGGGACCTCTGATTCTAGGTATAATTCTCCCATCCAGGCCTCATTTATCATAAGGAAGTGAAGGTTCAAAGACAATAGCTTTTAAGTTCACTAGCATTAAAAAAAAACATCTATTTTAAGTTTGTTATAATGTCAACAGACATTTCAGGGGAACAACTTCCTTGGATGTGGCAATGACTGGGAAGTTACGAAAGAGACTAATGAGCTGAGAAGCCAGTGGCCAAAGGTCGTTTCTGACCATACTTACTTGCTCTGCTTCCTCCTGGGTCACAGACAAGCTGGAACATGTAATATCCAAGAGTTTTTTTGAGTCAACGGCTGAACTGGAAAAGCTCTCTTGGCACAGCTGTCTGACAACATCTTTTGAGGAGGCCTGTGAATTAATTCACAGATGGGGAAAGAAGCCAATTCAGACTCTGAAAATACATGTTTTAGAACATAATACTGTCTCGGTCATGGTGTGAGACCTTTGGGACTCAAGATTTAAAGGTGCATCGGATATTTCCATTTCTGGAAAGATGCAATACATGTACTTTTCCTTATTTTTCCTTCTGAGCACAACCAAAACCACTGGGCACACTTACAACCACATACAGAAAACAAACGTAAGATAACTCTGAAAGGGGGAGGGGAGGAGAGGGACCACCTATGGACCTCGTGACCAAGAAATGACATGGTGGTGACTTCCCGGCTTTTCTTTTTGTTTGTAAATCGCAGACTTTGAGCTGAAGAACAGGGCACCCCAAAATGCCAACAGGTACACAAAGACAAAACCAAAAACTCCCAACAAATACTTGCTCTCTCTAGCCAAAGGACCAAGAAGGCTTGGTACGACAGACAACTTTCAGGTGGTGACTGCCCTGCTGCAGCCGAACACCACAGGAAACAACGAGAGCCCCTCTGCCACCTACGTCAGCAAAGGCCGGGTTCGGAGTGCAGACTTGCGGCCCGTGGAGGCTGCAGTGCGATGTCCGACGTGCCCGCCAGGGAGCCGGGGCCTTCGTCCCACCGACGGGCGACAAGTCCCACTACCACATGGAGTTAACAGGAACCACCCGGAGCCAGGGCACACCCATGCCCAGTAGTCACCAGGAGCCCCCACTTTGGGTGTCAGTGGGAGCCAAGTGCAGAACCTGGAAGTTTATCTCCATCTGGAAGTAGTGAGGCAGAAATCCTGTCCCCCCACCCAAGTAGTGTCAGAGAAAGCCAGCTGAAACGGAAGATTTAAATAAGATCCGGAATTTTAAAGTGTAACACAAGAATGCCCAGGTTTCAACTGAAAACGATTCATCACACCAAGAGCCAGAAAGATCTCAAACTGAATGCAAAAAGACAATCATTAGATTGTCCACATCAAGGTAGAGATGTTAAAATTATCTGACAAAGATTTTAAAGCAGCCATGATAAGAATGCTTCACCAAGTACATACAAACACACTTGAAACAAATTAAAAAACCAGAAAGTCCTAGCAAAGAGGCAGAAGATACAAAGAAGAACAAAATGGAAATTTTAGAACTGAATAAATACAATAACCAAAACTAAAAGTTTGGTAGATGGGCTCAGCACCAGAATGAAAGGGACCACAGGAAAGAATCAGAACCACCTGACCTCACCCAATCTGCACACAGAAAACAGATTGAAAATAATAACAGAGCCTCAGGGGTCTATGGGACTATACCAAAAAATCTAAGATTCATGTCACTGGAGTCTTAGAAGGAGAGGATAAAAGAGGGCAAGGCTGAAAAAAAGTACTTAAATAAATAATGTGCAGACACAACTGTATGCATTCAAGAACCTAAGCATGGGGTGCCTGGGTGGCTCAGTCGGTTGAGCTTCCCACTTCAGCTCAGGTCGTGATCTCACGGTTTGTGGGTTGGAGCCCTGCATCGGGCTCCGTGCTGACAGCTCAGAGCCTGGCGCCTGCTTCAGATTCTGTGTCCCTCTCTCCTCTCTGCCCCATCCCCATTCATGCTCTGTCTCTCTGTCTCAAAAATAAATTTTAAAAAAACTTTAAAAAATTAAAAGAAAAAACCTAAGCAAATGCGCAAGAGGATAAACCCAAAGAAACCCATCATTAAACTCTAGAAAACTAAAGGCTAAGAAAAAAAATCTTGAAACCAGTAAGAGGAACCAATATCTTATCTATATGGGATAATTCGAATAATAGCAGATTTCAAATCAGAAACCACAGAAGCAAGAAGGCAGTGGCACAGTATTTTTCACAATATTTAAAGGTATTGGAAGAAAAACTATCAACCTGGAATCCTACACTAGCAAAAAAAATATCCTTCAGAAAATGGGGAGGAAATCAAGGCATTCTCAGATAAAGGAAAACTGAGAAAATCTGTCACAAGCCAAAAGAAGTTCTCTTAGCAGAAAGGAAACAATAAAAGGAACCCTGGAATATCAGGAAGAAAGAACACAACAAGCAAAAATAAGGGTAAAAATAATAGACTTTCCTTCTCTTGAATTTCTAAATTGTTTGAAGGATGCAGCAAAAATTATACCACTATCCAATGTGGCTCTAAATGTATGCAGAGGAAATATTTAAGACAATTATATTATAAATGAGAGAAGGGATAGGAAAGAAGATAAGGTCTCCATACTTCATCCCTTACTGGTAAAATGACAACACTGATAGATTGTGATGTTATGTATATAAATGTAGTAACTAGGGAACCACTAAAAAGATTATAAAAAGAAATATATTTTAAAATGTTACAGATAAGAGCAAAAATATGTTCAAATCACCACAGGAAAGCAGGAAAAAGTAAAAAGAAACCAAAAAACAAAAAAGAGCAGATAAAGAAAAAAATTAACTGGCAGACTTAAATTAACATTAAGTAATTGTATTAGCTGTAAATCATAAATTAAATATGAGCTGCAAATATGACTCAATTAAATGCTGTCTATTAGAAATGCTCTTCAAATATGATAGACACAGATTAAAAGGATGGGGAAAGATATATCATGCAAATATTAATGAAATAAAATCAAGACTGGCTACATTAATATCAGACAAAGTAAACATCACAGCGAAGAAAATTACCAGAGACAGAAAGGGACATTATATAATGATAAAAGGTTCCATCTCCTAAGAAAACATCTTAAACATGTATGCACTCAGGAAGAGAGCTAGAAAACACAAAAAGTAAAAACAGAACTGACAGGAGGGATAGACAAATCCACAAATACAGTTGGAGACTTCAACAACTATCTTTCAACAACTGATAGAACTAGACAAATATTCAAAAAGGAAATAGAACATTTCAATAACACCGTCAATCAATCCAATCAATGTTTATGGAACAGTACCCAGAAGCAACAGAATATACATTCTTTAAAAGTGCCCACTGAACATATACCAAGATAGATCATATTCTGAGCCATAAAACAGACCTCAACAAATCTGAAAGAGCTGAAGTCATACAGAGTGTGTTCCTGGTGACCACAATGGAATCAAACTAGAAATCACTAACAAAAAAGATGTCAAGAAAATATCCAAACAGTTGGAAACTTAATCTATAGATCAAAGAGCTCAAGGGGAATTTAAAAAATTATTCTAATTGCATAAAAAGGAAAAACAAAACCAAAATTTTGGGGACACAGTCATGACAGTGTTGAAAGGGAAATTTACAGCATTCAATGCATCTATCAGAAAAGAGGAAAGTTCTCAAATCAATAAATTCCCACCACAGGAACAAAGAAAAAGAAAGGCATCATAACCCCAAAGGAAGAAGAAAGGAAACAATAAAGAACAGAAACCAATGAAATTGAAAACAGGAAAAAAAAAAAAAAAGAAAGAAATGAATGAAACAAAAAACTAGTTCTTTGAATATATCAATAAAATTGGCCAACTTTTACCAAGACCAACAAACTTAAACAGAGAGAGGACATAAATTACCAATTTCAGATATGAAACAAGCAGAGCACTGCAGATTCTAAAGATTTCAAAAAGAAAACAAGAGAATAACTGTAAACAACTCTATAAATGTAAATCTGGCAGCTTAGATAAAGTGGATAAATTCCTCAAAAACACAAACTACCACAATTACCCCAATATAAAACTGATCATTTGAATAGCCCTATAATGATTAAGGAAATGAAATTCATCATTTAAAATTCCCCAAGAAGAAATCTCCAGGCCCAGATGGTTTTGCTGGAGAATTTATAAAAATTTTTTAATGTTTATTTTATTGTTGAGAGAGCGAGCAAGCACACAAGCAGTGGAGGGGCAGAGAGAGGGAGATAGAGAGTCCCAGCAAGCTCTATGCAGACAGCAGAGATCCTGATGTGGGGCCTGAACCCATGAACTGTGAGATCATGACCTGAGCCGAAGTCAGATGTTTAACTTAGACTGAGCCGCCCAGGCACCGCTTGCTGGAGAATTCTAACAAATATTTAAAGAAAGAATTAACTAATTCTACACAGTCTTTCCTAGGAAACAAAAAAGGATACCATATTAATCAGCTCAAGAAAAAAATCACATGATATCAATGAAGGCAGATAAAGCAGCTGACAAAATTCAACATCCATTCTTTTTTTTTTTAAGTTTTATTTTATTTATTTTGAGAGAGAGAGAGAGAGTACAAGCAGGTAGGAGCAGGGAGAGAGGGAGAGAGAGAATCCTAAGCAGGCTCCATGTTCAGTGCAGAGCCTGATGTGGGGCCTGAACCCATGAACTGTAAGATCATGACCTGAGCCGAAACCAAGAGTCAGTTGCTTAACCAACTAAGCCACCCAGGTGACCCTGAACATCCATTCTTGATGAAAACTCTCATAAAATTAGAAACAGAGAGAGGACTTCCATAACTTGATATACAGCATCTACAAAAAAAAAACCTAGAGATAACATTATACTTAATGGTGAAAATCTAAAGTCAGGAACAAGCCAAGGATGTCTGCTGTCACCACTCTTTTCAACATAGTGCTGAAAATTCTGGCCACTGAAATAAGAAAAAGAAATAAAAGATCAGAAACATAGAAACATAGCTGCCCTATTTTCGGCTACCATGACTGTCCACACAGAAACTCCCAAGGAATGTACAAAAGAACCTACTAGAATAAGTGAGTTCAGCATGTTTGCAGATACAAGATATGCGTAAAAACTCAGGTGTATTTCTAAATGCTAGCAATGAACGTGTAAACACTGAAATTAAAAATACAATATCAGGAGTGCCTGGCCGGCTCAATTGAAAGAGCATGGACTCTTGATCTTGGGATTGTGAGTTTGAGCCCCACACTGGGTGCAGAGATTACTTAAAATAATAATAATAATAATAATAATAATAATAATAATAAATAAACTTTAAAAAACAAATAAATAAAAGTAAAAATACAATATCATTTGCAATCACTCAAAAAAAGGAAAATACTTGGTATAAATCTAGCAAAACATGTATAGGACTTGTATGCTAAAAATTACCCAACACAGATTAAAGAAATCAAAATCTAAATAAATGGGGAACTATATCATGGACTGGAAGATTCAATACACTAAAGATGTCAATGCTCCCTTGATATACAGGTTTAACACAATTTCTATAAAAATCTCAGCAGATTCTTAAAAATATAGACAAAATCATTCTAAAATTTATATAGCAACGCAAAGAAACTAGAATAGGTAAAACAATTTTGATAAAGAATGAAGTAGGAAAAATCAGCCAATCTTATTTCGAGACTTATTACATAGCTATAGTAATTAAGATTGTGTGGTATCATCAGAGGAATAAACAAATAAATAAATGAAACAAAATAAAGAATCCTGAAATAGACCTTATACAAATTTACCCAACTGATCCCTTTTTTTTTAAGTTTATTTTAATTTATTTTGAGAGAGATGGAGAGCAAGCAGGGAAGGGACAGAGAGAGACAGAATCCCAAGTAAGCTCTGCACTGTTAGTGCAGAACCCAACGCAGGGCTTGAACCTATGAACATCAGATCATGACCTGTGCCGAAATCAAGAATCAGAAGGTCAACTGACTGAACCAACCAAGCGTCCCCCAACTGATTGTCGACAAAGTTGCAAAAGCAAGTAACTACAGGAAGGACAGCATTTTCAAGTGGAAACGGAACAACTGGGCATTCACAGGCAAATAAATAAATAAATCTCAAACTGTCTCTCACATGTTATACAAAATTAACTTAAAATGGACCATTACTTAAATGTAAAATGCAAAACTATAAAACTTTCAGAAAAAGAAGAGAACATTTGGAGACCTATGGCTTGGCAAAGAGGTCTTGGACATGACACCAAAAACACTATTTATAAAAGAAAAAACTGTTGATAAATTGTACTTCATTAAGATTAAAACATTTACTCTGTGAAAGCTTCTGTTATGGGCTGAATGGTGTCTCCCTAAAATTCATATGTCAAAGTCCCAAATTCCCAGAACCTCAAAAAGTGGTCTCATTTAGGAACAGAATTGTTGCAGATGTAATTAGTTAAGATGAAGTCATGGAGTGGACCCTAATCCAACAGGACCGGTGTCCTTATTTTAAAAAGGGAGATGTAGACACAGAGGTACAAAAAGGGAGACCACGGTATGAAGATGCGTGCACCGATTTACAAGCTAAGGTATACTAAATGTTGCCGGAAGCCAACAGAAACTAGGGTGTAGGCATGGAACATACTGTTCCCTGCAGCCCTCAGAAGTAACTGATCCGGCCAACACCCTGGTCTCAGACTTCCGGCCTCCTGAACTGTGAGAAGATTCCTGTTGTTTAACCACTAAACCTGGGGTCCTTTGTAATGGCAGACCTAGCAAGTTCATACCCTGCTCTGAAGAGGATGAGAAGAGAGCTACAGACCAGAAGAAAATAGGTGTAAAGCACGTATCTGACAAAGAACCAGTGTCTAGAATGCATCATCTCAAAATTCAAAAGTCAAAAAGCAAACAATACAATTAGGATACAGGCAACTGACATAAAGAGATAGGTCACTAGGGAAGATATACAGATGGTAAATAAGCATGTGAAAAGAGGTTCAATATCATTAATCATTAGGAACATGCAAATTAAAATCAGAATGAGAGGCACGCCTGGGTGGCTCAGTTAGTTAAGCGGCCGACTCTTGATTTCGGCTCAGGTCATGACCTCATGATCATGAGATTGAGTCCCGCACTGGGCTAGGCAAGTGTGCAGCCTGCTTGGGAGTCTCTCTCTTCCTCTCTCTCAAATAACATACAGTGATGACCACGAATGCTGCAAGGATGGGGAGAAACAGGATCACTGATCCATTGCTGGTGAGAACGTAAAGTGGTACAGCCACTCTGGAAAACAGTTTGGCAGTTTCTTAAAAAATAAAAAAACAAAAAAACCCCAACAAACCAGGCAACGACCAAATGATCCAGCAACTGTATCCCTAGGCATCTATTGCAGATAAATGAAGACTTGCATTCATATGAAAACCTGTACACAAATGTTTACAGCAGCTTTCTTTGTAGTACCAAAACATCGGAAACAATCTAAATGTCATATCATGGACTACTGCTCAACGATAAAAAGAAAATAACTATTGATACAATGTGGATGAATCTTTAAGTGAAACGGGCTAGGTGAAAAGGCCTATGTTATGTACTGCATGATTCCATTCACATAACAGGCGTGAAATGACAAAACTTCAGAAATGAGGTATAGGTCACTTAACGCCAGAGGGCAAGGAGAGGGTGAGGGCGGAGGGGAAGTGTATAAAAGTATACAAGGCATGTGATGAGGGTGGGTTCTGAATCTTGACGTATCAAGGTCAGTATCTTGGTTGTGACATCATACTATACTTTTGCAAGATGTTACTGATGGGGAAACTGGGTAAAGCATAAATGGGATCTTTCTGTATTGCCTTTTACAACTGCGTGTAAATCTACAATAACCTCAAAATAAGAAATTTAAAGTATTTTTTTAAAAAAGAAAATACACAGAATAATAGGAATGACAATGAGTTAACGATCGCTACATAAGGGCAAGCAAAAACAGCCAGGAACAAAAGAAGTATATGCTTTATTATTCCTTTTATGGGAAGCTCAAACATGGGCAGTAATAAAGTGATTTTGAAAGTAAGGACAGTGGTTACTACCGGGTTGGTGAGGGTAGCAATTATGGAACAACAGAGTGATTTCTGCAGCGCTGGTTATGTTTTGGTTTTGACCAAAGTGACAGTTACACAGGTGTGTGATAAATCACCATGATGTTCGCTTTTCTGTGTGTTACACATTAATGATTTTTTAAAAAAGTTTATTAAAGAAAAAAAGTCCATACGATGAATAGGTAACAGGTGGTCAGAACAGCCACAATGAAGGTGGAAAGGCCCAGGGTGGGAGCTGAGAGCCCCAGGTTTCCAATCCCAGCTTTGTGACTTCATTCATTGCCGCGGGCCAGGAGGAAGGATACTTGCTGGGGATACATTTGTGAATAACACAGAGCAGATGCTTTTAGCGAAGGAGAATTCAAGTGCACGCTGATGTGACTAAGACAAAAGAGGGACCACGGCAGGAACCAGTCGATGATGCTGTACCATGAACTGCTTAGTATTATGAACTCAGCTTAATTCATCTGGAGTTTAAAAAAAAAAAGTACCGATTGGATCTTCCACTGTTTAAGAAAGG
The DNA here is from genome assembly GCF_006229205.1 of Suricata suricatta. Taxonomy (NCBI): domain Eukaryota; kingdom Metazoa; phylum Chordata; class Mammalia; order Carnivora; family Herpestidae; genus Suricata; species Suricata suricatta. The sequence continues at coordinate 24,722,397 of NC_043710.1, read as the reverse complement.
CAGCAAAGTGTCTACAAGGGAAGACCCCTTCTACCATAGGCGAAGTAATTCCAGTCCATCATGTCATTTGGTTTTACGAAGCTTCACAGTCTTTCAAATAATTCTCAGGGAGTGTTCTGGCCCTCACCCAGGTCAAAGCAACTACAGAAAACCCGGGACTCCGGAGAACCGAACGCACACTTCACTTGGGGGGCTATGCGGGCTCCGAGAAGAGAAATTTCCCAACTACGGAGCTAAGGGGGGGCTGCGGGATGAAACGGGGAACTCGCAACGCGGATCTAGCACTTTCCACCTCAACCAATCCCGAAAGCCAGCCCCAGAGACTTTTAGTAGGGGACATTTGCACAGCGCCGGCACGTCCGTTATCTTATTTGTCCCTCCACCATCAAGGCAGGGCAGGTATGAATTTCGTGCTCACTTTCAAAAAAGCTCGGAAAGGCGCAACTTCGGGGTCACCCAAAGAAGTAGTGGCAGAGTCGCGGCTCCAAATCAGGGTCCATTTAGTCTTCCTTTTCCTTCCCAAGGCCTGGGGACAAAGACTCGCCTCATGCTGTCCCCACCCCGCCAGTTTACCTTCAGCAGGCTCTGGAGCGCGGCGAAGTCCTCCGCTGTCAACGCAGCCATCTTCCCCGAGTCACCTGACAGCGACACGCTGAGCAGCTCGTCACATGGCTCCGAGGCCGCCGCAGAGCATGCCGGGGGCTGTAGTCCTTTAGGTGATGGTGGCTGCCCCGGTTGCTGCAGGGTGAGGAGGGGGCAATAGGCTGTGACCATTGGATGGCTCAGTCTGGGGACTCTAGGACAGTGGAGTTTGGAGGGCGCAGGCGCGGGATGATGTGCCCTCGTGGACATTTGCTTGGCTTGGCTACTTACCAGGTCTGGGTAAACTGATTTTCCTTGACCCGTGTGGGTGGGCTGGCTGATTTGGGGAATGCACTTGCAAGTGGTATTCACACCCATATGTAATCCCCTCCCACACCGCACCAGGATTGGTTTGTGTGGCCAATATCAGGTGGCAGAAGTGATGGTATGTCACTTCTACGCTTATATATAAAAGACTGCAGCTTTTGGGTACTCTGTTTTGTCTGCTCCTTTTTCTAGAGTCTCTTGCTCTGGGGAAAATAAGCTGTCATGTTGGGAGCAGCCCTCTGGAGAGGTCCATGTGGCAAAGACCTGAAGCCTCTGGCCAATCGCCAGCAAGAAACTAAAGCCTGCCAACAACATCGTTACTGAGTTTAGAAGCAGCTTCAGTAGCCTCCATAGAGCTTTGAGATGACAGTAGTCTTGGCCAACATTTTGATTACAACCTCATGAGATATTCAGAACCCAGAACTATCCAGCTAAGCCGCTCCCAGATTTCTGGTCTTCAAGACCTGTATGATTATAAATGTTTCTTGTTTTAAGCCACTAAGTTTGGTAATCTGTTCCATAGCAATAATAACTAATACATGGAGGCAGCGAAGCATGGTGGCTTTAGAATTCCATATAAATTTGAGTCCCAACTCTGCACGTTATTAACTGTACCTTGAGCAAATCCTGGAGTTTCTCTGAGCCTCGGTTTCCACGTCTGTTAAATGATGTTGATCACACGTACCATGGAGAGCAGAGCTGACTGATCGGTGTTGCCCCATGGAGGGTATCTCTTTGCCCTTGTGGGCAGGTATGATATGAGAAGATCCCTTGGGCTCCAGTAAGTAAGAGGCAGGGCTTATAACCCTGGACCATGTGATCTCATTTTGGTAGGGCTTCCCAGACTGCCACTACCAAGATGAATTTAAAGGTTTTTCTGTGGTCTGGAGAGCTCCCAGCAATTCCTAAAGTGTTAATGTTTTTATGGAAAGGAACAGAATAGAAGGTTAAGAGTTTATTTCCATAATTTTGTCCTGTTACTTAATATTTTCCCCATTTTACATATGAGGAAACCAAGGTACAGAGAAGTTAAGGAATGTGTCCAAGGTCACACAGCTAAGTAGTCACAGAACCCAGATTCAAACTTGAGAGTTGGGATCCAGTGTGTGCTGTTAACTTTCGAGCTGTGCATGCCTCATTATCTTCTCATAGCTGAAAACTCATGCTTCTTCTGTCTGGATGTCTGAGTCTCTTCCCAAGGGGGCAAGAACCATCTCAAGATGTCCTGGACAACCAGCCCAGTGGCATGATGAGAGACAAGATGATGAGTGGAAGAGGTACCTTTGGGAAAAGACCCAGGTTCGATTCCTGGCTCCTGTGTGCTTCTGGCAAATTACTCCATCTGTTTGAACCTCAGTTTCCTCATCTGTAAAATGGGAACAGCAATTAAGATGCCTTTTGACCATTATGGGTAACTCAGGGATGACTTATACCCCCAAGAGGGAAGGGTTATTTATTTGGAGATGCCATATTAGCCACTGGCAACTCTAAAGGGCAGAGCATTCCTGTGCTAGGAGAAAAGGTTGCCAGTAGTGATCAACCATCTCAGTTTATTCAAGAATGAGGGATTTCCTGAGCCACAGCACCCACAATGCTAACACTGGGACAGTCCTGGACAAACCAGGCTAAATGGTCACCCTTGTGTGACCCCTGAGCCTTTGAGGGAAATCATTCTTTTAGAGCCTGTGTCCTGCCTTCTTCAGTGGGGCTGATGTGAAGAGAGCAATCTGGATGCAGAATTTTTTAATAGAAGGTGATTAAGGGTAACAATCATAGGCTGAGAGTTTTTTTTCTTTTCTTTTTTTTTTTTTTGCTAATAGCTTTATTGAGATGTAAATCACATACACAATTTACCCACTTAAAGTGTACAATTCAGAGGATTTGGGTATATTCACAGGGTTATATAACCATCACCACAGTGCAAGAACATATTTACCACCTAAAAGAAAAAACACGCCCTTTAGCTAGCACCCCCTTCTCCCTCCACTACACTCCAGCCTCTGGTAGCCACTAATCTCCTTTCTCTCCTCTCGATTTGCCTGTTCTGGACATTTCATGTAAAATGGAATCCTACGTGATTGTTTTTATCCATTTCTTCCACTTAGCCTGATGTTTTTAAGGGTCGTCCATGTTGCATAGCATGTATCAGTACTTCATCCCTTTTGATTGCTGAGTAATTTCCATTGTAAGGTCAGATCACATTTTGTTTATCCATTCACCAAGTGATGGATAGTTGGCTCATTTCCGCCTTTTGGCTATCATGAGTAATGCTCTGTGAACACTCTTGAGCAAGCTTTTGTGTAGATTCATAGTTTCCTTTCCCTTCGGGTATATACCCAGGAGTCACATTCCTGGGTCACAGGGTTTAACGTTTTGAGGAATTGCCAGCTTGTTTCCCAGAGCAGTTGCACCATTTATGTTTTCATCAGCAACATCTGAGGGGTCCAAGTTCCCCACATCCTCCCTGACCCTTGTTCTTATCTGTCTGATTATAGCCGTCCTGGTGGGTGCAAAATGGTGTCTCACTGTGAGCTCGCTTGCTTCCAGCTGAAATGTGCATAGCAAGCACATGTGTCATTTAGGCTACTGATGGTCATCTGAGGTGACTGATGGAGATTATGGAGGCTTGAAAGTCCAGTCTACCCTTCGGTCCTGACCAAGTCCGACTGCCTTCTTCACGGAGGAATGTCTGCAGGAGGCAGATTAGGCTTGGGGGCCTGTGGTCCTTTAGGAAGAGCCCCTCATTTCCCTCATTTCCTTTTTCCTCTCCCCCATTTCATGGACTGAGATGAGGGCGGGTGTCCAGGGAGAGAAGGGGCTCAAGGGTGGCTTCACCTGTTTGGTCTGATGCCACCTGCTCTAAGTCAAAGACTGGTTTTGAAGTGGCCTGATCAGCACACTAGGAGACTGCAGGCAAACTGGGGACAGAAGACCTGAAAATGACAGGTGCACACTGGGCGTGGACATGCCGTCTGTGTCCCAATCAGGCAACACAAGTTGCATGGTCTGGGGCTCACTTTGCACTAACAGTGTCTTAGTTAATGCAGTATTTCAACATTGGGAAATGTGAGCTACAAATCCAGATTTCTGGCTTTTCTCTAAAACTGGACAGGCCTAGCCACACTGCTCCCACCTTGCCCCATTGCAGCAGCTGGCTGGGGCTGAGCCCTGGCTGCCCCCCGAAGACAGGCATGGGCTCCCTTTGCATCCCTGCTGTCCCCACCGCTCCCTGTTATGTCACGCTTGGCCCTCCGCATACGTTGTCGCCTGCCTCATCCGTGCCCAAGAGTATTCCTTAGTGCCCAGCTTCCCTCAGGGACCTAATGGGCTAAAGCTAGGCCGCAGTTGATGCCAAGGCTGGTTTGCATTTGTGATCCTGGGATTCCTGCTATCTGCGTCCTCATCATGAGTCCAAGCAAGCTGCAGGTGTGGGCATCTAATTTCCTATTCATGCTTCTCAAGTGACTTGTATGGGCCAAGCACTGTTCGTAGAGCTTCGCATATATAAACTCATTCGGTCCTCACAGGGACCCAAGAATAATCCCAGTTTACAAGTGAGACAACTAAGGGTCAGAAAATGAACTCACAACCCATGGGTAATAAGTCAGCAGGTAAGGATTTGAAGGCAGGGGCAAATGAGGTCATTTTGTGAGCTCGCTCGTAATACTTCGCCTGGTCCATTAGTGGGGCTCAGCGGAGGCTCTCACATGAAGAATCACCTGGTCTTGCAACTGCTGTCCGCTCCCCAAGCCGGGCAGCCCTGGCCAGGTGCCCCTTGAGGAAGCTGGGAGCTGGTGTAGATGGCATATGTGTTCGGAGAGATGATGTTTGTGATTCTTTTCAGCTCTAACTTGGGGTGAGTCTGTGAAAGCTAGCAAGAGATAAGAGGAGGGAGGCGAGAGGGGCATTTTGGTCATTTGTGATGCCTGGAAGACACTCCCAAGGGGGTGTCCTCTGTCCTCCCACTTGAGAATGCCGTGAGCTGAGAGTCCAGGCTCTGATGACTTGGGTGGGTAGGATTAGCGAAGTCCAGAGCGCTGGGAGGGCCCCGTGGCCTCGTTTCTCAGCCTCCGTCCCCAGGAGCAACCCAGAAGTGGCTGGTAACACACGGCATTGTGCTCACACACAGGGCCTCTTTGTTTCCCCTTTACACAGAGAGGAGGCTGTAACAATGGCCTCGAATGGCACTTTGCTCTCCTTTCTCCAATGTTATACTCATTTTTTTTCCAGTTCTGGAATCAGCTAGACAATTATTTCCTGCGGGAGGTATTGGCTTTTCATCTTTTCCATCTGCTTCCCTGCCAGTCCTCAGGCCCATCTTGGTGCAAACTGAGTGGAGAGCTAGACCCAGAGAGAGCAGGACCCATAAAAATGTCACCTTCGCAGGAGGCTGGAAGGCGATGGCTCTTCACCTCTCCCCTGCAAGGTGGGACCAGCCCTAGAGGAAGAAGCCAGACCAGGTAATGCGGGAGACGGGCTGGGAGCTGCTGATGGGGAGCAGGGCCTGGAGGCAATGGCTAAGGGGGATGGGTTTCTGTTTTTAAGATACCCTGTTTGCTAGAGAACCACTGTCTGCTGTAAACAAATAAATAAGCAAAAGCAACTGAGGTCAGGTTAGCAGCCTCCCAATTAGGGAAATACTCTGCCTGTCTGACCCTTATTCAATGCCTCTGATGTCTTGGGGTGACAAGAAACTTCAGGGTCCAGGTAGACCTATTGAGATGACTGGTCCCTTAATTATCGCTGCCATTATTAAACTCTTATGGTATGTAGTATATTTGCATACATATTACTACATGTATCTTGCGGTATTGATAGCAGTTATAGCAAACGCTTATACAATGTGGTTTCCATTCTGGCCTGATTCAAGCCCAGCACTCTGGTCCTAGAGTCTGTGTTTTTCATCACATGCTTCTTATATAATGTTCTTTACACTAAATCAAGGTTATTCCAAGGTTTCATTTTGAGAGGCAGTGATGTATAATGATAACTATGTGTATCGAGTCCTTTGCCCTCTGACGGGCGGTGTTCCAAGTGTTTGCCTCTGTGGCCTTATGTAGTCCCCACAGTAACACTAATCAGATGGCTACTTTTATTACCTCCATTTCATTGATGAGGCAATCGAAGTACAGAGAAGTCAAGTAACTCTCCCAGGGTCACACAGCTGTCAAGTGGCAGAGCCTGGATTTGAACTCAGCTCTCTCTGGAGTGTTAGGTGGAGCTAAAGCCTGACAGCCCTGTGGTTGGTTTGGAATTAGTGCCCTCCTCTGGGTCATGAGGCATAGGGGTTGGGATTTTGTCCCTGGCTTTGTAGAACGTCTGTACTTATGGTATGGGTTTGAGGAATACAGAAGATCCTAAATGGTTTGCCTGTTGTGGTCAGCTTTCACCTTGCTTGACAAAGATGGAATTGCCCAGTGGTGGCGGAGAAGGAATTTGGAGTGATAATTGTCCCACAAATGCTGTCTTCTACTTTGCCAGGGATGGGGCTCAGTTGCCATACATGTAGGAGAATGTATGTTAAATAAACAGGACTCACGGTGCACAGTCAGGAAGCCAACTTTCTCTTTGCCTGTTACTGCCCCTCAATTTTTTCTGTGGTGCCCCCCTCTTTCCTTGCCCCAGCATGAAAATTAGGGCAGGTTCGTGACTCTTCTGGCTATGTTTCTGGTTCCAACACTGACTCAGTTCGATAACGGATATGTTCAGGTGTATGGAATAACCCAGACCTTCAAACTCTGTTCCAAGTGGAGACCATCTTCCTCCTCCGGCTGGAGCCTGGAGCAGGGAACAGGAGGCTGTGGTCCGTTTCTGACCCTGGAGGGGACAGGAGCAGAGGAGTGGAGGGGGAGGAGGAGCAGGGAGTTGTACTCGGTTAATCCTTCAGTCATCTGGCTGGGCCTGGCGGGTGTCTACACCTGATTCGTTACCTCTTGGCACAGTTTTGTAGAGCCTTACGAGAACACCCTCCTTCCTCATCTGTGGGGCTTTCTAAACTGCTGGTCCCTGGAAGCTGGCTGCCTCAGCCTCTTTCTCCTGTCCCCTAGAGTCTGAGCAGTGCTTTTAAGTTTGGTGGGGCAGCCAAGACAGATACCACAGGCTGGGTGTCTGAAACAACAGAAATTAGTTCTCTTACTGTCCTGGGCGCAGGAAGTGTGAGATCAAGCTGTCGGCAGGCTTGGTTTCTTCTGAGGCCTCTCTCGGCTTGGAGATGGCCGTCTTCTCCCTGTTCTCCTCATGGTCCCCACTTTGTGTACATGTATGCCTCGTATCTCTCCATGTGTCCAAATCTCTTCTTACGAGGACGCCAATCAGACTGGATTAGGGTCCACGCTAAAAGCCTCATTTTAACTCAATCACCTCTTTTAAAGCCCTGTCTCCAAATACACTTACATTCTGAGGTACTGGGAGGTTGGGGGGCATACCGTCTGGCTACAAGGTGCTGTCACCTTCTGTCTGTGGAGGAGCTTGCACTCCTCCTGGTGGCCCTCTCAGAGAGGATCTGCACAGCCCACGAGGTCACCTGTTGCACACCTCTGGCTTATTAGAAATACTCAACTCCTCTTTTTTCTTTCTTTCTTTCTTTCTTTCTTTCTTTCTTTCTTTCTTTCTCTCTCTCTCTCTCTCTTTCTTTTCTTTTCTTTTCTTTCTTTCTTTCTTTCTTTTTCTCTTTCTCTCTTTCTTTCTTTTCTTTCTCTCTCTCTTTCTTTCTTTCTCTCTCTCTCTTTCTTTTCTTTTCTTTCTTTTTCTCTTTCTCTCTTTCTTTCTTTTCTTTCTCTCTCTCTCTCTTTCTTTCTTTCTTTCTTTCTTTTCTTTTCTTTCCTTCCTTCCTTCCTTTCTTTCTTTCTTTCTTTCTTTCTTTCTTTCTTTCTTTCTTTCTTTCTTTCTTTCTTTCTTTCTTTCTTTCTTTCTTTTTCTTTCTTTCTTTTCTTTCTTCCTATAGTTTATTGTCAAGTTGGTTTCCATTTAACACCAGTGCTCTTCCCCACAAGTGCCCTCCTCCATGACCATCTCCCCCCTTCAGCCCTCGGCTTGTTTTCAGTATTCAAGAGTCTCACGAGGCAAATCATCAACTCCTCTTTACCCTGGCAAACCCGAAGCCGCCAGGCCCCCCTCCCTCCAGCTGGCCGCCCCCTCTCTCTTCTCTTTGGGCTTCCAAAGCACGATGCAGACGTTAGTCCTAAGAGATGTCAAGCTCCAGGGACACAGTGCTTTCGAGGTCACTCTTGGGAGGTGGGCAGTGGGCGGTTGGGACTTGGAGCACACCTCCTGCTCACTGTAGAATTCCTCCTCTGCGCTCCCACTGTCTCCTCATCCAGCCCTCGTTGGCGCCTGGGCATGGTCCAATAAGGCAGAAGCTGGTTTCTTTCATAAGTCCTGCATGATGGGTCACAACTCATTTGGAAGATGTCTCGTAATGTGTCTTCAGCACAAATAGAGATTAAAATAGTCTTCCCACCCTGCTACCCTATGACGTCTCTAATTTTTCTGAAGAACCCTATGAGAAAGATAATAGTGTCCACATCTAGCTGAAGGGGGAGAATCTGGAGCTGAGAGTGGGGGCGGGGGGGGGGCAGGAACGCCCCCAGGGTAGGCTGTTGAGACAGTGGGGGGGGGTGAGGGGGAGAAGGGAGCAGAGATCCACTTCAATCCACTTTATTGTCCCTTTGTAGGCCTTCCCCACCAGGCTTCTTAGAGTTTTGACTGCTGGGCCTTGTCCTATGCTGGGAAGAATCTCCTTCTTAGCAGAATGTTACAAGGGTGAAAAAGGTGAAATCCCTGCCTGGGCTCCAGTTTGAACGCAGGGGCCGGTGCCAGGGACGTCAGGCAGGTCCATGTGAGATGGGCTTGAACCCTCCGCCCCTCTCCCACCATAACTTGATCCGGGGAGCAATAACACAGCCCTGGAATATCTTTCTTTGCGCACCAAAGCAAAATGGCATTCTGAGCATCCTACTTGAGGCAGAGGGACCATCTCATTCCGTCTCTGTGTCTCCTAGGAGGTGCTTTACCTAAAGAAGACTTGAAAATAGAAAGATATTTATTTTTAAGCTAACTCCTTTTTTGTTTCAGTTTCAAATTATTTTCTTTAACTATAAAAAGTCCAAGCCTGCCTTTGCACATCCTCGCACAATGTCCTAGGGAAGTAAGAATGCCAAGCGGGTCTGGCGGCTGTTTGGAAACTGTGTGCCGAGGCGATGCCCACCATCCATCTGGAGGCAGTGCTGGGCTGGGCTGGGGTGGAGTCTGGGGCCCCGGGGACTGGACGGGCATAGGCCAGGGTTGCAGCTGACTTAGACCAGGAAAGAAAGAGAGAACACTATGTTTCTTTTTTAATCTGCTTGGCAATCATTTAGTGAACACCTATTATGCTGAAGGTTTTTTCTGCCAGGAAGGCACAGGTCATTGAATGGACCCTGGAAAAAGTGAGGTCTGAGATTCTGTTTGAGTTCTCAGAGTCTCAGAGGAAGGTGAGGCACTGAAAGGACAATGTTCCAGGTTGAGGGAAGGGAGGCATGGAAAGGCATGATGCGAAACCTGCACATGGTTTTCAATGATCAGAGATCAACGGTGGGGGGTACAGGAGTCAGACCAGGGAGAAGGAGGAAGGCGGAGCTGCCAGATTAGAACATGAGGCTGGGCAGGGGAGCTGGACCAGGTAGGGCCACGGCAAGGCTTTAAGCAGAGACGGGGCCTTGAAAGAGGCTGCCTTTTAGAGAGAGGGCTCTGATGGGGACAAGATGGGGGCACACTGGAGCATCAGAGGCGTCAAGATTCAGGGGGCAGGGCAAGGGGGCATGATGGGCTGGACCAAAGCCCTGGCATCTAGAATGTTCCTCTGGTTTCTGAGTTGGCTCACTTGCCATTTATTACCAAGGTGTGTGTGTGTGTGTGTGTGTGTGTGTGTGTGTGTGTGTGTGTGTAGGTCGGCTGGTCTGGGATTGGAGCTGGCTGAAGATGCTCTTTAGCAGGGGAAGTAGGGCATGGAAGTTGTTTTTTCTTTCAGCAAATAGGTACTTGGGGCCATGGGCTGAGAGCCGGGGAGAGAGAAGCAGAGGGGACACATTCCATTCCTCTCAGAGCTCACAGCCCAAGTGAGGGACCAATTCAAATGTAATGTAGCAGAAAGACTGTAAAAGGGAATTGGGGAAGGGCTGGGGAAATTTGGGTACTGGCCCAGCGTTTGGCGACATCAGAGAATGAGTCATTGCTAAAAGTGTGATTATGGCATTATATTTAGGTGGGAGAGTACTCCTCAGCTTTTTTTCCTTTTTTGGAGGTGCAAGTTGAATTGTTGAGGGGTGAAAGGTCATGATGTCCATAATTCACTTGGAAATAAAATAAGTACACAAACAAAGAGAGAGAGAATATGGTAAAATGTTACCAGTTGGTGTGAGTGTATGAGAGTTCATGGGACTGTTATACATGATTGGGGTTTTTTTGGGTTTTTCTTTGGCTTTTGGCTCTGGTTTTCTTTGTGTGAAAACTTTCAAAATAAAAATTTAAAAATACAAAGCAGCATGTGTGTTGATGGGAAGTAAGGAGGCTGTGGGAACACGAAAGAGGGCCCCTAATTGGAATTGGATGGGTGAGAGAAGCTTCCCAAAGACATTAGCATCTAAGAGCAGAGAGATGGACAGGGGGATAGCGAAGCACCTTGGGGAGAAGGTAAGAGGCAGCATGAGTGAATGCTTGGGGGCCTGTTTTGTGAGAGGAATGACAAAAAATGATACTTAATGTGACTATGGAATGTGAGTCAAGCAGTTCCCAAGAGGCGAGAAGGGAAGGTGAATAAGTTTGGGCTTTGACCTGACACTGGTGTAAGTAGGGGGTGCTTCAGAAAGGACAGGCTGCTGGGCGTTGCGTTGTTGGGTCTGGCGGCCATTGTTGGAAGCACTTCACCCGTCTTCGTTCACTTAATCCTCACTGACTTCCAGCCACCGAGAAATCAGCAGCTGTATTTTACAGATTAAGGCAAACTGAGGCCCAGCACAGCTAAGGCGTTGCTGAAGGTCACAAATATGGAAGATCCAGGATGGGAACCCAGGCACTCTGGCTCCAGAGCACGCTTTTAGCCCACGAGGGAACCTCTCAGGGCCAGACTGTGCTCTGCAGAGAAAGGGTTGGATGAAAGCAGGACTCAGCCAGGAAGACCACTTGGGAGGCAGTCGCACAAGCCGAGATGAGTGGCGAAGGTGACTTGAACTGATAGAGTGACTGTGGGGATGGAGGAAATGGACAGGATAAAGTTATTCTGGAGCGAATTCGACAGGACTTGGTGATCAAATGGTTGTGTGCAGTGGGAGTCGAAGATGGCGCCCAGTCCTCACCCCCCTGAGAACCTGCCCCACTTTGGCATCACAGGGGCGACCTGGCCAGAGGGTGTGGAGCTATCCTCTTCATAGCACACGGAGAGGGTGTTAGCGGATCCCTAGGACCACCTCCATCTGTGAGGGGTAGCCTACCGTCCATGCGACTCACACTGCTCTTGTCCCCGCCTCTGCTAATTTTGTCACCTGCAGCTGTTGTAATTTTCAGGTCATTCCTGGATGATTTTGTCACCTGCAGCTGTCATAACCGGTAGGTCATTCCTAGACCCTAAGTGTCCTGGCACAATTAGGCCACAGCCCCTGGCCACTTTCCTCAGTGGCTTCTAACCCACCCAGCACACCGTTCGCTGTGAATGATACAAGGTGGACACCTGTTTTGTTCCGCCAGGAGCCTTTGATCCTTGGTCCCCCTTCCCAGGGCTCACCCAGGACGACAAATTAAACAAATATTGAAAAACAATAAAAAGAAAAATGCTTGGCCGTGTCCTTCTAATGCTTATTGATTTTTAAGATCTTCTCAGGCATGAAAACAAGATTCACTGCTGTCATTTTGCCATCGGATTCCTCTTAGCTGGAAGAGTGGCTCGTCGATCAGGGTGGGGGTGCCCAGCAGGCCAGTATAGGCCTGCCCGCAGTCCAGTCATCAACCCCAGAGATGCAGCTCAGCCGGGAGGGAATGGTACCCACTCCGAGAGAAGGGCGTTGTAGCCTGGAAGGGGCCCCGTGGCACCTGGGAAGCCACTGAGGCCACTTTTAGTTTCATGCCAATCTCCAGGGGCCTTGTTTTTTTCATTGCAAAAAGCCCTAAGAATTCAAGGTTATTTTATAGGTGTGTGTCAGAAATGATGCAACTACTCTACGAATTCATGCATAGAGGACATGGGTCTGCAGAGTAAAACATGAGCTCTTCTGAATAGACTGCCCTCCATTTCTCTCTCCAAGGGAATTGCTCATTTAACAGTAAATATTTTTTTAGCCGCTACTATGTGCTACGTCCAGTTCTAGGTGTAGGCAACACAGCAGTGCCCAAAATGAAAACCCCATGCCCTCCCGGGAGCTTACTGTGCAGGGAACACTGTGAGGGGGCCTCTGATCTATATCTGCATCTATCTGTGTCGAGGCCTGAGTCTATAGGTTCATGTTGTACACATGATTCTGTGAGAGTGTGTCTTGGAGCCTACTCCATGTTAGCCTATATGCACCTGCCTCATCTTTGATATCTGTGTAATGGGCTTCTGCAGGACAATCCCTTGAAGATAGGCATACGAGTTGTTCTAATATTTTTCACCAAGAGGGCTGCAGCAAACTTTCTTCTGCATATGCCGTTGTAGACCTGAGAGTCTGCACACATACTGAGTAACCACGGGTAAGTTAATGAACCTCTCTGTGCCTCGGTTTCTTCATGTATAAATTGAAGGTAATACTAGTGCCTCCCTCTGTTCATTAAGGAAATGCAAACAAACCACAAAGAGGCCATTTTGCTCCCGCTAGGATGTCTATAATGAAAAAGACAGATAATAACAAGTGTTGACTGGCAAAGATATGAAGAAATTGGAATGTTTGTGTACTGTAGGTGGGAATGTAAAATGGTGCAGCCACTTTGGGAAGAAGTTTGGCAGCTCCTGAGAAGGTAAAGCAGAGCATTAACACCATATGACCCAATAATTCTACTTCACTGTGGATGGACACATGGCCACACAAAAGCTGTATGCAAATACTCACAGCAGCATTATTCAAAGCAGCCAAGGGAAAGACCCAAATGTCCCCTGATGAATGGAGAAACAAGATGTAATGTATCCATGCATTGAACATTATTTGGCATTAAAAAGATGTGAACTGCAACGTGAGCGAGTCTTGAAAACATTATGCTAACTGAAAGAGGCCAGTCACAAAAAGAGCACGTATTGTATATTTCACTGATATAAAATGTCCAGAAGGGGCAGATCTACGAAGACAGAACGTAGATTGATGGTTGCCAGGAGGTAGGGGGTTGAGGTAATGGAGAGTGATTTCTAAAAGGTGGAAGTTTCTTCCTGGAGTGATGAAAGTGTTCTAAACTTATAATACTGGTTGCACAGCTCTGTGAATATACTAAAGTATTGAACTGTACATTTTATTTTTTAATGTTTATTTTTGAGAGAGAGAGAGGGAGAGAGGGAGAGGGAGAGAGAGAGAGAGAGAGCAAGAGCGAGAGTAAGCGAGAGAGAGCATGAGTGGGGGAGGTGCAGAGAGAGAGGGAGACACAGAGTCTGAAACAGGCTCCAGGCTCCAAGCTGTCAGCACAGAGCCCGATGCAGGCTTGAACTTGGGAATGGCGAGATCATGACGTGAGCTGAAGTTGGATGCTTAACCAACTGAGTCCCCCAGATGCCCCTGTACTGTACATTTTAAATGGGTAAATTGTATGGCATGTGAATTGTATCTCAATAGAACTGTTATTTAAAAAAAATAATAAGAATAATACCTCCCTTGTCAGTTGTAAGGATGAACTGAGAAGGCACATAATGCATAGAACAGTACCTGACGTCTAGAAGCCCTAAGTGTCTCTTCCTGTTGTCGCTTCTGGAGAATAGATTCCCAGAGGCAAAATCGTTGAGCATTTTTTATCTTAATTTTTTAATTTTCAAAGATTGCAAAGTTGCCCTCCAAAGCTGTCTTCACAAATCCACTCTCAGAAGTAGTTATGGAATGCCCGTTTTTCTCTCTTCTTCTTTCAAAGAACCCACCACCAAATAAAAGAAAAAAGAGAGAGAGAGAAAGAAAGAAAAGGAAAGAAAAGGCTGGAAGAGCACATATCAGTGTTAACTCTGGTTTTCTTCAGGTGATGGATCATGCATGGATTTTCTTTACTTTTCCCTTATTGTTACCTGAGTTTTTTCATAGTCTCATATTTTCAAAAAGAGAACATGCAAATAGCATGATTTCCTTCTTTTCGTGGCTGAGTAATATCCCATTGATTTATATCCCACACCTTCCTTAGCCTTTCCTCTACAGATGGACACAGGGGTCATTTCCACATCTTGGCTATTGTAAATAATGGTGTAATGAAAATAGGAGAGTGTTTATTTTTTCAAACTAGTGTCTTTGTTTTCTTTGGGTAAATACCCTGTAGTGGAATTCTGAGTCGTATGTTAATTTTTAAGTGTTTGAGGAACCTCCATACTGTTCTCCACAGTGGTTGCACCAGTTCACCTTCTCACCAAAAGTGCCTGACTGTTCCATTCTCTCCAACACTGGTATTTCATGTGTTTTTAATTTTAGCCATTCTGACAGGCATTAAGTGAGATCTCATTGTGGTTTTAATTTTCATTTACCTGATGATTCGTGATCTTTTCATGGATGGAGCGAAGAGGGCATATAATGCTAAGTGAAATAAATCAATCAGAAAAAGACAAATAGCATATGATTTCACTCATACATGGAACTTAAGAAAGAAAACAGATGAACAAATACATTTAAAAGAGAGGCCAAAAATCCCAGACTCTTAAGTACAGAGAACAAATTGGTGGTTGACAGAAGGGCAGTGGACAGGGGGACGTGCAAAATAGATAAAGGGGATTAAGAATACACTTACCATAATGAGCACTGAGAAATGTATAGACTTGTGGAATCATTATATTGGACACCTGTAACATACAACACTGTATATCAATTGTACATGAATAAAATAATCTTTTATTTTTAAGTAATATCTACACTCAATGTGGGGCCCAAACCCACAACCCCAAGACCAAGAGTTGCCTGGTCTACCAACTGAGCCAGCCAGGAACCCCCCCAGAGTGTTTTTTATTTTATATATATATATTTATGTTAGAGAGACAGAGTGCAAGTGGCAGAGAGAGAAGCAAAAGGGGAGAGAGAGAGAATCATAAGCAGGCTCCATGCTCACCATGCAGCCTGATGCAGGGCTCAAACCCAAGAACCATGAGATCATGAGCTGAGCCAAAATCAAGAGTTGAATGCCTAACTGACTGAGCCACCCAGGCTCCCCCAAAATATTTTTTAATTTAAAAATCCAGAACAGGTAATAATTCTAAAGTATTTTTAAAGTAAAAGTATGCTCTATCTCCCTTTCAGTATGGACTTTCACCCTTTGCAGGCATTAGTGGTTAAGATGGGAGACCTTATACTCATCCACCCTAAAAAGACACAGCTCCTTCCCATTGTGAAGGTTTTATTGTAACAACCAGAGGACAGTAATATAAGAGAGTATAGTTATTGTAGTTATTGGGCCAGGCCTGCACTTTCTTGGTCAATGGTACCAAGAAAATCATACCAGTGGGTCCTTTGCACCCTTACCAGACACCAGACACCACAAGTTTGCAAATACCTCACATGCCTTGTCACTGAACCCTCACAAAAATTCAATGACATTGGGACTATTGCAAAAAAAAAAAAAAAAAAGGAGTTAGAGAAATTAAACAATTGCCCAAAGGCACTGCCAATAAATGGCTCATGTGGATATGGGTAAAGATGCCTTTAGAGTCACATACCTGGATCTTTGATTATCTCATCTAACAGTAGGGTTGCAGTTAAGGCAACCTTCATGGGAGGTGGATTCAGTAGTCTGGTGATATCCTTAGGACACCTGCCCTTTCCAACTCTTTCCTCCGCCATCTTCCTGTTGTTTTCATCTTTAGGAAGAAATAGGGTGCTAGCAGGAGTATCTAGACAGAGCAGGGTTCAGAGAAAGGGAGAGTCAGTTTCTTTCTGGGGCTTTCTCCTCAGAGTGAAGTAACTTTTTCCAGAAGGCCATCCCCACTCCTTCCAGCAAACTTTTCCCATGAGAATATTCTGTCTCATAAGCAGACTCCAGGTTACTTATCTATCCCTGAGTCAAACATGGGATCCAAGTCCCTGAGTCAATTCCAAGGGGAATGGATTAACTCTTGACCAATTTGGCCTATCCCCTGGAGTTTGTGTTAAATGGGTCATTGTTCCTTGAGGAAGGGAGTTTCCTCAGAAAACCTAGGAGTGTATATGGAAGGGAAAGGGGTAAGTGGACATTGAGGAGAGTGTATATGAAAGGGAAAGGGGTAAGTGGACATTGAGGAGTTTGGTGGAGGAACCAATATTATCCAACATAAGGAGAGACTTATGTTGTTGAAGTTGGGAGAGTCTATGTCTAGTTACTGCACTCTTCTGAGTCATGGCCAAGACGTTCATGGCTAGAAAGTGATTTTTTAAAGGTGAAGTTTATAAATCACGACACCTGCTCCTTCTCTCTGCCTGCAGGTCCCATCCTCTATGAAGGGAGGCTTGGAAGCTTGATTTAGGGCATTCCACTGGGATTGAAGTAGTGGGTTTTTTAAATATCCCAGAGGCAACTAGGTAATTTCTATCTTGGGGATCTTTAGTCTGGGACACTGCCATTTCACATTCCCATTGGGGCTCTCAGGAAAGGTCTCCTCTTGGCATCTTATGGGACTGACTTCATTAATAGGACGGTATCAGTCTGTAGATTTAGAGGGTTTTGGAAAGAGGTACTTGGCCTCCCTTCATGGGAATCATATTTTAGCTAATGTGATTGATTGGAGTATTATTTAGCAACTTTTCATTCACTTCCCTTGCAGCTTAGGACAAAGAATATTTCTTACCCCGCTGACTTTGGGCTTGACCATTGACCTGCTTTAGCCAATGGAAGATGAATGGATGTGACTCTAGCAGAGGCTTTAAATAGCATGTGAACTGCTTGGCTTCCCTTGTGTAACCACCGTGAGAAGAGCACACTTCAGATAGCCACTGCCCCTTCTCTCTGCCCTCCAAGGATGAGCCACATGGAGCAGACCCAAACTCAAACTGAAGCAGAGTCACCCCAGCCAACCAGCAGACCCATGTGCAAGAAAAATAAATGCTTACTTTCATAAGTCACAAGTCTTTATCTGCTACAAGGGATATTTCTGAGTGCTGTGCAAAAGGCCTGGAGGGTGTGGCAGACACATAGGACAAGCTGTGAGAACATGTCCCATCAAAGCACCTCCTGGAATAGCACGTGTTGAATATAGCTCAGGGAGAGAATGAACTGGAGATATTTGGGTAAACTTCTTGGAACAGCCCAAATTCTAAGAACTTCTATAAACTGTTCCCTGGCCCCTTTTCAACAAAATAACTTAAGGGCCAAGAAATTGCTAAACCATGTGTTTCATCATCAGTGCTCAAATATAGTAGAATGTAGAGGAAAGAGTGCTGGACGTGGTATGGTTTTGGACCACAGGTCAGCTCATGTGTAGTCCATGACTTTGGGTAAGTCACTGAATCTCTGTGAACCTCACTGTCCTCACCTGCAAGCTAGGGGTGGTTACAAGAATAAAATGTTCATGCACATCTATGGTTTTCACATTGTACTTCTAGTGGGTGAATTTTTTCGGACAAAATCAATATATAAAACTAATAACTGTTTTTAAATAGTATTTGTCACCAAGTCTTTCATCATTGGCAGAACCTGCTGGAGTCTCAGAGCCTTTAAGATTCCCCACAACCCAGTTGGAAAACAACTTATATAGTGAAACCACTCTGCAGATGTCCATGGCAGTGGTAGTGGTGGCATATGATTCCAATCTCCCAAAAGGTTTCCCTGCCTTCTCTTTCTCCCAGATTTCTCTCACTGACTTGAATCTGAAAGCCAAAATGAAAAGTGTGTGTATATGTGCGTGTGTGTGTGTGTGTGTGTTTTGACACACTTTGAAGCTTGAAGAGATGAAGAGACTCAACCACACTCAACAAGTCAGCCATAATCACAACATAATCACTGCTGTGGTGACTCAGTGTCTATGCAATCATCTGTGGTTATCCCTTTCCAGAGTCCAGCTCTACCAGGTCCAGGGTTCCCCTGAAGGATGACAGTGTATGCGAGAGAGTGAGAGAGCCTAAGTTTCTTTCTGGTTACCAGACATCTCTGGCAGGTGTCTTTGCCCTCCTGGCAGGCATTTCTACCATTCTGTCAGGCGTCTCTGCCCTGTCTGGTTCTCAAGCTTTATTTATGGCAAAGGGTACACGGACCAGAAAGAGTGGTAAACGATTTCTCATAGAAAAGTTTTACAATTTTCCAGGACATGGGTTCTGCAGAAGTTACAATTCTAGTAGTAATGATTGTCATAAAAAACTTAGCTACAGGCATTCATGTTGTCTTAGGTATTTTTTACAAAACCTCAGGTCTAGTCTTAAGGAAGTGACCTTTAACCAAGAGGCAAACAGCATTGTTTAGTAAAGGGCAGTTTTTTATGAGTAAGGATCATTAGGCTGTTTATAACTCTAAGAGAAAGTTCCCAGAAAAACAGGTTCTCAAGAGACATAATGCCTGGTCTCACAATCCCAAAGATAATTGTTACATTTTATTGCAGCAGTGACTTTTACAAAGGCGTTCAGGCCCAGAAAGTAGTCAGTTATCAGTTAATTGCTTAGGGGAAAATTATATGTTGCATTAGGGTGTATCTAGTTTACTCATCTTTTCCCTGACCAGGTGCAATCATGCCTCCGGGACAGGGACAGGGCAAGGGGACAGGCTGCTTTTGACACTAATCAGCAAAGCACTCTGAGGTTTGGTGCCCAAGCAGAAATGAAAGTTTCAAGAGGGTGGATTTTGGGAGCTATTGGGGGGCAAGAGACCATGCAAACCTGCCATACCCTCACCAGGAATTTTCACTCTACCGGTAAGTTCAAATAGCTCCCAAAAATCCCTCTAGTCACATGGCTGTTTTTCAACCCCATGTCACTATTTGAGCCAAGTAATCTACCAACCTGACCCGGAAATCTGTTGCATCCTCTCAAAGTAACACATGTTCATTCTGTGACTCCATATAATGCTGGGCTTCTTTATTCTTACCTGTTGCAAATTGTACCCCGTATTACTCTGTACCCAAGGACATTCTCAGCTTACAAGCCTGTCTGACAGTATAATAAGTACCATCAGTTATTACAAAAATAGATTTTGTCCTTAGATCATAATTTGTCAGCACACCTGTACAGGGCTTCTGTGTGTCCAGCCTACTGCTTCAGAATCACCCCCTTAAGGATATTTCTTCTTTTAAACTCACTTCCCTGGGTCCCATCATTCATTCATACTTTAATAAGAATTAGTTCCTCCGATTCTTTCTCAGGGGTATTACATGAGTATGGAGTAGAGTGTCTTAGTTTGGTTCCCCCAGAAGCAGACACTGAGACAAGGATTCACATTTAAGTAGTTTATTTGCAAGGTGAGGGAAGCACTATTACAAGAGGAGGGAAGTGAAGTGAACAAGGGAAGGTAACAAATAACTGGTATATTGTCATTCAAACTACTGAGTGGGTGACTGAAGACAAATCTCACTTGGAAACCCATGGAACACACATCTTACAGTTCTTTAATCCAAGAGGAAAGAAAGCTGGGGTATTTACATACCAGCTTACTTGGTTACTGGGTAAGAATTGCTCTTAGGGCACTAATTTCATGACTCTTCCAGAAATGTGCAAGAGCAGAGTGTACCCTGCTGGTCAAAAAACGTCCTTAGGTAAAAAGATGCATCTAAGTGGTAATGCTTGAACACAAGAGTGCCGGCTACAGTCCACCCCTTGTGTCATTCAGATCTGCCCAGCCATCTTTGGAGTTCTTTCTGTTCTGTCACTGATTTTTCAAGATGATGGCCAATCATACATCTTTTAAAGTAAACTAAAAGACTAAAAGCAGAAAATTTGTGGGAGAAATTCCAATGCTAAGGGAACTGAGGTCCTTACTGCTACTTATGGTCCTGTGGCCATAAGTAATCATCATCCACGCCTGCTTTTCTATCCTATTTTCATTCCTCTCATCCCCACCATCACTTCTGTTGCTCAAAGTTGCTTCTACATTGAGGCAATGTAGACCTCCATCCTTGAAGGATCTGAGGCTTGGATTATTGTGTCTTTGGCAAGCTGTGGTTACTTCAGTTGCCCATTCACAGTTATCACTGCACATGGAAGAACCACAGGGTGCCCCCACTCTCTGAGTTCTGGACATACTTCTCCTTGCCTTCACTAGGTTCCTTATAATAATCAAGGTTGACAGCTCTGCTGAATAGTAACTGCTTTCTTTGCACCCTGACTTACTAGCAATTAGGTACCCCAAATGAACAGGCATCAGCTATAGTTTGGGGTTAGTATGTAGTGTGCCTCTTACTGTGTCCTTGGTAAAAGAATTCTCTTCCCCTTGCACCAGGATCTAGCATATCCTGATGTTGGGAGCATGAGTACAAATTCTAAGTGGGTCACTAGGAATGACGGTGAAAGAAACTACTCCTACTTAAATTCCTTGGTATCCAAACCCATGTAGTCCAAGTTATAGGAGACACAGCACCATATGATGACCTATGGGTGAAAGTATATGCTACATCTTAAAGCATCTCATCACTCCACAAAGTGTCATCTCCAAGTTGCATCTTACCTGCATTTTTAGGAAGTCATTCTAATCCTACATTAGGCAAACAGCTTCTGGGTGATGTGGTATGAAGTGGGACCAGTAGATCCTGTGGTTATTGTGTTACATTCTTTGTTATAAAATGAGTCTTTTGGCAAGGCAATGTTCTGCAGATCCCATGACAATAAGTCAGACATTCTGTGAGCCCCCCGACAGTAGAGCTAGCTAAGGCACTGCAGCCGGGAAATGCAAATCCATTGTCAATTCCAGTACCCCTGCCCTATCAGGACCTTCACTTGAGTGTAGGAGACTTGCTGGGGCTATGAATTCAACATGCTTTGCAACTTTGCTGTTCACACAGTCAGATCTTGTGCTTGATTTTAAGCACATCTGCTCTCTGGCTACAGAACTCTTTTTAAGGGCTTTAATAAGGGCTTTCTGGCTTTTACACTGTAATTTGAGCTAATAGTTGGATGAATTGAGACTTCCATTCTCTTTCAGTGTTCTTGCTGCACTTAACCTCTAAGCAACCAACCAGACTCACAGTCCTTATAATTACCACCCCCCTATTTTTAAAAATAATAGGCTTCATACCCAATGTGGAGCTCAATGTGGAGCCCAACACAGGGCTTGAATTCATGACCCTGAGATCAAGATCTGATCTGAGATCAAGAGTTGGATGCTCACCCAGCTGAGCCACCCAGAGATCCCAATAATTACCCTTAAGCTTGTATATCTCGAATCTCACTGCATTCTTCTTCACCTGTGTCCCAACCCAATTCTACGACTACCCATAGCCTTAGTTCCTGTGATGCTAACAGGGATTAGCAACACCTCCCTTGCCACCAACAGCTGGTCCTCGTCGCCATCTGTGATGCAATTTCCAGAGACACTGCTTCTCAGGAGAACTTCTGGTACCACGAAGACCTTGAAACAAGGATTTCAGTGTCCATAGTTCATTTGGAAAATGAAGCACCAGCAGGAAGTGAGGAAGTGAGACAAGCAAGGGAAGGCCAGTAAATGTCATATTAACAAGCAAGTTACCACAATGAGCTTAATTCTGCTGGCAGATACTGAAAACAGCACAGAATGCAATCCTTAGACTTATCTCCCCGTCCCCCACCCTGAATGGCAAGGGAGCTGGGTGACTTACTTATACAAACTTTGGTTAGTCGTTGGTTGAAGGCTGCCCAGGCAGTCGTGGTGGTGGTATCAATTACGGAGCCCTTCCAGCCCACCTTGTGCATGTACAAAATGGACTCCTGTAGCTGGAGAAAGCCCTTAGGTAAAAGATGCAGATGCTAGTTATTGAAAATCAGACCAGTGTGCCCTGAAATGTTACCACCCAAAAGAATGTGGGTAGGGTACCAACAATATAAATAACAGGTTTGGTGGGGGGGAGGTGTGAGAAGACAGCTTGAGAATGTGGGGAAGCAAGGATGTTAGGACAAATCAAAGAGCACTCAGATTGTTTTAGTTCTCATTTTATAGTGCTAGTCTCATTCTAAGGGGTGGCTGCTTGGCACAGCTGTTTTTAGCAAAAACCTTAAGGGAATAGGAGAAGAAACACATACCATCCCTTGGTGACAAATGTAGCACTGACATGACATTTTCACAGCTGCAGGGATGCATCTCTGACTTGGATGGGGGAGGGCTGGGGAGGCAAATGTCTTAGTGGAGAGGACAAAGGCCTCTCTACCTGGCCTTCTCCTGAGTTGGTAAGTGAGGCTTGGTAGAATTTTATATTATCTTAATGAATCCCTAGAAGTTATACTTTTAAAAAATACTCCATGCATAGATCACCTAGTTCAAGATGTCACTTTTTTTCTTGCTAAAGAGAAATGGAATATTTGGGAAAAGATAGACATGGCAGTCTTTCCTAGCATAAAAAGGTCTTATTACAATGAGGCTTTGGCTGAGAGTGATTTACTTCTCTGCTCTGATAGATTGTAGTGGTGGATAGTGTTGGACTTTGGGGATGACCATTAGCCTCCCTCCTACTGAGTTCTAACCAATCCTTTGACACAAGGAGTCAAAGTGCCAACTTACGAAAAGCAAAAGGCTGGAGATGATCTGGATGTTCATTAATGGGTGAAAGGGTTAATGAACATGGTATAACCATAAAATGGAATACTATGCAGCTCAAAAAAGGAATGAAGATGCTCTGAATACTGACATGGAAGAGCTAAAAAAAATGGGAAAAATGAGGGAAAGTAACATAAGTGTGCAGTGTCCTATGTATACATAAAGTTTGGAAGGAATCACAAGAAAATCCTAGTAGGTTAAACTTGGGGGATGGGCACAGGGCAGGTAGGGGCCTGGGTGGGAGGAAGACTTTTCACTGAATATTATTTTAGGGAAACATGTACATTATTATTTGTATAAGCTAGAGACATAGAAAATGACTCAAAAGGGGAGGACATAGATGGGATGGATTAAAATAGTTGTTTTGCCCCTCCTAGTAAGTCACCTGGCTGTCTCTTATCATGACTTTGGGAAAGGGAGAAGGAGAGAGGGGTGAGTGGGAAAATACGAGAAGGTACTGAAAGAATGAAGGATGGGGTGTGAGGTAGTTTTCATGAAGGGAAGAGTACCATCTCTGCGACTACGACAGTGGTGTACCCCCCACATTTCAGTTCACTGGGTAGCCTTACACCTAGCAGGTGCTCAGAAATACAACCACTAGGGTCCGAGCTTGCCAGGACCCTGACTAATCCGTTGGCACAGCACTTTGTGGCCACCCACCTGGGAGGCAGTATAGAGGGATGGTTAAGAGCATGGGATCCAGCGTCAGAATAAAACTATGTTCTTGGCTCTGCCACTAAGTAGATGTGTGGGCATGATTGTCTAATCTACCCCTTCCTCACTTATAAAACAAGAAAACTACTCAAGCCCACTTCCCTGTTATGAAGAGTCACACACAGAGTGCATGGGACAGCACCGGGCCCATTATCGGCGCTCAAGAGCTTCTGGTACTTATTTTTGCCAGGTTAGTCATTTATTTTTGCGGTCAGTAGCAAAGATCCTGATTCTGCACATAAGACTCAACAGAGTGTACACCTTCTTGCGTGGGCAACCCACACTTCCCTGACATCACTGGCTGATGCTTCCAGACAAGCAACCACTTGGCCTTTCCTGCATCGAAGGGCCTAAGGTGGGGCCCTCCGGGAGAGCTTGTCTGCTGGCAGATGTGTCTTCTAGGATTCCAGAGGTAATGCCAGATGTTGGCATGCAGCTGTGCTCAGAGAGCACCCTATCGATGTTTATTCCCTGCATAATTGCCAAGGAAATGGCTTAATGTTATTGTGGAAATGACTCTAAAAGTTAATGGCTCCTCTAATAGGAGAACCTTCTTCCCTCCTCCCATCTCCCAACCTCAGCCTTTTTTTCTGTCTCATGGAAAGGAACAATGGACCGGACTACATCGTAGGACCTTGAGGGTGTCATGCTAAGTGAAATAAGTCAGGCAGAGAAGGACAGATACCATATGTTTTCACTCATAGGTCTAATAGGAGAAACTTAACAGAGGACCAAGGGGGAGGGGAAGGGTGGGGAAAGAGTTATGGAGAGGGAGGGAAGCAAATCATGAGAGACTCTTGAATATTAAAAACAAACTGAGGGCTGAAGAAGGAGGGCAAAAGGGGAAGCGGGTGATGGTCATGGAGGAGGGCATTTGTGGGGGAGAGCATTGGGTGTTATATGGAAACCAACTTGATAATAAACTATAAATTAAAAAATTTTTTTAATTTAGTTGGAGCTCTTTGTGTCATCATTCGATCCTAGTTGGGGCAAGAAGAAGGTGTCAGCCCTGCTATTGGAGAGCTCCCTCTGTTAATTTTGTTGTTTTTACCCTGCCCTGAGAAAGTTTTTAAGCCACAGTAATGTCCAAGGTTCAAAGAGCTAAGTGTATTTCAGGCTTTAAAATTGTTTAATCCATCACAGCTAGTTTTGTCCTGGTCCCCAGAGACAAGCTTTGCTTTGTTGTGTTGCCAAATACAGTCTCTTTTTGAAGCAGCAGGTGAGCAGATGACAGACAAGCCTGCCCCTTGGATGAAATCAGGCAGTGAAGGCTGTGCTCAGAGCAGAGCAGGACCTGGGGACCAGACATCTGGCATGTCAGTTTCACCTCATCCCCAGTGCCTTTCCCGTATGAAGAATCCAAACATGTCAAAATAGGGGACCAGCAGCAGCCAAGCACCCTTGACCTTACCTACAATGCTGATTTGATGTAACTTGAGGAAGAACACTAGGTAGAGTATGGACACTCTGGCCAACTCAGCTCCTAGAGATTGAAGGTTAGGGCTCCACAATTCCTGCCATTCTCCTCTGTGCCCTGTACTCCAGGCAGTGTGTGCTGGGTGATTTAGTGCAGTGATCCAGATCATGGGCTCTGAAACTGGTCTGCTTGAGTTCAAGTCCCAGCAGTGCTGTCTACTAGCAGCTGAGTGGTTTTGACCCACTCACTTAACTCCTCTGTCCTGAATTTCCTTTCTGTAAAATGACACTAATAAAACAGCTACTTCGTTGGGTTGTGGCAAGAGTAAATGACTTAACCTGGGTAAAGTGCCTGTTTCATAGTAAGTGATAGAGAAGTTTGGTCCCAAACACTCTGTGACGAGTCCTTTTTTCCTTTCCCTGTTTAGTAGCTGGCACTAAAGAGAACTCAGTTCAGTTGAATCATGTGGTTGGCAAGAAGGAAGTAAGCTCCCTGTAAAGGACTTAAGGATGGATATCACTGGACCTCTTGGGCTTGGGCTTTTGCATCCATGGGAACAGTCTCCTTACACATCACTGAGCAAGGGGGACTTTACCGACAGTATTCTGGTAGGGTCTGAGGAGGGGCTGAGGGGAGGGAAATCACGGTGCACACACACACACGCACACACACACGCACACACACACACACACACACACACACACTTGTGCACACACACCACTGTAAACAACTTTCACATCTCCTTTAGGATTTCTTCCCTCCAAAGTCCCCACTTGGCTACACTTTGGTGATTTCCCTTGGTGCCCTTTTCCCCAGACTAGCCTCCAAAGTTGCTCTCCTCTCTCTGCCTCTGGAGAACTTTAAATTCCTTACTCTTTGTAGTAGGCAGAGCTGTCTGGCCCTGCCTCAGCTCCAGCACACACTCACCC
The DNA here is from genome assembly GCF_006229205.1 of Suricata suricatta. NCBI lineage: Eukaryota > Metazoa > Chordata > Mammalia > Carnivora > Herpestidae > Suricata > Suricata suricatta. The sequence continues at coordinate 24,696,645 of NC_043710.1, read as the reverse complement.
TGTCAAATACGAGATGACCCAACTTGATTCCTTTGAAGGATCAAGATAGCACATCAAAGCACTTGGCACACATCCCAATGCCCAGACCCATGTTGAGTCCCTACTGCTCTGTTATTTACTGACTCTGTGACGGTGGACAACTTACTCAACCTCTCTAAGGCCCAGATGACTCATCTGCAAAATGAAGGTAATGATAGGGCCTCAGGGGCTGTGGTGAACAAAGTGAAATTATGCCTGCAAAACACAGAAGAGTGCCTGGAGTTTTATAGTAGTGCAATCTATGCTTTTCGAATAAACAATAGCCTCATCTCTCACAAAACCTAAGTGGGATTTCTCCCAGCAGAAGATGAGTATCCATAACTTTTTATGAGATGTGTATAAGGCATGATGGGACATAAAGGAATAAACACACGGGTCTATCTAGATAACGCTGGGAGCTTTTGCAGGTTACTTCATCACTTTGTACATTAGTTTCCTCCATTGTAAAATGGGGACAATAATAGTCCCTATTTATATGGCTGTCGGGAGGATTAAATGAGCTAATGCATGTAAAAAGAGAACCTAGTCCAATTTAAAAGTTTAGAAAACTGTAGATATTATTATTAAAAGCTTATGCCTTGAATTGAACTACTAGGATAGGAAAACATATTTGCCTTCTTCCCTGGCATAAAATTCAAATTTGCAGGGTTCGGATGTATTTAGGAAATCCCAGTGCTACTTAACTGAATGCTTTAGTCAAGACAGAAATTGATTAATTTAAGCTGATAGCTTTGGTTTTAGAAATTTTAAATCACTCCACAATTCATAAACTTACTAATGGTTTTCTCTTGATATTTCATTTTGGAAAATCTTAAATTCTTTCTGGGCTGTTAACTTTGTAGTAGTTTCCTTTCATCAGCTACACATTAAGAATTAATTTGGGGTATGAGCTAATAGCTCAGCAGTTCTGACCAGTGTTCCCTTTGATTTTGTGTAAACTCTGAGCAATTGGCCATATTCCACGAGCAACTAGTTACAAAGATGGAATATGCATGAGCAGAGTTTAGTGTTGGGATCAAATAAGGCTTGCAACAAACTTAATGTGATGTTGTAAAGGATATGCAAAATCAATATTGTGCTGTGGGGTAATTAGACATAAATGCAGTTCACACAGATGACTGTAGTTACCTTGCTCCCTGACAAGTCCTTCCAGGATTAGCTACCAGAGGAAGAAGGTGGGTTTGAAGCAGAAAGGAGCTTTGAGGCTCCCTCGGAATTCTTCTGAACCCAAAGCATCCAGACGGCTCTCCTTTGGGATAGGGCCTGGGTGACCAGGAAGCTTGCTGTTAAGAACAAGGACATGATGAATGCAACCTCATCCTGGTCCTTATAAGGATTTGGCTGCAAGGAAAGTCTATTAGGCAAGGCCCGGAGTTAGCAAACTTTTTCCATTAAGAGCTAGATAATAAATACTGTAGGCACTGCGGGCCATATGGTCTGTGTTCAATGACTCAACTCTGGCATTGTAGAGCAAAAGCAGCCAGTGTATTCATAGACTAATGGAGCAGGCTATGTTTCAATAAAACTTTATTTATTTATTTATTTATTTATTTATTTGTTTATGTTTAATGTTCATTTATTTTTTGAGAGAGATAGAGACAGAGAGACAAAGCATGAGTACGGGAGGGGCAGAGAGAAAGAGGGAGACACAGACTCTGAAAAGCTTCAGTCTCTGAGCTGTCAGCACAGAGCCCAACATGGCGCTCGATCTCATGAATGTGAGATCATGAGTTGAGCCAAAGTCAGATGCTTAACCCAGACTGAGCCACTCAGATGCCCCTCAATAAAATTTTATTTAAAGAAACAGGTGATGGGCTGGATTTCTGCCATAGGCTGTCGTTCATGGATTCCTGGTCTAGGTTAAAGCTCTGAATGGGAAATTGGAGTACAAGTATCCAAACCAGCACTTCCTTGAGGCAGGCTAGCATCTGGGTTGATGGATGAAATAGGAGTGTGCTAGGTTGGGGGGGGGGTGGGGATTTCAAAACCTGTTTTCTCTTACCTTCCTTTATATGGCTTGCCTATCCTAATGTAGGCAATTGGCTTGAAAGGTGGTATAGAATGGGTGAGAGTGTGGGGACTTACTGGGATCGGGTTTAAACCCTGTCCGGATTTAGCCGTGTGACTTTGGACTATTTTAGCCCTCAGGGGCCATCTATAAAACCAGGGTGATAGAACCTGTCTCATAGACTTATGAGGATTAAATGAACTGTGTTTTGCAAAATGCTTAGCACACACTAAACAGCAGATGTAGTATAACTGAATACTGTATTTTATGTGCAATTTAAGGAAGTCTCAAGAGTAATTTTGCCTTTGGAGAGTTTTTCTCCACCTCTCATACAGATTTTATTTTTTTTAACTTTACTTATTTATTTTGAGAGAGAGAGAGCATGTGCACAAGGGAGGAGCAGAGATGGAGAGAGAAAATCCCAAGCAGGTTCCATACTGTCAGCACAGAGCCCTACTCGGGGCTTGATCTCATGAACTGTGAGATCAAGACCTGAGCCAAAATCAAGAGCTGGACGCTCAACACACTGAGTCACCCAGGGACTCCCTCTCATACAGACTTTAGAATACGTCTCTCCATAAGTTGGGTCTGTGTTCAGCAGTATTTAATCAGTTCCCCGATATACCCAGGAGCAGAAATGCTGGGTCATAGGTTGTGCGTGCTCAGCTTTGGTAGACGTGAAATTGATTAGTAAATGTTAGGTAGTTCTCCAAATGGCTACACCTATTCACAGTTCCATGAGCCTTGTTATAAGAGCTCCAATTGTTTATCAGTCTGGTTTCCAGCGGTTTTCACTGCTGTCTTCCAATGAAGTCATGAGTTTCTGCACTTGGCATCTACATACTAGTCATATGATCATCCTCTTCTCTGAAGTGCCTTTTTGAGTACCAAGTTTTCTTATTGATTTGCAGGAGTTCTTTCAATAGTCTAGATATGAAAGCCTCAGCCTTTTCAGATCTTTTCTGACAGTCTCCGATTTTAATATAGTGCTAGCTATCAATCAGTGCTTTACTGTCTTAAGTTCAAGGACTTAAGTAAATTACTTGGTACTGTTTAAAAAATTTTTTTAATGTTTGTTTATTTTTGATAAAGAGAGAGACACAGTATGAGCAGGGGAGAAGTGGAGTGGGAGGGAGACACAGACTCTGAAGCAGGCTCCAGGCTCTGAGCTGTTAGCATAGAGCCAGACGTGAGGTTCAAACTCACAAACTGCGAGATCATGACCTGAGTCGAAGTCAGATGCTTAACTGACTGAGCCACCCAGTGCCTATTGGTACTGTTTACACTCCATTGCTTGTAATACTTCACAGAGCTGATCAATACACACCAATTAGAACCGCTGGATTGGCTAGTTAATTTCTTTTAATCTTGAGATTTGATGAATCCATGAAACCCAACCAGTTGGTACTCATTTGGGTTCACTTTTAACACACCTGAAAAGGATGGATATGGATGGTTGCAACTATGAATCGTTATGTACACTGGGGGTGAGAAGTCTACAGTAGGGCAGAATTTCAGGGGTGAGGTGAAGTGCAATAGTGACATGGAAGCTTGAACAACCATGCAGTGTAGCTAGGGGAATGCCCTGGATATCTGAAAAAGTAAAAACTAATTAAGATGGAGTGAGTCACAAGATAGACGGGAGGGAAGAGAGATGAAAGGAAATGATAGAAATTTGGTAGCAAATGTCAGAGCCTCAAATATAGCAAAAGAAGGTGTTCAGGGGATGTTGGCCTTGAGAGTGGTTTTCTTAAATTCCCCCCCCCCTTTTTTACTAGAAGGTCCTAAAAGTCCAAATCACATAGTAATAATTTCTCTTCCTCCTTTCTTTCTTTCCTTCCCTATTTCTTTCTTTCTCTTCTTTCCTCCTTTCTCCTTCCTTCCTTTCCTTCCTTTTTTCTTTCTTTCTCTCTCTTTTGTTCCCTTTTTCTTTCTTTCCTCTCCCTCTCTCTCTCTCTTCCTCCTTCTCTTCTTATAATAGAGGCACTTCATACCCACCACTTGTTTTTTTCCCTTTCCTGATGGGAAATAAAACGGGTTATTAACTTTTATGTAGGTGCTGTATAAAATAAGTTATAAAGGAAATTTAGAAGTGGAAGCCAGCACTGTGAAGAATATATATCCCAAGCCAAAATTATAGAACTAGTCGAGCCTAAATCTTTCCTTTTCTTTGAGAGTTCTGTATAAATCGTATTGGGAGGCCCATTCTATCAGAATGAACTCTCGTTTGGGAGTGACTAAAAACCCAACTTGCAGGCTTCAGTGATAAAAGGAAAATGTTGACTCTCATAACGGAGAAGTCTAGAGTGCATGCTGGCCTCGGTTGAGGCTTTTTCCAGAAGCTCGAATGACGTCACCAAGGATTGGGATTTTCCCCATTACTTGGCTCTGTGTTCGCTCCTGCTGACTTCATCCTTTGCTTATATGCATGGTCACTCCCACCCCCTGGGAGCTTCCCTCGTCGTAAGAGCAAAATAACTAAAGCAATTGCAGCCCTCTTCCGGCACTAAACACAGAAATACAAGGAACCTCTAATGTCTCCACTGAAGACCTGGTATTCACAACCTCTCCTTGGCCCACAACGGGGTCACGTGCCCATGCCTCATCCAATTACATGGCCAAGAGACAAAGGCAGGCTATCTTTATTAGACAGGATCCAACCTGGAGTTGGGTGTGGTCTCGGTCCCGCCCAAACTGCAAGGCTGAGAAGGGGGCACGTGAATTCTCTAATAACAGGAGGGCCCCTGATACCAGGGTGGTATCAAACAAGGCCATCAAACCTAGCAAGGGAACTTGGAGCATTGGGGAAGCTTTGTAAACAAAGAACAGCTGTGTGATTTCGGAGCCAGAAAGCAACAAAGTGCAGCTTCCTGAACTAATTGCCTGAGTCAGGAGGTCTTGCTTGCATTTTGACCCCAATGTTTAATAATCAAGTTTCTGAGTCTCAGATTCCTTATCTGTCCCAATGTGAAAAGGATTCCAGTCCTCTTGTTGTTGGAATAGAAGACTGGAATAAATGAGAGAATATTTTCAGGCAGGCTTTGGACATATAAAAACATGAACCTACAGTTTTTACTACTAAAGATCCTAGCGGGAACGAACAAATTGCAGTGCAGTGTTTCCATTGAAAGTTGTACTTCTGAAGCTAATATTCGTGCAAAATAAAGTTTGGTTGGGCCATCAATAATAATAACCAGGATCATAGTGTTGATTGTGATACAAGTACTAACCATGAGCATCTATCAAGGGGTTCCTGTGTGCCAGGCATGGTTCTGAGGGTTTTTCATATATTATTTCACTTCATCTTCAAATAACCTGATGATTTAAGCACCATTATTATCCCCATTTTACAGATGAGGAAACGTAGCTGCAGCTAGATTAAACAACTTGCCCAGCATCCCCAGCTAGCAATGGTAGAGCTGACATTCAGATCCATGTCCGCAGAACTCTGAACCACCATATTACCCACAGCTAAGGGCGTTAACATCTACCACTCTGCAAGTCAAGTGGAGCCCAATTAACCAGCACCGTTCTGTGCACAAACAGACCTAGTTAATAGAATATAACATTAGACTCATTAGCCTGTGAAAATAAAACCTAAATAGAAGAATTTATCATGTCGTTATTTTTTCTGGTGGTGACTTGGTTCTTAAGCTTTGACATGTGGCTATGTGGACACATCCCAAGGTGAGAGCATGTCATCTGTGGGATTACAGCTTGTTGGAGTAGAAAGAGTTTGGAGTTAAAAGACTAAAGTGACAGGGACAGCTCAGTTACCAACTATAACCACTTCACATATCTTATCTTCTTATTTATAACACAGAGACAGCATCTGCTCCAGAGAAGGAACATGGGGTCAAAATGCTCAAATCCTTTGATAGCTGTCAAGCACTATATTTAATACATTTATTACTTTTCTTATTAAAAATGCTTCGAGAGACCACTTGAGCTATCAATGAATTATGTTCCGTGGGAGCAGGATTTATTACTTACCTATATTTCCATGGTACTGTGCTTTTCAATTTCCGTGGAGTCTGGCCCTCCAGAGTGGTCTGATTTCTTTCTGTGGAGCTGTCTGAATCAGCCCTCAGTGTGACGTAATGGGTTACTTTACCTACTTTGGGGACGCATGGGAAGTCAGTGTAAGTTGATGCTTTATGGAGGCCCTTGAGGGATAATGGGCGGCCCATATAAGCACGCACAGCTCCAGCCTCCAATGGCTCTACTTCTGCTTAGCGCCTTTGTTGGATTTGCCTACTGATATAAACATGTTGTTTCCTTAAAGCCACATGCCATTTCCTGTCATACCTGGTTTATCAGTTACAGTTCCACGGCGAATACTTGAGTGAGCTTTTACCCATTTGTTTTGCTTACTATTATCTATTTATTTTTAAAGATTTTTTTAAAAATTTAATGTTTTTTTTTTTTTTTTTGAGAGAGAATGAGAGAGACAGAGTGCAAGTGGAGACACAGAATCCGAAGCAGCTCCAGGCTCTGAGCTGTCAGCACAGAGCCTGATGCAGGGCTCAGACTCGTGAGATGTGAGATCATGACCTGAGCCGAAGTCAGAAGCTTGACCGACTGAGCCACCCAGGCTCCCCAATTATCTATTTATTTTTATTCTAGTAAAAGAAGTGCTCATAATGGTTTGGGTGAGTTTAACCCCGTGCTGCCCTAGAGCTGGTGAATGAGAGCAGACTGTTGAGTATAAGCCACTTGTCAAATGGCCATTACTAAAAATTAAATTATATAAATGTGCAATTAAATAGCATGTTAAGAGCAAAAGTGATAAATGCTCAATGTTTATCACTTTCTAATCATTTTGCTACATTTTGTGTTTATCTATCTATGGTGGAAAGACCACAGAAGGGTGGCTACTGTGTATCTCTTCCCAACTTTGCGTTCAGTGACATGTGATGGTCAAAGTCAGCCATGATAGGAATACTTACATTAGGGAAGTCAGCAAATGTAGCAAATCAGGGCATTCTCCCCCAGAATACTGGTTTAGCCCCCTCTCCATTCCAGGGATGAATCCTAATTGACTTAAACAAATCACGTCTCTGAACACAGTAAAAGGCTGATATGGGCTGATGAGTGGCTGACCTAAGGCATTTATTTGCCGGTGGAGGGGATGAAGCTGTTGTCCCTGCTTGGGCTGTAATCACAGGGGAGAATCAGTCTAAGAATCCCACTCACATGGGGAGGAAAACAGCCAGCACTTGAGATGGAAGGCCAGGGTTTTGAAAATGTCATTGAGAGGTGCCTGGGTGGCTCAGTCAGCTAAGCATCTGACTTAGGCTCAGGTCATGATCTCATGGGTGTGTGAGTCGGAGCCTCACATTGAGCTCTCTGTTGTCATTGCAGAGCTCATTTCAGCTCCTTTGCACCCCACTCCCCGCCCCCTGCCACTACCCCTCCCCTGCTTGTGCACACTCTCTCTCTCTCTCTCAAAAATAAAATACATATTAAAAAAAGAAAGGAAAAAAATGCTATTGAGTCCCTGGATCCAGCCACACCTGATTTGCTTCTGAGTCAGGATTGGCAGACTTTTCCTGTAAGGGGATGGATAGTAAAGGTTTGGGCCTTTGTTTCTATCACAGCTACTCATCCCTGCAATTGCAGCATAAAAGCCATAGACAATAGCAAACCAGTGGGCATAACTGTGTTCCAGCTGAACCATTACAAAGGCAGGCGGTGGGCAGAATTCGGCCTCAGACCTTAGTTTGCAGATCCCTTGTGGAAGGTTTGGGTTTTGTAATACATGTAACTGAAAAAGCCCTAACTGATCCAGGTTCTTGGGTTGTGGACAATAGAAACCGACTCCGAATTCCTTAAGGAAACTGAGATTTATTATCAAGTACAGGGTAGCCAAAATTTAAATTGCCAGGAGAGAGATTCCCCGTGTTCAGCGAGGGCCACTTGTCCAGTGGAGGGAGTCCTTCGGAGGCCACATGCAGTGGGGAAGGAGGTGTTTCTGCAGAGAAAATTAGGGGGCTCTTCTCAGAAGAACCAGCCCTGGTTGGTTGGATCTAATCTTTTAAGACGGGAAAAGGTTCCAAAATCAAGCATATTCAGCAAGCACCCTATACACAAAGCTCATCAAAGGCAGTTTTGTGTGTGAGATAAAAAAGCTCCTCTTGACAGAAGAAGACCTGGATCCTCGTTGTGCCTCGGCCACTAACATGCTGTGTGGCCATGGGCAAGATGTGAAACTTCCCTGGGGCTTAAATCTTTTTTTTTAACGTTTGTTTATTTTCGAGAGACAGAGAGAGAGAGAGAGAGAGAGACAGAGACAGAGCATGAGCGGGGGAGGGGCAGAGAGAGAGGGAGATAGAATCTGAAGCAGGTTCCAGGCTCTGAGCTGTCAGCACAGAGCCCCAGGCAGGGCTTGAACTCACAGACCGCAAGATCATGACCTGAGCTGAAGTTGGATGCTTAATCGACTGAGCCACCAGGCGCCCATGGGCCTTAAATCTTCAAGTAAGAAAAAAAAAAGTGATGAAATAGGTATCTTTAAGGCCTGTTGGGTACCAAGTTATGATGGTTTCTTCCATATATCAATTATCTTGCCTGTTGGTCTCTAAGATTTAGCACTCCTTGCCCTGTGGTTCACCTCTTTGCATATACACTAGATCTGGGAGCTTCAGAGTTAGAGTAGGAAGACTCAATCCTTCTTTGGTCTTTTTCTTGCTGTAGCGTGGAGCAGATTATTTCAACCTTTAGAACCTTTGTTTTGTCATCGGTAAAATGGAGATAGTAATAGGACCCTCTACATGGGCTTGTTGGGTTGGTTAGATGAGATACTGCGCACAGCATGCGTAGTACACAGTAGGTAATCTGGAAAGGGTAACTGCTTATTGTAATTGTTCATAATGATTTTATTCGGTTTTTTAGAAATAGGTTCCTCCTAGCACTTTCCTTCTGTTTTTTTACTGTTTGTGTTTTGCGATTTTTCAAAAGTAATTTTTTGAATTTCAGGGCTGTTGCCTGCTTTTTGTTATTTCTCTAAAATTACAAAGGTAAACCACGCCTGGTTTTTTAAATTGTTTTTATTTATTTTTGAGAGACAGAGAGAGAGAAAGAGCGTGAGCAGGGGAGGGTCAGAGAGAGAGGGAGATACGGAATCCGAAGCAGGCTCCAGGCTCTGAGCTAGCTGTCAGCACAGAGCACTACGCGGGGCTCGAACCCACGAACCGTGAGATCATGGCCTGAGCCGAAGCCAGACGCTTAACCGACTGAGCCACCCAGGTGCCCCAAACCATGCCTGTTTTAAAAACACATTTGAATTTCTAACCATTAGAATAGGATGCTATCAGTTAAAGTAACCAATTTATATAAGAAACGGCGTTTATTATCTCTTGTCCTTGTAAAGTCCTCTCAACTTTAATACAGCCCTCAAAAATGTCCTCAAAGATAATTTTCTCCTGCTCTCTATATTCTGCATTCTTTGGGGACCATGAAATGGTAAAACAACATCAAGTCATAGCCAAAGACAGGAGCCAATAGATCCAGGGGCTGCCTACTTCCTCCTCCACAATTAAAATTTTTTTTTTATGTTTATTTATTATTGAGACAGAGAGAAACAGAGCATGAGCAGGGGAGGGGCAGAGAGAGAGGGAGACACAGAATCTGAAACAGGCTCCAGGCTCTGAGCTGTCAGCACAGACCCCCACGCTGGGCTCAAACCCACGAACTGTGAGACATGACCTGATCTGAGGTCGGACGCTTAACCGACTGAGCCCCCCAGGCACCACTCCTCACATTTTATAGAAAGAAATAAAAAAAAGTCTCTCCAAGTGGCTCTTTCAGAAAAGGAAGAAAGTTGTTTTCCTGTAAACCTCTAACAAAAGTTCTTTCAAGCCTCATTTACCCCCACTGGGTCATGAACTCATCCTTGAAAGAAACTGTGCCCGTCGAGGTTGGGCATCACTAATGTGCTTAACACCATCCGGACATACCTGTGGCACCACCTGAGCGCCCGTATGGCACACCTGGGAATGCAGGAGGGGTGCGTGCCCCCAGGAGCCTGCACTGAGACCGAGTGGTGATGCCAGAGCACTCACTCCAGTCCTCAACCTGCTTTAATCCTCTGTGTTGTTTGTAAGTCCCCGTGTTAGTCCATCAGGGCTGTCGCAACAACATTCCACAGATTGGATGACTCAAACAACAGAAATTAACCTTCTCACAGTTCTGGAAGCAAAAAATCTGAGACGAAGGTGTTGATGGGTTTGGTTTCTTCTGAGGCCTCCCTCCTAGTGTGAATATGGCTGCCTTCTTGCTATTTCTTCTTCCGTCTGTGTGTGTTTGGCCCAAATCTCCTTTTCTTGTGAGGACACCCATCATATTGGATTAGAGCCCATCCTGGAAACCTCATTTACCTTCATTACCTTTTCAAAGCTCCTATCTCCAAATTTAGTCACATTCTGAGGTGCTGGGGTTTAGGATCTCAGTATGTGAGTTTTGGGGAACACAATTCAGCCCATAACAGTTCTCAACCTCCAAGACTACTCCTCAGAATAACTTTCTTAATGAGCTGGTACATATCTATGCTTTATAATTGTTCCAAAAACGTTCTCTGAAGTGAACCTACACTGACATTGCCTCAGAAATGATGGCCACCATTTTATCTATAAGCATCTCTCAACAGTCAGGAAATCTTTCATGTGCCTGACAATTTCACCTTAGATAAGTTTTGAGGCAGGTGTGACCAGTAATTTAAGAACCTATTTTTAAAAACTTTCTGAATAAAATGCCCATGCAAATATACTCCACATAAGTATCTGGTGAATCTCTCAAAATGAATTGGTAATAAATATAACTCTACAGCACTGAATGATTTAACTAAATTATTTAGAGTGAACTACATATGGCAACTATTATTTTCATCCACCTATCCCACTTTGGTCAGACCTTTTCTTTTGGTTTCTTTGGGGGAATTCCTTCTCTACTTCAAGTAAACTTTAAGTATTAAACTCTCAAATCATTGCCCACCACCACTACTCTTTTGGCCTCATAATGGGGTTAAACATATGGTTGCATCCTTGGGACATGGTGCTTAGTGAATGACTGAAAACATGGCCCAAGTCAGGATTTACCTGGGTGTTAGGAATTGGTGAGTGAGAATAGCAGTTGTGTTGTGGGTCAAATTGTGTCCCCTTCAAAAGGTATGTTGAAGTCTTAGCCCCTGTTACCTGTGAATGGGACCCTATTCAGAAATAGGGTCTTTACAGATATAATCAAATTAAGAAAAAATCACACTTGGCTAGGATGGGCCCTAATCCAATATGATTGGTGTCTTCTAAGAAGAGCAGAAGAGACATGGAGGCTCATGAGGAGAATGCCATGTGAGGATGGAAGCAAAGACTGGAGTGATATGACAGCCAAGAAACACCAAGGATTGCTGGCAGCAGCAGGTGCTAGGAGAAAGGCATGAAACCTCCTATAGAGAGAGCATGTCCTTGTAGACACCTTGATTTTAGACCTCTAGTCTCCAGGACTGTGAAAAATGAAATTTCTTTTATTTTAAGCAATCTAGTTGGTAGTACTTTTTGTCACAGCAGCCCTGGGAAGCTGATACACCCCCCCTCCTCCCATTCTTTTAAATAGCAAGTGGAAGCTGAGGATTCTGGGTAGCAACCATCCCCAGCCTGTGGAGGCCAAAATAAAGAGGTAAACAGAGATGAGAAATGGACCAGTAAGGAATGAGTTTAATCTGCTGGCCTGGTTCCCACAGCCACTCTTTATTGTGCTACCTATGACCTACCTCAGAGCTTCTCAACCAGGGCCACATAGGCAATGGGGTTATAGGTATCCTGAGAAATTGGTCTCTTCATGCTCCTGAGTGGCCAAGCTGGGATGAGGTGAGCAAGTTGCCTCCAACTGCAACCAGAGTCAACTCAAGTTAGTATTACCCCATGCACTCTATACATATAGCCATTTTCTAATTATACAATGACATGAAAATGTTGGGAAGCATTAACCTACTCCGTAGCCTTCCCAGGGACGTGGACCAGTAAGTTCCTGTTTTTGCTGATACTGGTTTGCCCTGGTTTTCTATCACATGCCCTTAAAACAGTCCTGGCTAATCCGACATCGTCAGCTATCAATCTGCTTAACATCTGGAGAATGTCTGCTAAAAACTATTCTGGCTAAATTTTAATAGATTGATACCATCACAGGGTAACAAAGATGTGGAGCACCTGAAAGTCTTGTGCCATTGTTGGTGGAGAGATAAAATAGTACCACCACTTTGGAAAACTGTTTGGCAATAATTTCACTGGTTAAACGGTTAAATAACTTAAAAGTCATGAAAAGTTCACCTGTTATTTCACTCTTGAGTATATACCCAAGAGAAATGATTTTATATATATATACATACACACACACACACACACACACACACACACATATATATATATATATATATGTACACAAAAAGACTTGAACTACAAAGTCCACAGAAGAATTACTCCCAGTGGTCAGTAACAGCCCAAATGCCCCAGAAACAAGATAATAAATATATAAATTATGGTATACTTATATAATGGAATTCTGTTTGGTTAGTAGAAAAGACAGGATCACTGACGCACACAAGAATATAGATGAATCATATATATGTTTTGTGTTACAAAAGCCAGATACGAAAGACTATATGCTGCATAATTCTATGTATATGAAGTTAAAGAATAGCACAAACTCATCAATATTTATAGAAGTCAAAACAATGGTTACTTCTGAGCGGGGAGGGGTGAGCAATAGACCAGAAACCTGTGCGAGGGAACCTTATGAAGTGTCAGAAATGTTCTAGATCTTGATCTGGGTAGTGGTCACACAGGTGCATGCAGATGTAAAAAAAATTCATCAAGTTGGGCACTTGAAATTAGTGTGCTTTACTTCAGGTGTGTTATCACTCAAACATTTCCAAAATATACTAGTTTTTGAGTCTATAAAACATGGTTATTTAACATTAAAAGTCTTTTTAACCTCTTCTTTTCTTTATTTACCTGAAAACAAATACATATTTCTTGTTAGAATTTTAGAAAATACAGAGCTTAAAAAAAGAAAATAAGTCATTCACATTCCTACTACTTACAAAATATCGTTGTTGGCTTTTGAGATATATCTTTCCATCCTCTCTCTCTTTTAAGTTTATTTTCAGACAGAGAAAGACAGAGACAGAGAGAGACAGAGAGAGAGAGTCATGAACTGTTAGATCATAACCCACGCTGAAATCAAGAGTCAGACATTCAACTGACTAAGCCACCCCAGTGCCCCATCCATTCTCTTTGAAATCAAGGAAAAATCTGATTATAGGGAACCATTGTTTGGTTACTTTTTTTAACCTATTAAACATTTCTCATGTCAGTAACAATTCTTCAGCAGCAGCTTTTTCCAAGAAGGCATAACACACCAACACATTCCTTTGCCATGATTTATTTATCTCATTTTAAGTTTTTTATTATTTTCCTCTTAGTCATCTTTACACATATCTGGGATTATTTCTGAGGATGCCTTCCCATGAGTCCATTGTTGAAGTTTGCAAAAATGCTGAGTACTTTTGATGTGAATTCCAAATTGCTTTTTTTTTAAATGTGTATTAATTCCACCACCAGCAATGATGTGTACTGTTTTATTTTACTTCTTTGAAATCCCAAACATGCAAAATTAGAAAAGTACTGTGAGCCCCCACATCCATATTGCCCAGCTTCGCTAATCATCATTTCTCTGTTCTTATTTAATCTCTTATGCTCTGCCTTGCCCATCTTAATCCCAACAGACCCTCTTTATAATCCTTCTGCTTTGGAAGTGAAGTTCCAAAACTTAAGAAGCATCACGTCTTACAAGCTGTGTGACCTTGGGCAAGTTACTTAATCTCTCTGAGTCATAGTTTCCCTTATCTGTAAAATGCAGAAGAAACACAGGATTATTATAAGAATGAAATAAAAACTATCTACCCAAAGCCTTTTGTTTAGTTTTTGGCTTTAGGTGAAATTATATTTATTCGAATCCTCTGAGTTCCTGCTATCCTGGAGTTGGAGTTAAAAGAGGAGATACCCACAGAAAACAATATTAATAATAATAATTTTGTAAGTATTCACAAAATAGGAACAGTATGACTGAAAATCTTCATGCATGCCAACATCAGCATTTGTACATCCTCTTCCCTCCTCCTTTCCGAAACATTCTCCTCTGCACCAAAACAAAGACACAACTCAACCACCAAAACCCAGAGATCTGGCCCAGGGGAAGCTGGAGCAGTTGCTGGTTCTCCTCCATATGACCTTGACATCTGGTGGGCAAAGAGAGCGGTAGTTGAGAATATCCTCTGGCATTAAATGAGCCTGGATCTGAGACTCAGCTCCTCTGCTGCATAACCCAAGTGATTTTCTTAACTCTCCATACCTAATCCACACATAGTTTTCTGTTTTTTTAAAAACCTTGTTTACTTATTTTGAGAGAGACAGAGAGTAGGAACGGGAGAGAGGCAGAGAGAGGGAGAGAGAGAGAGCTCCAAGAAAACTCCACACTGCCAGCCTAATATGAGACTCAAACCTGCAAAGCCATGAGGTCATGACCTGAAATCTGAAATCAAGACTCAGAGGCTTAACCGACTGAACCACCCAGGCGTCCCTCCATACTCATTTTCTGATCCTAAATCCATCCTTTCCTAATTGCCACCTCAATCCAACCATCTCTCTCCATCCCCCCTGGCCTCCCCTACTTCGGTTTACCACTAAGCCTTATCTATACCACAAGGAGTCTCCTCACTGGCCTTCCTCCTTCCATGAATGCTTTCTGTATTCCATAGCAGTAGCTTTGGCTTGGAGTGACAAAAAAAAATCCAAAATAATATCGCTTAAACACACCTAAGATGGTGATTGTTTTTCTCACGTAAAAACTTAGGTATCCCACTGCACACCCATTAGAATATCTAAAATTTTAAAAGTTGACAATACCAAGTATTGGCAAGGATGTGGAGCAACCGGTCTTCCCATTCACTGCTTGTTGGAATGTAAAATACGATACCCACTTTGAAAACTTGGCTGTTTCTCACATTGTTAAACAGACATCTACCGTATGATGCAGCCACCCCACTCCCAGCTGTTTACCCTAGAGAAATGAGTCATATGTCTGGACAAAGGTTTAAACACAGATGTCCATGCCAGCTCTGTTCACAATAGCCCCATACAACCCGAATGTCCATCGACTAATGTTTTAAATAAACCGTTACATGCATCCAATAGAATACCACACAGCAGTAAAAAGGAAGGAATTGGATGAATCTCAGAATAATAATGCTGAATGAAAGAAGTCAGGCAAAAAAGAGTACATACTATATGATTCCACTATGAAAGTTCTAGAAAATGAAAACCAGTCTATAGTGGCAGAAAGCAGATTGGTCAGTGGTTGTCTCATATTGGGAGTACAGGGAGGAGTGAATTGCAAAGGGGCATGGAAAGATCTTTTGGGGATGATAGAAATATTCACAGTCTTAGTCATTACATGAATGTATACAAGTGTCAGATATACCAAATTTTTAAATGTTTTTTTTTTTATTTCTTTTATTTTTGAGAGACAGAGAGAGACAGCATGAGCAGGGGGAGGTCAGAGAGAAAGGGAGACACAGAATCCAAAATAGGCTCCAGGCTCTAAGCTGTCAGCACAGAGCCTGATGTGGGGCTTGAATCCACAAACCATGAGATCATGATCTGAGCCAAAGGCAGTCCCTTAACCAACTGAGTCACACCGGTGCCCCCTCGATATACCAAATTTGAAGCATTTGTATGCTTCAGATGGATGGAGGGCTTTTTTGTAAGTTATGCTGCAATAAATTAAAGAGTCAAAGGAGCAGTCTGAGGCTGGTAAGCTCTCCACAGTGTCAGGAACCTGGGATTCTTTATCTCATTGCTCCCCCATGCATGGCTTCTTTCTCACATCCAAGATGGCAGCATCTGGTGTCCAGGCTGCAGGAAGGAGGAAGGGACAAACAAGAGGGCAAAGAGCATATGCAATTTGCTGCTTAAAAGAGGGTCTTAGAAACTCCTCCCACCTGACAACTCTGCTTATATGCCATTGGCCATAATTTAGTCACGTGGGCACACCTAATTACAAAGGAGGCTGGGAAATGTAGTCTTTATTTCGGATGGTCACATGTACCTAGAGGAAGGGGAAAATAGAAATAGAGGGACAGTTAGCGGATTTAGTATTTTATACAACTGCCTGTATCTTGTCTTCAAAGCGAGCATCTGATCATAGTACCCTCTCAGCTTGAAGTTCTGCAGTGACTTTCCACTGGTCTCCGAGTAAAGGCCACACTCCTTGCATGGCCTCCCTAAACCAGCCTGGTCTGGTCCCTGCCAACTTTCTCCCTTACTCTCTTCGGTTGAGTAGTTCCAGCCAGTATTTTCTGCCTTTAGCCCCTCGAGCACATCAGCGGGGCTTCATTTACTGTTTCCCTCTGTTCGGAACACGTTACCCTCGCTCTTTGCCTTGTGAACCACCATATCCTTCAGCTCTTGGTTCATCCTGACTCCTCAGCTTTGGGCGAGTTCTTTGTTTTGCATTTACCTTTCCTAGACGGTGCTTCTCACAGTTTGTAATTTTATATTTGTGTGACATTATGATCACTATCTTTCCCGCACACTGGACTGTGAGCTCCTTTCTGTTCACCTCTGTATATGAGTACCTAACAAGGCTGAACGAGCTAAATACATGTTTACTGAGTGTGTAAATGAATGAATGAATGCACTTTATCCACTGCTGTTGATTGAAGTGACTAAGGAGGAGTTTTGTAGTATAACTGAACCCTGATTACCTTTGTTAGGTGTCGATTTTAAAAGGCTTGATAGTATTTTCTTTGGTCATTTGCTCTGTCCCTCTACCCTAAGTGGTCATTTGAATCACCATTGATGTGTTGAGGGAAGATCTTTCCGGAAATGTTGTCTGCTTGGGTGGCAGGGTGTATGTGTATGGGGGAAGTGACGTGAAATGAGTGAAGTTTGTGGAAATAAAAGTTACTGTACTGTCCATTACCTCCCATCTCCTGGGGAGGGGGTGGGAGTTCCGGAAAATTGGTATCACTGAGGACAGGAACAGGAGTGGCCTGCAGAGGGCTTGGGGAAGGGCAGTGACATGCTGTCACATGTGTGTGTTGTTCCCTTACCCGGGGAGGTGAGGCCCTGTTGATCTACCGGAGGGACAAATTATTCTCAAGTCCATGTTATTTATTTAGAATGCAGATACTGAATGGTCTTCCTCAGTAGGACTCTGACAGCCTAATTATAGGATATTAATAGATGCAGAAAAACAGGTTCTATGTAGTGCAACTGCGGTTAGCCAACTATATAATAAGCAAAAGTGAAAATCACTCTCCTTATAAATATTTTCTTATTCAAAGTTTCCTTGATTTACAAAGTTTTCCCATAGTTAATCCAGTTCGTGAGTTTTCTTATAATTCTGAAGTGGAAGCACTCTGACTTAATCCTGCATACACCCCAAGACATAGTCCAAGAATAAACAGAAGACTTGAGATACAGAGGATGTGCAGGGAGCTGGGAGTTGGTGATGTGGCCAAGTGCTTCTGGATATAAGCGCCCATCTGGGAACTCCTTCCAATGGGTGCTATATGAGCGACCTTGGACCCAGTGCATCCCAAGTGTGTCTAGTTTTGTACCACTGTGACCATTTTTGCCAAATCTGCCTACCAGCCAGGTATTGCGTAACTAGTAAGATGGATTCTATTTTCCAAACTTAAATTTACTTGGAAAGGACAACTGAATTAATTGTAAACAAACAATATAACGTCAGCTCCAGCAGGTCAGGGATTTTTCTGTTTTGCTCTTTGCTGTATCTCCTCATTGGCTAATACAGTGCCTGGTAGGTTCTCAAAGGGTGTTTGTTAAATGAACAAATGTCATCCTCAATAGGAAAACAAGTATTTCTCTAAGATATGTTATCAGTATTTGGCTACTACAACAACTAAAAATGTTCATTTGCTTCCCACATAAAACCTCTTGCATGTCACTAGCGGTATACAAGATGCACCAAACTTTTCTAAGCCACATAGCAATGATCACTGCAAGAGTGATCTCCTTTCATCACTTACTTACTATCTTACTCACTAGCTGGACAACTCCATTCTCCTTAAAGGTTTTGTCCACCTCTGTATGCCCAACTCCTGGCACAGTGTGAGGCCCATGACAGATATAGTAAACCAAACATCTGTGAATGAGTGAGTGATTTACCTCATTTAATGTGCATCTCTAGGACATAAACCATTATCCCCATTGTCATAAGGTGAAGAAGAAATCAAGTCACTGAGGTGTTCAGTATCTTTTACTTTTTAACTTTTTAATGTTTGTCTTTGAGAATGAGAGACAGAATGCAAGCAGGGGAGGGACAGAGACAGAGAGAGAGAGAGAGAGAATGAAAATCTGAAGCAGGCTTCAGGCTCCAAGCTCTCAGCACAGAACCTGATGTAGGGCTCAAACCCACAAACAGTGAGATTATGACCTGAGTCGAAGTCAAATGTTCAACCGACTAAGCCACCCAGGCGCCCTGAGGCATTCAGTATCTTGCCCAAGGTTGCAGAGCTGGTAATTGATGGAGCGAGGATCTGATCTTAGGCAGTTTAACTCAGGAACCCTTCCTTTTAAAAATTATACTAGATTATTGGATATTCTCTTGTCCAGACTAAGCCACCTACCCTACCAATTTTAGTTAGACCAATCAAGAAGGACATGTATTTTAACTTTTTAAGTTTATTTATTTATTTTGAGAGTGGGAGAGGAGGAGAGATAGACTCTTGAGCAGGCTCCACGCTGTCAACACAGAGCTGGACACAGCTCGAAGTCTGTGAGATCATGACCTGAGTCAAAATCAAGAGTTAGATGCTCAACTGACAAGCCACCCAGGCACCCTTATTTTTAACTTTTTTATCTTCTAATTCTTTAGATGATTTTCCCTCTAAACAGTGTTCAGCACATGCTCACCTGTGTTGGTTGATGATTTTGTGCATTAACTTCACTGGGCCACTGGGTCCCTGGATATTTGATCAAACATTATGCTGTGTGTGTCAGTGAGGGTGTTTTCTGGATGAGATTAATATTTGAATTGGTAGGCTGAGTAGAGCGGATTGCCCTCCTGAATGTGGGTGGGCCTCATCCAATCAGTCAAAGGCCTGAATAGAACAAAATGGGCGGAGTAAAAGAGAATTCACTCTCTCTGCCTGACTGTCTTTGAGCCAGAACATCTAAGTCTTCTCTAACTTTGGACTCACACTGAACTGTACCATTGGCTTTTCTGGGTTTCCAGCTTGTTGATTAGAAATACTGGGATTTCTCAACCTCCATAACTGCATAAACCAATATATGTATATTATATCAATATACATGTCATATATTTTTATATATGTGATACTTATATATTCATTTTGTTACTTACCAGCCCACAAACTTCCAATATTTGCCTGGTATGCCACGGTAAAGTGTGAAATCTTTGACTTGTGTGTCAGTTAGAATTGGGTCTGCCTGCCTGTTAAAATAGACTCCAAATAACAGTGGCTTAAATAGTACAGTTTATTCTTCTTTCTTGTGTAACCATTATGTATGAAACTGGTAGAGTCATCGGGGACCTTGGCTCATTTCTCCCTCTCCCATCAGTCTTAGCAGGCTGCCTCATGGTCTAAGATGTCTGCTAAAGCTCCAACCATTGTGTCCCCATTCCAGAATTTGCATATAGGACTTTCTCTTAAGTCCCATCGGTCTTAACGAAATCAGAACTTAGTCATATGGTTTCAATCCCGCTACCACTAAGGCTGAGGAGTCTAATGCATCCTGAGCAAATAAATTAGATGTTTTATTAAAAAGGAAGAATGGATGAGATCCAATAATCTCCACCTTAACGTGGCACTGAAGGGCTTTTTTGATCAAGGATCAACCCACTTTTCCAGATTTCCTTCACCTACTAGCTGATCAGAACATTCCGTCCCCATCAAGTTCCTTTGCTCGCTGTCTGTGAAACACACCTAGTACTTTGTCGCCCTGTCCCTGTTTACTCAGCCCTCTTGGAATGTCTTTTGCTTCATTTCCAAGCCACACCTTTGTGGCCCTGAGACTTCCCCTTTCTGCTTGGATCGAGACGGTTTCTTTTGAAGCTGAGCTCCTCCAGCAAAGACTCTGTATTTGAATTGTTCAGATAGCCACACTCTTCTACTTCAGATTGCTCTTCTTGTGATGCCTTGAACAGCATAAGTATTTCCTTGTTAATTTTTTACTCATTTAGGCCTTGTCTCCTGTGTGCATCCCTCATTCTAGATTCCTTGAAGACAGGAGCTCCTTACTCAACGGACATTCCCTGGCTTCCTACCTCACATTCAGCCTTGTGCTCAGTGTTGGGAAGTCTCTAGTGAATAAGACATAGGGCTTCTCACCGAGTCCTCATACTTCCCTGGAGTCTTACTTAAAACTTGCAAATGTATGGGGTGCCTGGGTGGCTCAGTTGGAGGAATATGTGACTCTTGATTTCTGGGTTGTGAGTTCAAGCCCTGACTTAGGTATAGAAATTACTAAAAAAATTTTAAAAATAAACTGAAAAAAAAATCTTGCACATGTTTAGTACTTCAAAAGTTCCTGTTGCATTGTTGAGTGGTAAGAGCTGACATTTATTTAAATAATTATTACTTATGTTCAAAAAAGTATTGTTGGGGTGCCTGGATGGCTCAGTCAGTTAAGCGTCCAACTTTGGCTCAGGTCATGATCTCACAGTTCATGGGTTTGAGCCCCACGTTGGGCTCTGTGCTGACAGCTAGCTCAGAGCCTGGAGCCTATCTTCAGATTCTGTGTCTCCCTCTCTATCTGGCCCTCCCCTGCTCACGCTGTCTCTCTCTCTCTCTCTCTCTCTCAAAAAATAAAAAAAATAAATAAAACATTTAAAAAAGTATTGTTGAGTAATTATGATTGCTCAGTAAATGGCACGATGCTAGCCTTTCACATGTATTCCTTTCATTTCTTTATTACAACAGCTGTAAGATAGACACTATTAATTTTTACAAATAAAAATGAAGCTCGGAGAGGTTACATTACTTGTTCAAAGTCACACAGCTGGGAAGGGGTGGAGCTAGGATTTGATTCAGGATGACTAATTCCAGAGCCCAGGCTCTTAGTCAACTCTGGTAAGAAGAAAGCTAGAAAGTAAGGGTTATTTCATGATTTGAAGATGTTGTGGCGTTATTTTAAATGCCCATCCACAAGTTGGGTATTTACCTGTTGCCTGTCCCATCCAGAAACTTCCCTAGGCTGGAATGGCCTTTCCCTGAGGAGCGTCCACCAGGCTGGGCACTGTAGCCTCCCACTCCCCTTCTGAGTCTCAGTTGCCCACCTGCTGCCCCCTCTCTTCCCTTTTGATTATCAAATCCTATGTTGTACACAATAAAAACGATTCATTACTGCATTTCGTGGTCCCTAAGTTGCTTTGCCCTCACCCCTTCTGCCTTGATAGGACAGGAGTGAGCAGGGGCTGCAGTCTGAAGCCCCCAGGGGGTCAGGTCCGCCCACTCATTTTGTTTTGTGCCACCTAGTGTTTAAGAATGCTTTTTACATTGGTCATCAGCATTTACAAATTAGGAGACATCGTGCAAAACTCTGGAGTTTGGGCTTCTTTGGAAGAATTGGAAGGTGTTGGACACACAGGGTGTGCATGCCCACGGGCAAGGTGGCAGATTCACTGAAGGCTGTCACTTGTAAGTTGGCACAACGTCTTCCTCTCTGGTACCCGGACACCTATAACACATTCACATTTCTTACCAGTCTGCAGCGAGTAATGTTAACCACAGGAAAGTGCGTGTGTAAATACACTCCAGTCAGACATTGTTAGGTCTTCCCATCCCCTCTGTCACCTCCGGAAGAGGTACTCCTCCTGTGCCCATTTTATAGATGAGGACATTAGGCCCACACTAACAGTGGGGGAAGGCCGGGACTCACCCAGGCGTTCAGGCTCCAGTCTTTGCCTTTAAACCCTCCACCGACACCCCTCCACCTAGCATTGGGGTTTGTAGCCCTGCTTTGAAGGGAAAGGAAAGCAAGAGGGGATCGGTCTCTCCCTCGTGCTGCCTAAACACTGACACATTGGAAACACAAACCTACAGAGCCGATACGAATAACGTCCTATACAAATAACAGGCAAGCAGAAGAAGGCTCTGGACAAGTTGAGCCTGCACCAGAGGAAATCAGGGCAGTGAAAGGAAGCCAGGTGAGCACCTGGAGTGTCTTTGAGGCTATCTCAGAGTCGGGTGTAGAGGGATGGCTTTCCTTAGCTCTGATTCCATCCCACTGGGAAAAGAGAATTAATTGATTTTATGAAGCCTCCAGCCAGCTGTCACTTGAAACGTTAGCTCATAAACAAGTGTCCTCCATCTCTGTCCCGCAGCTCCCAGGGAGGTGGGTGCCGACCAAATACGATGCCGGCCTGAGCAAGCATCTTGGCCTTCATGCTGGTGTCTGCCGTGGTGTCCCAGCCTGCCTGAGCCCCCCGGGCTGCAGAGTGGGTCCTCAGGAAGATGGATGGAGCCTGCAGTGCAGACAGAGATTATTAGTGGCATTAGATTACCTGCCTGTTGGCCTCTGGAAACTCAACCCTTTTAAAGCGCTCTAAGGCAGAGAGGCAGGGGTAGGGTGGCTGATTCAGATGGGTGACTTGCTGTCCCAGACGCACCAGGGACAAGCATCTCTGAAGCTGTTCATTGAGCACGTCGGTGTGCCGGGTGCTGTGGATGCAGAGACGGACAGCCTACAACAACATAGTCCAGAGTGACCGTAAGACTGCAGACTTGAGCTCTCTGGAAGGTAAAGAACACAGGCTTGGAGGGCCTCGTGGGGCTAACTGGGACATGTGGTCACAGCAGACAGAGCCTTAAAGACCACTTAAGGCTGTGGACAACCGACATGGGCAAGTTCACCTCTGAGCCTGTTTTTTGCTGTGTAAATGGGGCTGATAACAGTCCCGAGTTCCTACCTCTCTAGAATGTTGCGAGGATTATACCAGCTAATGTACACACACACACAAGGGAAGTACACTTGGGTTCTGGGGCCCGAGGACACTTTGTAAGCTGCGATGTCACTTGGGGCTTTGCAAGGTGAGCGCTCATGCTTAATGGCTCTAGCCAATGATAAATGGAGGGAATTCCAGAGGCTGAGGGTGGGGAAGAGAAAGAGGAGAAGAGACAATTGGAAGAGGAAAGACATTTGGGGGTGGGGGTTGAGGGTGGGGGTGGGAGGAGAAAGCGAATGGAAAATTGTCTAAGTTACTACTGGCGGTGGGCATGGTGCTTCCCAGTCTTCCCTCTCTGCCTGAAGTCTTCAGTGGAAGGACCATGGCTTACAAATCCTCGACGAGGCAGATCTTTTGGGAGGACGCCACAGACTGAAGGTGAGTGGGCAGTGAGAGCTGAGATCACCCGCTCATGAAGGCCCGCTCCATTGGACTTCGAGAATCCCAAGTCCTCGGCCTTATGCAGACCGCAGGGAAGATGCCACAATGTTATCTCCTGCACTTAGTACCCAGACTGTTCTCTCGGAGGCCAGGTTCAGTCTAGCCACACCAGCCTGGAGATGCAAAGCTGAAAACCAGGGGAGTGGGGTGGATGGGAGGGAAAAAAATGGTCCCATGAGAACAAAGCGGAGTTGTGCTATCACACACCATTTCTAGAAAAGCCTAGCAGACTGCAGAACCCACCTCAGGAAATCCCCGGCCAGTTGGCCAGCTTCGTGCAGCTCCAAGACTGCCCCGTCCTCCCTCAGTAAGACTGGAGTGGCACTCACTCCCAGATGGGCTGTTTGCAGAATGAGAAGAATGTTAATTAGTCCTGTTATCTGAGCTGAACGCTCTCTGGTTTAACTTCTCTGATAAAACCACCCTGAATGGAGAGCTCTCAGAATACCAAAGGAGGCCTTTTTATGAGATTCCTGAGGTGCAGTGAGAGCTGGAAGGGGTGGGGGTGGGGTGGGGATACACTTTCTGCCTGGAAATCTTGGGTTCAGCATTGACTCTTTCAGTATTCTGACTGGAGACCCTTACCATACAGCCTACCTCCCCAGTAAACATGGCCGAACTTCAGAAAGAGATGGGGAAATATGAATTCATTAGAAGAAAAGAAGGAAGAAAGAAAGAAAGAAAGAAAGAAATGAAGGAAGGCAGGAAGGAAGATGGAGTACCTTGTTCCACATCTATAACGGAGTACATGTAGAAAATGCAAAATTCAGAATATGGTGTTACCTAGACTTTTTGTACCAGATTTAATAGTCACTGTTGTGTGCTTACATGTCAGGGACCATTGGTATCACTTTATGTCTATGGTTTATTCTGCATCACTTCAGCATAGACCGTCTGATATCTCTGTGTATTATCTGAGGTGACACCCCAGGGCAGCCACCTCTCTGATCAGGCACCCCTGCTCCAAGAGTGGTCAGCTAGCATTATGTGAGAACCGTCTAATTCCCAAGGGGCCATTTTAAGTGCTTCAGCTGTCTTTACCTCTGAGAAACACCAAATGTTTTGCCAATTAGCAAGCTAAGTGTCAGAAGTGGGTTTTCTAGGGTGAAGTTAGCAACACATATAATAGATGTTAGAAAGGGACTCTCAGTTATTACCAGTGAGTGTTATTCAAGATCTGTAGGTTGGCTAAAATGTCTTGTTATTGATATCCCTACCTTTGTGTGAAAAGTATATAAGAATATAAGAATTCAAGTCTTGACCCCTACCTGATCCCTATCTTTTACAAGAATTTCTTGGCTGCTTGGGTAGACTATAAGAGTTCCACAATCCTGCCTCTGAAATACAAAAGCCGCTTTCAAATATTAAAAACAAGACAGCAGACTCAAAATGGAGTTCCTTATGCCAACCTCCCTCCCCATCACCAAACCAAGACTCAACTTATTACAGTTTCAGTTCTACCCACAAATGGAGTCCTAAACGAGTCAGTCAGGAATCTCCGGTCAGCACTAGTGCTCTGCCTCACAGGCCCCTGCCATCTCCTAAAGGAAAGTAACCTGGCAATAGCCAATCCACTTTTTTGTTTTTGCCTACTGTAATTTCTGTATTCCTGCTTCTTTCTGCCTATAAAAGTCTTTCATTCCATAAAGCTCCTTGGAACCCTTTTCTATGTGTTAGATTAGACGCTGCCTGATTTGAATTGATTTTGCTCAAACAAACTCTTAAATTTTTTAAGTAGGTCTCACTTTATCTTTTAACACACACAAGGTGGTGGTTGGTCTGAACAGCCAAAGGAGACCACCTGAGCGGACCGCGCGGGTTGTAGGAATCACATTACTCCTGCCACTATGGAAGTTTAGCAAATGTGGGTGTAGGGAAGGACGACATTTTCTTCTATTCTTTCATGTCATTTCTTAAGGTCCACACAATATCCTACGACTGTGTCACACCATGTGTTTTCAGACATTTAACTTTGTTCTGATCCTTTACACCATTAAGAGCAAGATGGCCATCTTTGGAGATGATCTCTCCTTTACATTTCTTTCGATGTCTTGGGGTGAGGGGCAGATTCCTGGGAAGGAAATTTCTGGGCTTAAGGGCAAGAACGTTTAGTGGACATTACAAGGTGTTAAAATAAGGCACTCTGCTTTTGTAAACAAGGAAGATCAGCATTACTTTCTAAGACTTAGTTTACAAATGAAGATAAAACGGTGAGCGTTTTGTCCAAGAACAACTAACCGGCCATCAGGTTTTTTTAGTGCTACTTTCCTAACCAGTAGGGGGCAGCACAAACAAATACCAGCGGAGAGCCTCTGTGGCGATGGATTTGACATTTTTGTGGTACTTGTCGCCAAACTTCCTTTGTTACATTTAGGAATAACAAAGCCACCAAATTTACAGGCAAGAGCCAGAAAGGAAAATCTAGTTTCCTTGAAAGATTTACAGCTTTCAGGAATGTTCCAGAAGACTGACCAAGAAGATGGCCAAGGGCTGGAGGGAAAAGGCTCTTTCTGAGACCCAGGCTTGCACAGGAGGCTAGGAAAGCAGGTCATGGTCGGAGCAGCGGCATGAAGAATGGTTCTTGTCAGGAGAGCTGGTCGGTGAGCCCTTCGTGCCAGGCAAGAGGTGCCTGAGGGCTGGGAAGTGTGTTTATCTTGCCCAACAGGATGGCCTGAGGAAGAAGGAGGCACATGACAGCCAGCCTCTGGAACAGCAGCCACAAGGTCAGTGATGCAAGGAAGGAAGAGTTAATGAATCACAGAGAAGTCTGCTGTGTCAAGCTGATGGCAGGGTTGGGGGAGCCTCTGTGAGAAGCGGATGGCAGTGTACCAGGGGCCGGGGCTGTTGACCCGGGCATCGAGTGCCGTGGCCAGCATCTTCAGGAATTCTGCACATACTCTGAATTTATACAGAAAACAAACAGGTTTTTTTTTTTCCAGAGGCAGGGAGGGGATGAATCTATAGCTTTCAGGAGTCTACAACCCGCCCGCTCCCCAAATTAGGAACAAGTGATCTGTGTGTATTCTCTCCATTTCTAGGATCAAAGGCGACTCTCTCCCCAGAGCCAAACTCCTTCTGCCCTGTTGCGAAGGGACTTCTCGCCCTGCAAGGGGCAGAAGAGCCTGCCTGGGTGGAAGGTGGGGTGCCCCAGGCTAGCACGTGGGTTGTGATGGAGGGCTTAGCAGGTGGGTGGCTGCGTCAGGGGGCGGAGACTGATGCTCAGGGAAACTATGGCACAGCAGAAAGCAGGGAGCGTCCAGGGGAATCTGGCAGGGCATTATTTCTGTTTAGAGACATTCTCTCTCTTCTGCAAGTTCAGTTCCTCCCCTGGGAGCCTGGCAATACCCAGGGCTGTTTACAACTGTTGCTTGAAGAGACTTATTGGCACCATAGGCGTTTCACAGTGGATCCCTATGATCTGTTTGTCATATCCAGATTCTTCCGAAGGATTAAAAAAATAGGGGCTAGTTGCAGCATTGTCCATAGCGGCAGAAATCTGAACATGATCTGAGGGTCCCTCAATGGTACTACTGCTGTGACCGGCTTCTCACCCACATTTTACTTATGACCAACGTTTGGATTTTCCACACCAAGCAATTCTCTAGCTCTGTGGACACCAAATGGGTGTCCTACAGGTCAATTGAATTCTGACAGTAATTACCCAGAGTTAATGCAGATCTCAAGGTTACGGGCCCAGTCCCAAAAGACTGCCCCCCTCACCTCAGATGCCAATCACAAGTAGTGGCTGACCTAGCACATCACCCACACTTCTATCTGACCTGGCTACAGATTGGGGATTCCCATGACACCCTCCTCAGGTTTGATCATTTCCTATAAGGATTCACAGAATCCAGGGAGACAGGTTAATTGTGATGACCAGTTTATTATAAACAATATTATAAAGAGTACAAATGAACAGCCAGATAAAGAAGTACATAGGGCAAGGTCTGGAGGGATCCTGCACATAGGAGTCTGTCCTGTGGAGTTTGGGGGGGCATGGATGTGCTTACCAACCCAAAAAGTCTCCAAACTCCTTAATGTAGGGTTTTTACGGAGGTTCCTATACATAGGCACCATTAATGGAATCATTTGCCAGTGATTAATTCAACCCCCTGCTTCCCTCCCTCCCTGGAGGTGGGGCAGGGGGTGGGAACAGGGTTGAAAGTTTCAAGCTTCTGATCACGTGGTTCGTTCCTCTGGTAACCAGCTGCCCCTTTCTGAAATCATCTAGGGTCCCCTAAGGGTCACCTCATTAGCATAAATTCAGGTAAGGTTGTAAAAGGCTTTGCAGGGGCGCCTGTGTGGCTGAGTCAGTTGAGCATCTGACTCTTGATTTCGGCTCTAGCCACGATCTCAGGGTTGTGGGATCTAGTCGCAGACTGGTCTCTCTCACTGAGCATGAGCCTGCTTGGGATTCTCTCTCTTTTCCTCTACTTCTCTCCCTCTGCTCATGTGCACTCGCTCTCTCTTTCTAAAATAAAAGAAAAAAAGGCTTTGTAATGAATAATTAAAATGCTCCTCCCAGCCTATTACTCGGGAAATTCCAAGGGTTTTATTGATTTATTTAACATTTTAAAAAATGTTTATTCATTTTTGAGAGAGAGAGAGAGAGAGAGAGAGAGAGAGAGAGAGAGAGAGAGAGTGCCATCACGGGAGGGGCAGAGAGAGGGAGACACTGAAGCCAAAGCAGGCTCCAGACTCTGAGTTGTCAGCACAGAGGCCAGTGAGGGGCTCCAACTCATGAACTCTAAGATCATGACTGGAGCTGAAGTTGGACACTTAACCGACTGAGCCACCCAGGCACTCTCCAAGGGTTTTAGAAGCTCTGTGCCAGGAACCAGGGAGGAAGACAAAATATATATTCCTTATTATATCACAAGATCACAAAGTAGTGAAGTTATAGAATAAATTGTAGTTCATCTGTATTATGAAATATTAGAGAGATTTAAAAAAAAGTCAGATCGATATGCTGTGACCTAAGAAGTGTTCATGACATTTTCTTAAGTGGAAGGTTGGAGTGTAGTGTGTAGAGCAGAGATGGGCAAACGTTTTTTGGAAAGGGCCAAATAACAAATATTTTAGGCTAGTCATTGCAGTGCAAAAGCAGCTGTAGACAATATGTAAACAAATAGGCTTGGCTGTGTTTCAATAAAACTTTATTTAGAAAAGCAGGCAGTGGGTCAGATTAGTCTGTTCGCCATGGTTCGCTGACACTTGACAAAGGGTCTTTGAAAAGGGTTCTTTGAAAAGAACCCTTGTATGTTTTGTAAAGATAGGTTCCAAAATGTTAGTACTGGTTACTTTGCAGAGAAAAAGGGTGAAACAGGGAGCAGGAAGATTATTCATTTTTTCCATATTCAGTTCTCTTTTGTTCGACTTGAAATAGAACACATGTATTGTTTTGAAATTTCTTTTCCAGATTCCTAAAATGACACAACAAAGCATTTGGATTTTTTCAGCTGGTCAGGAGTGCCACTGCCCATGGCATTGTGGAAGAGTTTTGATTTGATTCGAAGAGATTTTAGTTGACCACAAGCTGCAGACAAATCTGCAATTTCTTCAGATCTAGTGCAGCTGGGGAAGTGATAATGAAAATGTGATGTTATGATAAATAAAGGAGACACTCTCAATGTTCTTTGCACCAGTCAAGTCACATGCAGGGCTGTGTTTTGAGTTTGGGACGCTAGGTTATAAGGCAGGTGCGGGACACACTAGGAGACAGAGCCCGGAAAGGCGAAGGGTGTGGAAGTCTCGCGAAGAGGAGAACGGGTAGGCTGGAGAAGAGAGGGCGGGTGGGGGAGGCGATGATCCTCACCTACTGGAGCGTGGAAGGGACCCTGCACCCAAGCTCCAGAGTCTGTGCCTGAGCCAGTGCACCCCAGCATCGCCTGTCACGTAGAGGATGGTCCAGCCACCGGGGGACTGGATGGGAGCAGGTTAGATGTTCCTCACGTGGCCCCTTCCTAACAAACTTCTGATGCTGTCCCTGCAGGACTTGAAGGTGGTCTGGGGTAGACAGAGCTGGGTTTTGCAGTTACCCAGTGGGGGGCCCAGCAACCTCTGGGGGAAAGTTTCCAAACCTCTCTAAGCCTCCACTTTTCTTCTGTAAAGGAGAAAAAGTTAATAATAATAATAATAATAATACCACCACCTATTTCAAGGGTCACCATGAGAACCAAATGAGTCAATACACAGCATTTTCCATGATGCTGGGCACAACAGATAAGTGCTTGGTAACTGTTAAGAGTTTGTTGTCGTGGTTGTGATTGCTTAGGTAGTTTCTATGACAACTGCCAGATTACGTTTTGTTTCCTCCTGAAGTCTGTCTGACAGGCCTGCCCCCTTGACCTTACAACTTGTTACCCCACACCCCATGGTCTTCTTTGGCAAAATTAAGCTGTTGAGGGTTGGGCTGCATGGCTTTCTCTGGGGCTCCGTTTTCTCATCTATAAGAGAGATTTCATCGTTCTGCTGTGCCTCCCCAGTAAGGCAGGTACCGCATGAGAGATGCCAGGGATGTGCGCCGGGAGAGCACAGAGAAGGTCACAGGTCACCCGGGGCCCCGGGCTCCTCTGAAAGCTCAGCTTTCTGCACACCCCGGCCCTGCTCCTCTGATCACATGGGTTTCTCCCTTCATGGAACATGCGGCCACTTCTATCCGTGTGCCCGTCTGCGCTGGTAATGTTCTGACATACTTCTTTGTGTCCTTAAAGCGTCATTTCCCGTGGATGCATCACAGCCACAGCAGAAAGCAAGATCTTGGAGAGCCGGGATCTGTCCTATGTTTTCTCAAGGGATAACTCTTCATAAGAGATGAATTAAAAACTGGTCATAGATGCTGATCTCATGGAGATTGCTGCGTGTCAGGTATGGGCCCAGATGCCTTCACATAGAATTAAAATGGAATAATATCACAGCACCCCTGGAAGGCAGCTACCGATGTTCCCACTTCACTGATGAAACACGGGATTCGGGAAAGTAATTAAGCAGCTTCAGCGATTAAGTTCCATCCAAGTGCATTAAGAGGCTGACTCTGCTTCTCTTCCAGTGCAAAGCAGCGTGTCAGTACACAGTAGGTGCAGGGTAAACAGTAAGAAAAATACCTTCAGTGCCCTTCTCTGATGAATCAGAGATTTTAAACATTGTTCTTTCTTTTTTCTTAATTGTTTAAGTTTATTTATTTATTTTGAGAGACAGAGAGTGAGCAAAGGAGGGGCAGAGAGAGAGAGAGAGGGTGAGAGAGAATCCCAAGCAGGCATGGAGCCTGATCTGGGGCTCAAACTCATGAACCCTGTGATCATGAGCTTAGCTGAAACCAAGAATCAGGTGCTGAACCGACGGAGCCACTCAGGAGCCACTGAAACTTGTTACTTCCCAAAGCATCTGAGTTAAAGTTAACACACACCCACACAGTATGAGTGTGCACTTGACCCTTTTCTGGCATCTGTTTCCCAAACAGGCAAAGAGCTCACCTGGAACTGAGCCAGGAGCAGAGAGGGAGGGGGAAGGGGAAGCAGGAGGCCCTAGTAGGGCCGGGGTTTCCTGCGGGGAAATCCAGGGGCTGAGTGTCCCCACTTCCTTCTGGTCAATTGTTCATGGGGAGGAAGGCAACGGGCCTTCCGTTCCTTCTCCGGAATCCTGGGATGCCCACTCTTTAAGCAAGCAAGAATAATGTACCCCCCCACTCCACCCCAGAGCCCTCCACATCTTCGCATCCTTAGGGGGCTGTGGGAATGGGGGTGCAGCTTCCTTCAGCTCTTCCTTGGTGGCAAGGACATGAAGCTTTAGCTTATCATTTTCTTGACATTCATTTTCTGAGCCCTACAATACTAAGGCATTTGGGGTGCTCCAGATGTAACTGGCCTCCTTCTTCCCTCCAATAACCAGGAAAAAAAATACTCTGGGACTTGCACATCCACACTGAGGACCCAGCAACGGAGAGAGACCAACGCTGTCTCGGATCACCTGCCGTCTGCATCTTCCCATCACTTCTAGCTCCATCCTTACTGATGCTGGTGGCTACTTTCTGTTCTGTGCACCACTTGGCCCCCCAGGGAAAGAGGGTTTATTTAGCTTTTCCTCAATTTTATTTCCCGCATTTTTCTGGGCTAACAGAATTCCACCACAGAGCAAACACACTCACCTGAATTATCTGTAAAGTAGTTGAGAGCTCACACCTTCAAGTCAGACTGCCTAGGTCCGTGTCCCAGTCGTGCCTCCTACCAGCTGCATGATGTTGAACAAGTCACTTAACTTCTCTGTGTCGCATTGTCCTCATTTGTAAAATGGAGATCATAAGTAACACCAGTGGGATTGTTGTGGAGATTAAATGACCCGTTACTTGAAGGGGGGCTCAGAACCATAGTTAGCACTGGACGATCAGTTACGAAATAATTGCCGTAGGATCTAGGATGCCTCTGAGTTTGACGGAGTCTGTTTCTGTGTTTCTGGGGCCTCAGCCCTGCCCTGACCCTGGGGAGCAGGTGCTTTTCTTTTCTTCCCTTCCGGGATTCCTGGGCCTCTCCAATATGTGTATGGCTCCGGCTGCAAGGGGAAAACAGAATTCTTGTTACTTAATTATGGAGAACACTTTCCACTTCCTTTATTTCTGCCTCCTCATTGGTGGTCTGAGCTCTTTATATTTTTCCATCATCATATTTTTCTAAATAAGAGATCAGTCTGCTCCTACCCTCTCCCACCCCTGGGACAATAGCAAATATCCCTAAATGTGCACACAATGCAGAGACAGCTGTGGCTAGTAGTTTAATTATACTTTTGCCTTGGGAGGCCTGGGTGGCTCAGTCGGTTAAGCACCCAAGTCTTCATGTCAGCTCAGGTCATGATCTCACAGTTTGTGGGTCGAGTCCCATGTTGGGCTCCACACTGACCACCCTCCCTACCTCCCTGCCTGCTTGGAATTCTCTCTTTCCCTCTATCTCTCTGTCTCCCTGCAAAATAAATAAATACACATTTAAGATAATAATAATAACACTCTTGTCTTTGTAGGGGAAGGAACACTTTTCCTCTACCCTCTCAGCTTCCAAGACTCAGGACTATGCACTAAGCTGACAAATGACCGACTAACAGGAGAAAAGCACACACATTTTATTCAAAGTTAATATTTTTACATAGCATACGGAGCTTCATAGAAAAGAAATGAAAATCTCGAAGAATTGCCACTTTAACATTTAAGGGCGATAGATCTCAGAAAAGGCGTTGGACGAGGGAAAGGGCTTTGGGTCTCCGGGGGTGGCACATTGCTGGACAACGACTAGAAAATAAATGGGGGAAACTGATGCAAGATAAGGGTTATTTGTTGCGCAGCCTTGTCTCAGTGTCAGCTCCTCATCTTGGACAATACGAGTGTTCCTTACTTTCTGGTACCAGGAGAAGGGCATCTTTTGCAGGGGAAATTTATGTCCTGCTCTTAGGCAGAGAGGGGGTACTGGAGTGTGAACAAAGAAGAGGCATTTCTGCTGACTTTGGGGAAATTTCCATGAAAAAGGGTTTGGAAGCATCCGCTGGAGGCTGGAGAGCAAGAAGAAGAGAGAGAACGTGACTTAGGTCACCTATCGGGGCTGCTGGGAATCCTGGTCAAGTTCCCAAATCTCCCAAGGATTTACCCTGGAGTAAAGGGAGTCGGTTAGGGTTAGGTGCAATGTCCTGTAATCCCACTGGAGACAATGAGGGCCTGAGTGCAGGAAGTGTGCATCTGTAAAGAGGCAAGAGCAGAAGAATCTTAAAAGCGAACATAAACCGATAAGCTTGACATGGCATCGGATGTGAATCAGGGGGATATGTTTAAGAAAGAGGTTTTTGGAATTTGTTGAGACTAGAGGTATTTTAGAGCTAGAAGGGCTACACACACACACACACACACACACACACACACACACACACACACACACATTTTACAAATGAAATGTTGGACCCAACAGCTTGCCTGTGGCAGTAAATCATGTTAACTCTAGGTCTCGGGGCCAGAAGTTAGATTTCTGGATTCTCAAGCTGATTCCCCAATTTCCGCTGTTCCTTCCATGCAAATAAGAGGCCAGTGCCAACGCTGGGTTTCAGTACTTGGCACTCAGATCATCACTAGCGCTTGTACCTCCTGGGCTCATCTCGAGCACCAGGACACTAGTTTTAGGAAGACAAACATTTACATCAGGTTTCTCAGCCTGAGCATTTATTGACATTTTGGGCCAGACGGTCCTCCATTGTGGGGGGTAGGACCTTGCCATTTGATGCCATGGCAACCTCACCCTGTCTCCCCACCCCCAGTTGTGAGAGTAAAAAAATGCTTCTAGGGGCAACTGGGTGACTCAGTCAGTTGAGCTGCACACTCCTGATTTCAGCTCAGGTCATGATCTCACAGTTCGTGGGCTCGAGGCCTGTGTTGGACTCTGTACTGGCAGTGCAGAGCCTGCTTGGGATTTTCTGTCTCCTCCTCTCTCTGCTCCATACCACCTCCACCCCACCCTCGCTTATGCCCTCTCCCAAAGTAAATAAAATAAACATTAAAACATGTTTTTAAACATTGCTGAATGTCCCTGGCAAGGTCCAGGTGGAGGTACAAAATTGCTCCTGGTTGAGAAGCAAGGACTTATATCAATGTGCTTCCAGTGAGCTTTAGCATTGCATGGGCCAAAAAACATAGAATCTTAAAAGATGAAGCTCTTAGATTATTCACTGAGAATGAAATGATGCCCGTTTTCCAAATAACCTTTAGGAAGGTGATTTGTTCATTCATTTGACAATATGTATTGTGTGTGCACTGGGTACCAGGTGCCGTGGAAGTCTTTAGAGAAGTGGGGTGAATGCGATGGCTTTGAAGAGGTTACAGGCAAGGGCGGTGATGCTGTGAAAATAGGTGCTCACCTCTAGGACTGAAAGAGTCCCACAGGGAGTGGGAGAGGGCAGAGAAGCCAGGCAAGACCCGGACAGTCAGATGCAGACAGAAAACAGGGAGAGCACATTGCTGCAGAAATCAGTGTCTACACTGAGCGCCAGAGAGCTTGGCCTTTGAAGTCAGATGCACCTGTGTCTGATTTGGGCAAATTGTTTTCTTAACCTCAGTTTCCTTATCTGTGAAATGGCGATAATAACAATACTCGGTTCATGGTTGTTTTGAAGATTCGGTAAGATAACGCACATACAGCTCTTAGCACGGAGCTCGGGACCTGGTTAGCATCCGACGACGCTAGAGAAGCTCCACTAATCATTTCGGTTGTGCTGTTTTGTAATTACTTTTTGACACAATTTTTTTAAGGAGGCTCCACACCCAATGTGGGACTTGAACTCACAACCCTGAGATCAAGAGTCACATGCACTGGGGACTCTGCCAGCCAGGCATCTCTATTAGCTTGTAACTAAGAACCACGTTGCGCTCTAGGCAGAAAAGGACATCCATTGTCCTCAAAGAAAGAGTAAGTCATTTTAGCTTCAGTCACCTGATGGCCTCTTATTTATAGCTTCTTTGTTGTACGTGTGTTTGGTTTTGAGATGTCTTACAAATAGTGTCACTAAGGCCTTCATTTCCTATGCACAAAAGCAGTGAGATTGTTGAACATGCCAATTAAGAGATATATCTGTTCATAGTGGAAAGGAGAGCAAAGGTCATTTTTTTAAAGTTGAAAGTGAGAAAATTCAGAAATCTGCCTGTACATTTGAGGCAAAACATTGGAAAGTGGGGATGATGATATGTATAAAGTGCTTAGAAAGAACCTTTGCACATAGTAAGCACCCAAGAAGTATTTTCCACACTCACCACTCTCACCACCACCACCACCACCATCATCATCACCACCACCAATCATCAGCATCATCAATCATCACCATCATCATCATCATCATCATCACCATCACCATCATCATAACCACCATCAATCATTACCATCATCATCAACACCATTACCATTATCATCACCATCATCATCATCATCACCATCACCATCGTTGTGCAGAACAAGGAGGGAGTCATATAGTATATGGAAGATTTTGAGCTGAGGCACTCTGCAGTTATTAGCCAGAGGCAAAGAAAAGCGAGGAGCAAATTGGAGAAAATCTCAAGCATGTGGCTGCAGCTGGGCACCGGCCTTGGCAACCTCGTGTAAATTTAGGAATCTGTGGGGGACTGGAGAACACAAGGGCTTAGCTTATGGGAGGTGGAAAGTGCCGTTGGGTGATGTTTGTTGCAAACCATGGATGTCCCATAGATTTAAGGTTTATTTAAATTTGTTCCTCATTCAAATGAATCTTGAGTGATCGGGGTATGGATCCCATAAGGTCTCCGAAACACTTAGGGAGACCATCTGAGGAGGAAGTGTCATTTGCCTGAACTGATTTCCAAATCGCCCAGGAGAGAGATATAGGAGAGCAGCAAGGAGGAACATGTACTTCAGAGCATAACTAGCACTTTTACATGGTGGCTTTGCTAATGTGTACTGCGAAAGTAAGCTCTTCTTGGTCACCTCAGATTCATAAACTTCACATCAACAACTTACCTTTGTTGAGCACGTATGATGTGCCAGACTGTGTTCTAAGCATATTTCATGGTCGTTCATGCAAACTTTACGAGTGAGGTACTGCTGTGTTTCCATTTTACAGATGTGGAAGCTGAGGTACAACTTGCTTAAGGGATCCAGCCAGTCAGTTTTGGAAGCAAGAGGTGAATCAGGCAGTCTGGCTCTGAAGCCCCTGTTTTTACCTAACTGACTTACAAATGGCCTTTTAACATGACCTATTTTTACGTATAAATGTCTCCAGATTATCATGATACCTATCACTATTAGGGAAGCATGGTCATTGAAGACGAGAAAGGCATTTGATTTAGAAGGAAGCACATCCCTGACCCTTGAGTGGGTGGCTTCTGCAAAGTGCTGGGGTGGCAGGAGAGCT
The DNA here is from genome assembly GCF_006229205.1 of Suricata suricatta. Classification (NCBI taxonomy): domain Eukaryota; kingdom Metazoa; phylum Chordata; class Mammalia; order Carnivora; family Herpestidae; genus Suricata; species Suricata suricatta. The sequence goes on along the minus strand of NC_043710.1, from coordinate 24,660,215 downwards.
TACCGGACTGCAAGAGCTTAGTGGAGTCCAGGGAGGTGAGAGAAGGGAGGCCTCCATGTGTATATCACTTCCAGGAGTTTGGCAGTAATAGGCGAGAAGGAACTAGAATTACAGCTACAGGGAGCAGCCGACCATGTGAAGGGTTGTGTTTTTTTCTACTCCCCGAGGTGATGAAGACACATTGGAAAGAAAGAAAGGGTGCTGGCAGAGGGGAAGAAAAAGATGTTGAAGAGGGAGACAAGATGTTTCAAATAAACATCTGGGAAAGGATAGCTTTCAGGGCTCGAGAGCAGAGGGTTTGAAGTCCAGCTGAATTCGGACGAGATAAAAGTTTTGGGTTTTCCTTGTGAGTGATCCCCTGATGAACCAGTGGTTAAGTTTTTAGTTATCCAGACTCATCTTGTCCTGAAAGCCCACATTCTCCTGGTGGAGATGGTCCATTATCTAATTGTTAGGAGAAGTGGGTGTGTGTCCCACAGCCATTACTAGATAGCTGTGTGTTCGTGGACAAATAAGTCACTTCTTGTCTCTGAGCCTCAGTTTTTCCATCTGTAAAGTGGCAGAGTCCAACCACAGATCCTGGATCCTTCCACCCGCAGCAGGATGAACTTCCAATGTGAATAGAAAACTATCCTGCCATTTTAGGGAAGAGATTAATTCCCTTATCGTGTGATTTTTGTTTGGGCGGAAGAAGCAACCACAGTCACTTCCCTCTGCAGGGGAGAGGGGGGATTTGACCAGAATTGTAAATGGCTCCATGTCATTTAGAAATGTGTGTAATGTTCGTTCAAGTGGATTAATTTGTTACCAGGATTCTAAGGGAATCGTTCTAAATACTATAAAATCATAGGTCCTTCATTAGCCATATACATATCTGAGCCTCAGGAGGATCATGCCATATTGCTCACTCATTGATGGAGAGTGGGGCATTGTCATTTGAATACACAGGTCCACCCATTGGTAGTGGGATTGCCGATCTCCGCAAGAGCTTAGTGCTCAGGAAGGAGGACAAAAGTGTGTACCTCCGCTGCCAACCATCGGCTATTAACAGCATTTAATGAGCAGAATTCCCCCCAACCACTAGATCTACAGCTGAGCAGATGCATAGAGTGCCTACTGTGTGTCAGGCACCAAACAGGAACATGGGGTCTGGAGATATCAGTCTTGCTGATCAAAGCCTGTAACCACAATAAGAACACGAAACAGGAAACCAAGGCAAGCATCTGACTATCTGGTGTGCATAAGGGGTGCAGCGCGTGAGCTAGAGGTGTGTGTGTGTGTGTGGTCAGTATGGGACAACAGGCTGACTAAGGGACAAGGGTTTGTAGCAGGAACCCAGGAAGAGACTTGCACAGTTATGCCTTTATCGCTTTATGGATAGATTATTGCTCAAGAACACGTACACCTAAGGATCCAGCAGCTTTGACAACATACCCACAAATGCACACATGCACATTGCTCCCTCTCTAGCACCTTGGGGTATACAACGGCCCCCAGCCAGCCCTTTGATTCAAGATGCAGTAGTAGCCTACAGCAGCGGTTCTCAGACTGTGGTCTGGGGACCTTTGAAGTTACCCTCAGAACCTCTGCAGTCACAACGGACCCCAGACTCGAGGGGCCCCTTGTTCAATGTAATTAGTGCTCTGTTGTGGCTGTCTTGAAATTCTCACTAACTTTTGGACAAGGGATCTCCATATTTTCAGTTCACTGAAGATTATGTAGCTGGTCTTAGTTATTTGGGATCCTTTCATTAAGTTCATGAGCTCAAAATTATTTTCATAATAATAATAATGATACACTATTCGCCTTCACTTTTCTCATGAAAAGTGTTCATGTTCTTACACATGAACAGAGTGGAATTTTCCAGCAGCTACTGGATGTTTCCAGCACCTACTGCAACAGACTGGATGCAGAAGCAGGTCCGGGAACCCAGCTCTTTTCTCTGAAGCCAGGTGTGAAAGAGATGGGCAAAAGGGAAAAACAATGCTAACTCTTCTCGCTGCACATCGTTTGCTTTTGGAAAATATAGCCAACTTTCATAGAAATGTTATTGATGTTGATGTGCAAGGGGTTTTTTAAATTGTTTTGAAATGAATTAATTAATGACTTCTTTTCCTCAGTTTTAGTTTTTAGCATATTAAATCTCAATAGGTAAAACTCACAAAAAGCTTTGGGAGATTATCAGTAAGTGTTAAGAGTGTGAAGGGTGAGCACTTGGCTGGTTTAGTTGGTAGAGTGAGTGACTCTTAATCTTGGGGTTGTGAGTTCAAGCCTCATGTTTGGTGTAGAGATTACTTAAAAATAAAATCTTAAAAAAAAAGAGTATAAAGGGATTTGGAGTTCAAAAAGTTTGAAAGTCACAGCTCTATAGGTATTTACTATTTCTGGTGGAGGAAAGAAACACAAGGAAATGTGATTGGAAGTCATATGACTTGTTGTATTCGTCAGGGTCCTCCAGAGAACAGAACCAACTGGAGAGATATATTGATATATCTGTATCTATATGTTTATATATCTATATATATATATCTAAAAATCAGGATTTCTTATAGGAATTCATTCCTATGGAACTTATGGAAGTTGAGAATCAGATGTCTGGAAATTGGAGACCCAGGAAAGTTGGTGATGCAATTCATTCTGAGCCCAAAGGTCTGAGAAGCAGGAAGGACAATCATGTAAAGCCCAGTCTGAGTCTGAAGGAGAAGCAGGAGCACCAGTGTCTGAGGGCGTGAGAAGATCCCAGCCTGGGCAGAGAGCAAATTCACCCTTTCTTTGCCTTTTGTTCCATTCATACCCTCAACAAATTGGATGAGGCCCACCCACACTGTAAAGATGATCATCTTTCCTTGGTGCACCAATTCAAGGGCTCACCTCTTCCAGAACACCTTCATAGACATGTTCATAAATGTTTTGCTAGCTACCTGGACATCCCTTACCCAGTCAAGATGCACAAAATTAACTGTAACACTTGTTCATTGATGTAGGTAAATCAATGTCTATTAAAAAATGAGGCAAAGATCCAATCTGTTCCTTACCTTTGAACTTCTGCAGGATTTCCCAAAGTGTCATCCAACACAAATCACTTGCTTTACTTGTTTTTCTCTCCCTTAAAAGTTTCAGACTGGCTGGTTCTGGTTCACATCTAGCCGTTGGAATGTTCCAGAATGGAAAAGCTGCTTTAAGAGGCAGTGAACACCTCTTCCGTCAAAGGGTCTAGGCAGAAGCCAGCTGTGCACCTCTGGATGGGTTGCTGCCGCTCTTCCTGTCGGTGCTGGAGAGGGTTTGGTGTGAGGCAGAGTTGGGGATAGTGACCTCTGAGGTCCCATGCACTTCCGCCATGTTAGATGAGAGAGTCTGTTGCCTTACCAAGTCCGAACTCACAGGTCGAAGTGATAATGAAGGGGTCCATTCTTAAGAGGAAGAGAGAGAGAGGGAGGGAGAGAAGGGACACTCTGCCTGCGTCAGAGTAATGGTGCAGTCACTAGACGTTGCAGTCTTGCTTATGGACCAAGGTACCGGCCGGAGCCTGAAGAGGACTTTCTCCCAGGGATGTGGTGAGGGAAAATGCAGTTGGCAGGGCAGAGTGGGAATAGGAATTGTGTGTTCTCATTCTGAAGACTCTGACTTACTGAGGTTGACACTTTTTTTTCAATTTTTTAATGTTTATTCAATTTTGAGAAAGAGACAGAGTGTTAGTGGTGGAGGAGGGGCAGAGAGAGAGGGAGACACAGAATCTGAAGCCAACTCCAGGCTCTGGGCTGTTGGCACAGAGGCTGATGCAGGGCTCGAACTCACAGACCGCGAGATCATGACCTGAGCTGAAGTCAGGAGCTTAACCAACCGAACCACCCAGGCACCCAAAGGTTGGCATTTTTTTAAGTCACTGATATCTTCCTTCCCCTGTTTGGGGCCCCTTTTCCTTCACTTCTAGCACCAAAGTCCTGACAGGCTTTTTCCTCACTTGCCTTTTGAAAATCCATCTAATAAACGAATGCTAAGGTGCTTGGCTGTTCATTTATTCTTGGAAAAGAAACACGGAGATCCTGGAGATAATATCTCTACCTTGAGGAACAAATCGCCTTACGCAGGAAATTTTAGATATTGGGCAAGTTGTCCAGACATTTGGGGGAAGGAACATTTTCCTAGTAATACTCAAACCATGCCTATTGCTTTAAAGGGACAATCAGTTATGTCTGTCCTCCTTTCCTCTCTGCACCTATCTTTCCTTTTTCATTCCCACTTTTCCTCTTCCAAGCTTCTGTTATATCTGAGGAGTAGCCTAGGTATTGGGATTCAGAGATAAATAACATGGCGTCATTGACTAGGTAACCGGTGAGTGGAGACAGGTGAGCTGATCATAGTGACACATGGAGACAAGGCTGTAGGGGAGGGGGTCCTAAGTGCTAGTGCAGCTGACCTGGGATGCAGGGGAAGGGTAATCCCTTGGCCTGGCTCCTGAAGGGGGATGTGCATGTTTAGCAGGGGGAGCAAGAGATCAAGGTGCTCCAGGCTCAGGGAGGTTAAGTAAGGGGTCCAAGTTCACACTGGTTATGTTGCTGGACCAGCTCTGAAACCTGGTTTGGCTCCACAGCCTTCACCCTTGACCTGTATGCGATACTGCCTTTCCCCAAACCACCAGCCACTAGTGTGACCTGGCATAGGGTGAGGTGGTGGGAAAGAGAGTGGCCAGGAATGAGGCCATGGTCAAGATTCCACATAGCATCCCCTTAGTCATCCAGGAAAACAGAAAAGGGCAGCAAACATTTATGGACCAGAGAAAAGTAAGGCCCAACTCTTTGAGGTGTTGTTAACTTATATTCATGTCCCAAGATAATATTCATTGAGACCCTTCCCTGCATCTGGATGGAAATCACTCCCTCCCTCTCAAGGTCACTCCTTGAGTCTTCACAGCATCACTGGGGACAGTCTTACTGAGCTAAGCAGGATTCACTGTTGAGGGTTCATGGTCATTTCCACCGATGCTGTGGATGTAGCTCTTCCTTCATCACTTCCTTCAAAGACCTTTTGCCCCTTCTAACAAATAACCTGACGCTTCTTCTCTTTCCTCCTTTCCTTCCTCTGGCTCCCTGCATCTGAGGTTCAGGAGAGATGTGAATTGACCCCAGGGCAGGTTTCTGGCAGGGGGTAGAATGGGCAGGTTCCTAGACCAGCCTAAGAAGCCAGTGTTGACCCCCTCTGTGCCATGAGCTCCTTGCTACGGGGTTTGGTCCCCTTCACCTGCCTGACTGGCTGACAGCTTGCTTACTCTCCCGGGAGCAGCAGCTCAGGACAATGGCCCGCCCCTCCCACAAGAATGCAAGGAAACAACTGGCTATGAATTTCCAACTGGATGAACAGGAACCCATTCAGCCAGGAAATCTAAATTGAACAGTGATTAAGTCACCCAACTCCCTGGCCCTGTCTAACTTCCAGGACTGCAGATGATTCTGTGTTCCTGTTTGCGACCTCGGGAGGATATCTCACTTTTAAATGAGGTGCCTGCTTGCTCTGGGCACTCCGTGGTGATTCAGCCCAAGGACTAGGGAGCCGGACGGTCTGGGTTTGAATTCCATTTTTTTCACTTGCTGTGTGGACAAGTTTCCCATCTCTGGAAATGATGCCTCAGTTTCCTCATCTATGAAATGGGAATCATAATAGGACCAGCCTCATGCTGTTGTTTCATGGTATTATGAGAATTAAGTGAGTTGACACTAGTGATGTGCTTAGAACTATGCAGGGCAAACACTCTTAAGGGATAAAGTAATGATATAAACATGGTTAATTATCCGGCTTCAGGTGGTAATTGTCTTCTCTTTCCTTCAGAATGTCTGCCGTTGGACAGAGGGCATGGATTTAGGGACGAGGTTCAGAGCAGAGATTTGAGGGTGAAAACACCTCCGTTCAGATCCTCCTCCACCACTTAATTAGGGGCTGTCACCTAATCTCTCTGCTCCTCAGTTTCCTCATCTGTAAAATGGGGGCTCCACTAGTACTTATTTCTCAGGAGGCTCACGGGGCATGAATTCTGTCAAGTTCTTCGCGTAGTGCCTGGCACAAGTAACGCTCAGTACATTTCAGCTCTTATCGTCAGGCACCCCAGAACGAGTGGCTTAAAATGCACCGATTTCGATTGCAAAACCACCACAGTGCCAAAGCTGATTTCCTGAGCAAGGGTGGCCAGAGCCTCAAGCCAGCTCCTGGGGGCTGGCTGCGTGCTGGTTGGTAAAGAGCGCGGCCGCTTGGCAGGGCGTGAAAGAAACCAGCTCCTGCTCTCCAGCTTGCGAGATGTGTGACACCCTGGGGCCAGTCACCATCTACAAACCTCAGTTTGTTTCCTTCCTCCCTCCCTTCCTTCCGCTGATAAATATTTATTGAATGTCTTACTCAGCAGAAGCACAGTGCTAAGTGCTGGGTACCCCCCCAGAGCACAGGCCAGTGGCCGATAATGGGTAGAGTGTGCACCGGCCTGGGGACCTGCCGCCGCGTGCATGCGCAGTAAACACGGCTGCTCATGCCAGTTTCCTATCAAATATCCTTACTTCACCTCTTTCTCTGGTCTCCTCATCCTTTCTTATGAAGAAGGTGACTGGTTCTGACTCTTGTCTCCGGCCCAGACGAGGGGCTTAGGCAGGTCAGGAGAATGGTTGTTCAGGGTTGCTCATTTTGTTTCTGCGGTGGAAAATGAAGCAGGGATGTTTTTTCCCCGTAAATTTAGGATACTATCAGTAGATTAGTCATCCAAGAAATTAAAAATCAGAAAGCAGAGTCTACTGAGTAGACTCAGTTAAGATCTCCCCTTGATCTTATTTAGTCCTGGGCCCTTTTCAAAGCAAATTTGACCGGCATGCAATCCTTGCGTCTAGGACAGCATTTCCCGTTATGTTCTGTGGAACACGATATCCTCAAACTGTTGATAGGAAATCAAAAAGGAATGAAAGTATAGAATTCTTTTCCTGCAGACCACCGGCAAGGTCTCCATACATGGATGCATGTTATGCTACATGCCAGTCTGCACTCCTGTCAGATCAAAACTGGCCCATTTACTGCGAGAGAATGAACAGAGAGCTCTTTGTGAAGGACGGTCGTCTGCCTGCTGGCTTGGCTCACCTTGACTGAAGGAGAGCTCAAACACCGTGAGGTACTTTTGTCCTAGGGGACGGGGCGTCTTTGCTCTGTCGCTTCCTGCTACTGCAGAGTTCTCCTTACTTCCTATGTCCAGCGGAAAACCTCCCTGCAGGTGGTGGTTTGGGTGAGAATACTCACCTTCCCCAAACAGCTAAGCAACTTCCTCTCCCCCAGCTGGGAGGTCAAGTTGACTAAGGGGAGGGAAGCGCTTACAATGGGAAATAAAACCTTGTGGTTATTTTTACTCCTGACAAGTGTGTGACCTTGAGAAAGGACTAAACTGTTCGTGTGAGCCTTGATTTCCTCACCTGTAACATGGGAATAATAATAGTACTCATGTTGTGGTGTTGTCTGAGCAGTGAGAGACTGCCTTCAAAGCATCTGGCACAGTATCAGCAGAACGTATGTCTGCAGTTAATATTAATGTCGATTGTAACTGTTGTTATTGTTGATTCCGCATTTGTGTTTTCCTGTGTGTGTGTGTGTGTGTGTGTATGTGTGTGTGTGTGTGTGTGTGTGTGTGTATGAGAGAGAGAGAGAGAGAGAGAGAGAAGAGGGAGAGAGGAGAGGGATAGAGAAGAAAAAGGAGGAGGAGGAGGAAGAGGGGGAAGAGGCAGAGGGAAGGAAGAGAAAAGCATATGCAATGCTTTGGGTATAATGGGGATTCCATCTTGCAAAGGAATATTTACATTAAAATGGAAAATGAATAAATTTCCTACTAATACTGACTCTTTCACCTAAAGAGATCATTTATCAATGTGATTCTAGGAAGGGTCCTAGAAACCAGTATTACTGATTATAGATTAACTAATATCGTAGTTTATACATTAGGCTCTGGAGAATCTTATTAGTAGGACTCAATCCCAAAAAGCTTAATTTGTATGGGATGTGACTTGTGGGTATACCATGGTACCCAGATGCCAAACTCATGGATGAGGTTCTGTGCTGGCTTCTGACTCTGAGGAAAGTGGCCTAGATTGCTGAAGGGGGTTTCATCAGACTTCTTGACCGTGGCCTAGAGAAACCATCCTGGCCAGGACTCTTTCTCTGTCTTTCTCTCCTGCCTCCTCTTCAAATTGCTTCCCTTCCTTCTCCTGCCTCCACCCCCCTCACAGACCAGAAAAAATAAGCATCAACTCATTCTTGCTTATTCCACTTGTCTTTGTATATATCCAAAGCAGACTACTGTCTTAGCCTTGTTACGTCAGTGTGGTTATGCTCCTCATTTTTATATTATCTGATTTCAACATGGGGAGGGTATGAATGTCATGTTTTAAGGTTACCATTTTGCTTCCATATTCTTGAACCACTGGCTGAAGACTCCCCTATATTCAAGAGCATTTTTAATACAACGGTGTCTGTGTTGTAGTAATATAAGAAACATTCGAGTGTAAAAGAAAGGCTAAGACATATGTGAACCAAATTGGGAGTTGAAGATAATATAAGTCTTTACCATAAAGGAATCAGGATTATTCACCTAGGGAAGCAAACATATGGACAAGAAATACACAAAGATCTTTTATGTTGAATGCGGTGCTTCGTTACTTTTCTATAGCCACTAAACATATCATACAAGAGCGTGGCAGCACTATACACATATTTCACATAACTCTCATAAATCTCACTTAAACCTTACAAAACCCTTAAAACCAAGTTATGTCTGCAAGTGGGATTCCAGTGGATTAAGGAACTGCCCCCAGATAAGACCATGAGGTCTAAACCAAAGGGGAGGCTTCTTCCCCAAAGGAAATATTCCTTGACTATGAGGCTGTGCTCTTACTAACACATGTGTTGGATCCAGACATGTGTTGCAAAGGAGAGACTTACCCGTGCCTGGTACCACCTCAAGTGAAAGGGCCAGGGCCTCTCACGGAGACAAGGACAAGCTGGGTTTCATGGGAGCTGGAGTCCAGCAGAGTCTTCTCACCACCCTTCCCCTGCCTCTCTCTCTCCTTCTCTCTGAGTGCGTCTGTGTGTGATATGCACATGCAGGTGTGACCCTTCTACTGTGAGGTCCTCACAATCTGAGGACTCCTTCATCCATTCCTTCCACAAGTATTTGTTGAGTTCCTATGTGATGTGGAGATCACGGATAACCTTGACAGTGCTTTCATCAGAATGGAGAGGATGAAAGCCTGATGGGAGAGTCAAAGAAAGAACAAGAGAAGGAATACTAGGAACAATGAATATAGAAAACTCTTTCCAGGTGTTTTGCTCTATGAAAACAAACATGGTGGGAGTGGAGGGATGTCCCACACACCCCACAAAACGATGAGGAATGTGGGGGACGGGGTCTGGTGCACAGTGGAGGGGTTAGCCTCAGGTTCATCTCCAGCAATAGGAGGGGGGCAGAATAGGGCTGTGAATCCTGGAAAGTGGATTGTTTGGCAGTGGCAGCAAACATATCCTAGCCAGGGGGCTGCAGTAACAAGTACCCCAGGCTGGGAGCCTAAACGACGGACATCATTTTCTCACAGGTGCAGAGGTTGAGGTGTCCAAGATCAAGGTACTGGCAGATTGAGTTCTTGGTGAGGCCACTTTTCATGGCTTGCAGATGCCCTCTTCTTGCTGTGTGCTCACATGCCCTTCCCTTGGTGGAGTGATGGAGAGCGACAGAGAGACAGAGAGAAATTAACAATCTTGTGTTTTTTCTCTTTTTATTCATTTATCATTTATTTATTTAAAAACATTTATTTATTTATTTAGAGAGATTGAGAGAGAATGAGCAAGGGATGAGCATAGAGAGAGGGAGAGAGAATTCCAAGCAAGCTCTGCACTGAGCACAGAGCCTGACACGGGGCTTGATCTCATGACTGTGAGATCATGACTTGAGCTTAAATTAAGTCAGACATTTAACTGCCCCTCTTTCTCTTTTTATATGAGTGCCGATGACCTATCCTCATGATTTTATCTAACACTGATCACCTCTCAAAGGGCCCACCTCCAAATACCTTCACACTGGGACTAGAGGTTCAGTCCCCAGTTTGGGGGATACAAACATTCAGTCCATAGTTTTATGGAAATCATCTTTCTATGTTCTTGCTGAAGGAAGGAGAAAAGGTTCCCGGATGCACGAGAGGATATGTGAGAAAATTTGGGAATGTTGGAGACAGTGGGACAGTGACTAGACTATAGTCATCTGGTGTGGGTGCTAAGAGACATTAGAACCCAGGAGGATGGTGAGTATGAATTTAAAGTGAAATCAAGCAGCATGGTTGTGTGTGTTTCTCCAGCCACATTCAAAGTGATGCAGGCACCGAGTAGGAAGAGAACTGGACTGAACAACCTTGACCTAGCAAAGCAAATACAATGAAATGAGAAAGGGCCAGGGGGTTTAGGGTGCGTGCAAGGAAGTTAATATAATAATGGAATTTAATCTGGGTGAGGAGGGAAGTGACGGGTGTCAGGCCTTGAAAGGTAATAGATTTCAGGGAGTTGCAGAATTATGGGAGCCCGGGTACTGGGAGGTGAACTGGAAAGTTAGAGAGTGGGAGAGGGTAGCAATAGGAAATGACAAAGTCAAGGCTAACCATGAGAGTGAGTGGCCATGGAAGGGTGGAGAATGAGGTCATTGGAGCAGAGGTCAAGGAACTCAGCTGCCAGGACATTGGAAAGATTTTGTCTACAAATACTGAAATCATCGGGACTTGTGACCAGAGCATTAGCTAAGACAATGACCATGAACCAGGAGTTAAAGCATCAAGGAAAGAGGGGAATAACCCAGGAGTCTGCAATGATCACAACAAGGAGAGGAAGTGAATAGATTAGTCTGATCATTCAATGGGGATTTTTAAGGGAGGGAGTGTGGTCTCAAAGGTGGTGCAAGGAGCAAAGAAAACAAGCACTCTCCCTCACAGTCCAGTGATAGAGGGAGGGTTGGAGAGAACCTACCATTATTTGAGTGGGTTTTGGGGGAGGGAAGGTCCTCAGAGGGTTCAACTAGAACAGTGATTCTCAGGGCACCTGGATGGTTCAGTCAGTTAAGTGTCCAAATTTGGTGGAGGTCGTGATCTCATGGTTCATGAGTTCAAGGCCCATGTAGGGCTTTCTGCTATCAGCTGGAGCCTGCTTCAATCCTCAGTTTCCCTCTCTCTCTGTCCCTCCCCCTCCCCCTCTCCCCTTTCTCTCTTAAAAATAAACCTTTAAAAAAAGAGAGAACGGTGATTCTCAATTAGGAACCTTAGGGAGTTTCTGAGGCCCTCTCAGAGATCCACAAATCAAAACTATTTTAATAGTAAAATTACACTATAATTTGCCTTTTCACTCACATTCTCTCACAAGTACACGGTGGAATTTTCCAGAGGCTACGTGATGTATGATAACACCACAGATTGAATGCAGAGATGGATGGGAGAGTCCAGCTGTCTTCTATTAAGCCAGAAGTTAAAGAGATTTGCAGAAATGTAAAACAATAACATTCTTCCCATGACTTGAAAAAAAATAGTTATTTTTCATAAAATATTTGATGGCTTTATTAGTTATTTAAGATCAGTAAGTTAATTTGAATGTTTAATTTCAAACCCAGTATGCATTGATAGATGTAACCCACACAAGCAAAAGTTCTCTGGGTCCTCAGTGATTTCTAAGAGTGTCCTGAGACAAAAATGTTTGTGAGCCACTGAGTAAGGGCATAAAGGCTAATGAAATGTTCAGAAGAGAAGCTGAAGATACAGGGGATTTTGCTGATGATGGACTGTAGTTTCCAGAGCGCACAACAGAAGGTTCTGAGGAATGGGGAAGGGCCAGGAGACAGGTCAGAATGGAAGCAGTCACGTGGTGATGAGAGTCTGGAGGATTAAGGGCAACCTTGAGCCTTGGCTTCTTGTACTGATGGACAGAGACAGGGTGTGAAGGCCACAGGGAGGCCACTCCTGAGCACCTAAAGGCAGAGGGCAGTGATGAGTTTGTAGGTGCTGCCAGGAAGCCAGGAGCACACGGATCCAGCCCCTGCTGGGAGAAACATGGCTCCAGGAAACCGGCCGCCATCTTACATAGTCTTTGGATTTTTAAAGAGCACTCTGGCTGGGGCTCCTCACCTGCTCTTGTGTCAGGTGCCCTCTCCCAAGACCAATCACCTGTCATAAGTTGTAGGATGATCCACTGCCCCATCCTGCAAAATCTGAGGTGTGCGATGGTTCCCAGAAAGGAGGGTATGGCCTGGGCAGGCATTCCCAAATGCCTACTACAATGAATAAGGAAAATGAAAAAACTTTTTTGGGAACAATTTTGAGTATTTATTTGGAATGTTTCCCATTTAGTCTTGCCTGCAGGTACAGAGCCGGATGGAGCATGTGCTGACCTTACTTTGTGACACAAAAAAATTGGGGCTCATGGTTTGCTAAGAACTTCTTCCAAGGCCCTGGTTGCAGAAGGCCTTCTGAGAGGTGAATCGGGCATACCATGTCAGCATCTTTGGATGTGGCAGTGGTGAGTGTGTTGATGTACACAGCCAGATTCCTACAGCAGTGGAGAAAGTCTGGAGATGGATTGGCACCAGCGGTTGGCTGGTGGAGGAGCTAGCTGGCAGAATGCTTAGGTCAAGTCTGCCATTTTACACAACTTCAGAAGACACTACTCACACTGTAATTCAAGCGACTGATGTCCCTTGCAGTTGTGTAAGCAGAAGCCCTGGCATGAGAGCCCTCCCTGTGTGTGTCAACATCTTACTTTGACAGTGTTCCCCCTGACACCTTTTCATTATAGTCTCAACACATGAGTGTATTGCATTTAAAAATGTGGGCGACACAGGCCCAACCATGACCATGTGGGGCTGGATCTCACAATGGTGAGATCATGACCTGAGCCAAAACCAAGACCCAAATGCTTAACCGACTGAGCCACCCAGGGACCCCAGTTATCACCCATTTAAAAGTAATAAAACCATCAAGTCAACAGACTTTCTTTTGACCCTGCACCCCTCCAGGTCCAGCCCCACTTCTCTGCTTCCCTTCATGGCAGAACTCTTCAGAAAAATTGTTAGTATTCACTGTCTCCTTCTCTTCAACTCTATCTCCTTTCAGCCCACTCTGATGGGATGTCTTTCCACATCACTCCACTCAAGGGACCCTTATCAAGATCACCAGTGTGGCTTTGTCAAAGAAAAGTTAATTTTCTGTTCTCATTTCACTTTTTGACAGCATTGGACATACTTGACAGAGCCTTCCTTCCTGGAACACTTTTTTCTCTAGGACTCTGTCTCACACTCCCTTGGACTTGACTATCTCATTAGCAATTCATTTCTTTTTATTCCTCTGCTGATTGCTTTTCTTCCAGGAGACTCCTCTAGAATTCCTGACTTCTCCTGTCCACACTCACTCCCCAAGGCATTGCACGTAGTCCCTTGGCTTTCAATGACCTTTATATACACTGAGAAGTCTCAGATTTATCCATCCCTCAAGGCCATCTCAAATATTCAAATATCTACTTGACATCTCTGCCTGGCTCTCCTTCAGGCACTTCGGGATTCTTCTTCTAAATGCAGTCTCTATTCTGTCTTTCCCATCTCGGCAAATGGCATCACTATCTATCCCGTTGCTCAGACAAAAAAGTCAAAGCCTCACCCATGACACGTATCTTTCCTCACATGACAAATCCATCAGAAAGTTCCATTATCCTCAATTTCAGGTTTTACAAAGAGAAATGCTCCAGACCCAATCCAAGCATCATTGTCTCTTCTTTGGTCTACTGAGGCCACCTCCTCAAAGTGACTGCCAACTCCTACTTTTGCTCTTTTCCTAGTTCATCTACGACCGTCAGCCAGAGGGATCTTTCTAATGCAGAAATCGGATCATGTTACTTCCTTCCTAAAACCCTCCGATGACTTCCCACTGTGGCCAGGCTCTGACCCTAACCTACCAGGTCCTTTATGATCTGACCCGGAGCTGTTTCTTGGACCTTATCCTGTTCCCCTCTCCACTTTTTCGCTATGCTTTAACCATAACGTTTTTTTTTCATCCTTCTTACTGGCCAAGCTTCTTCTTGACTCAAGGTCTCTGTATTGGCCATGTCTTCTGTTTGGAACATTTCTCTGTTCCTGTGGATTCTTCTTTTCATCATTTAAATCTCAGTGCCAGAGCTCCCCGGGCTGAGAGGCCATCCCTGCCAACCACGGATAAAGTTGTTCTCTTCCCCGAAGGTACTCCAGTGCCCCACATCCTATCCTCCAGACTAGTCCTTGAGATGATCTCTTTTATGTGTCCCTTTGTACGTTGACTGTTTCTTTTCGGCCCCTTGTCCTGCTCACTGTGGCATCCCCAGTACTTGAGACAAATAAGTCACCCTTCAGTATTTGTCAACTAACTGACTGACTTGGAACTGTGGAGAGGAATAATTGAAATCCAGATTATCCAGGTGAATTGTGTAGGGTTGCTAAGCTCTTTTCACTTTTAAGATTTGCTTATTCAAGTCATTCTTAAAATACGACCTCAAAATAAATACCAGCCCCTTTAGTGGAGGCCGATACTTCCCCACATCGAAAGACGAAAGAGAGACTGAAACCAACATCCCAGAAACACCTCACGTTTGCCAAGGCAAGGAGGAAGAGGACAAAAACAATCTTTTGTTTGTATCATCCGACATTCTTTGAAAAACAAACTTCAGGTTCCTCATGTTTATGCTGTGGAAGTTAGAAAGAGGAGGGGGCATGTGGTGGCTCAATGGGTTGGCATCTAACTTTTGACCAAAGCTCTGAGAACCTGAAAACCTGTGTGTGCTAACGCTGCTCGTGTTAGTTAGCCCACCTGTGCTCCTACCTGCGCTCCTCACAAACTCTGTGGCCAGGCATTAGCAAAGGACCTTGGATTTTCAGGGCCTCATTTTTTCCATCTATGAAGAGGAGAAAACATATGAAAGGATGTGATGCTTTTCTTCATTGGAATGCCTTTAAGGCATCGTATGACACACTAAAGTGTGAAAGGAGGTCTAGCAGATATTTATTTTACACCTTTGCATACTACAGATCCTCGAGACATTAAATGCTCTGATTTTGTAAATTGAAGTGACTTTAATTATCATTCAGAGACAGATGCAGTTTTCCTTACCGAGAGGGAGTACAGTGTAGTCAGGAAATCCCTGCCCCAGCCTATCTTTGCCTTGTGTATAACTTCGGACAGGTCACCTTGTCCTTTCTGAACTTGGTCTGATTAGACTTTTGGGGGTAGCAAAGAGTTACAAAGACGAGTTGGGCAGCCATTGTTACGGGAACAAAGGAAAAGAAGAACAGTACACTCTGGAAGAGAAGGAACCGGAAGGTGGTTTTGATCCCACGGCAGCCCCAAGGAGGGCCTCTGCTTCTCCTGGTCTGGATGCCAACATGCTTCCATATCTCTCCTACAGTTGCCTTCACCTTCACCTACACCTGCCTACACCTGCCTTGAACACCTGGTGTTCAAGTTACACAATTTCAAGCAAGGTTTTAAAGAAAAGGTTCTCTTGTGAGGGAGAAAACTGATTTGAACCTATGCCGTTCTACTGCATCGTTTCTGCTTACTCCTAGCTCCGGCCCCTCCCATGTGCCAGCACCCCTTTCCTAGCAGAGAAATGGGTGAAGCAGGCTGGGGTCAGGAGAAGGAGGGAGTGTGAATGGTTGGGACTGTGGCAAACTGAAAAGCCATACTTTCGCACGAGGTGCTCTGAGATTTACATATTGGCAAGTAATTTAAAAAACGTGGACACCATGGGGTTCAAAAACTATGCAACATGTAATAGACATCGAACGGGTCCACAGGAGGCCAATCTGCAGCTTCTAGAATCCAGATTTTAGATAAAATCATGACCTCTCAGTTTCTGTTCTTGCTGTGTGTGTGTGTGTGTGTGTGTGTGTGTGTGTGTGTGTGTGTTTTCATTCCTAAAATGGAATCTTGACTGGCCCAGCATACCATTTCAGGGCCAGGGGTTGTCACAGAGGTTTGTCACAGAGTTTGGCTGCATTTGGCTTAGGTCCCTGCCCTTGATCTTAAAGGGGCTGTCTAAGCCCTGCCTTTTCAGGAGGGACCTTGACTGGGCCAACATCCATTCTAGGGACTGTGGCCATGGCAAGGTGTGTACCTGATATATGTCTTATAAAGACCTAGACTTTTCATCTCCATAAATGAATGTTTACATAGAATCATCTGTATTGGTTTCTCCTAACAAAATCCTGTTTGTTAAGAAAAGGCAATGTTCCAGAAGCATCTGGATGGCTCAGTCAGTTGAGCGTCTGACTCTTGATTTCTGCTCAGGTCATGTTTCACAGTTCCTGAGTTTGGGCCCCGCATTGGGCTCTGCATTGACAGTGCGGAGCCTACTTGGGATTCTCTTGCTCTTGTTCACTCTCTCTCTCATAAAAAAATAAACTTTTTTTTAATGTTTTATTTATTTTTGGGAGAGAGAGAGTGTGAGCAGGGGAAGACCAGAGAGAGAGGGAGACACAGAATCTGAAGACAGGCTCCAGGCTTTCAAAGCCTGATGCGGGGCTCGAACCCATGAACCGAGAGATCATGGCCTGAGCTGAAACTGGACACTCAACCAACTGAGCCACTAGGTGCCCCGAAAAAAATAAACCTTAAAAAATATTTTTTAAACATAGAAAAGACAATGTTACATTGGCACTTAGTTGGAGTTTTGGTAAAAATGTGGGTGGTAACAAGTAAAAGATATTGGTGGTAGCAAGCGTTATTAGAGAGAAGCTCTGATTTACACCAGAGTTGGTTACTTCTCATTTTAAGAAAATTCAGTTTACGAAATTAGCAACTCTTAGGTTTAGCAGAGACTTTAACCTCTTTAAACCTCCCTTCCGGTCCTTGTATACTTTCATGGCATCCCCACCAAGCTGGCATTGCCTACATTGTGGGTACTTCTCTTTACTAGGGAGCATACTTCTTCCAGAAGGAGCCTCTTTTATCCTTGGACAGGCCTAGTGATTAAGTTTTTCTTATTGCACAGTGCCCAAGCCATCTTATCAGCGCAGTATTAACTTGTTTGCTGAATTTATTCATGGAATCATTCATATGATATTTACTGGGTGCATACTGTGTGCTGGGCACTGTTCTAGGATCTTGGGCAGTATCTGTGAACAGCTCTTAGAGAGCTGATGTTATGGCCTGGAAGTAGGTGGTGGGAGAGAGATAATTTTTCTTTAAAAAGTAAATTCTGTAATATGTTACAAGGTGATAGATGCAGTGGGAAAAAAAAAGAAAAAGTAGAATCCAATGAGGGGGGCTGGGAGGGAGGACTGAGTGAGTCACAATTTGACTTAGACTTAGAATAGGATGGGCCTCACTGAACAAGGACTTGAAGGAGAAGAGGGAGTTAACCATGTAGAATGAACATGAACGTGGCCAGCTAGGTCTTCCTGCATTCTGGTAGAAACAGCTCCCTTTTCCCTTCCCTGACCTGTGGGTAATACAGTAATAATAATGGCTTAATTTCTCTTGAATCCAGACAGAGGTTCTCAGCGCTTTCTCCATATGAATTCATCACATTCTCATAACAACCCTATGATCACTACTGGTTTCCTCCTCGTTTTCATAGGTGTAAACTGAGGCATAGCACAGCTAGGTAACTTGGCATAATATCCTGCCCCTAATTTCAGGAGGAGGTAGGATACAAACTTTGACCTTCTGGCTCTAGGCTTCGGTTCTTAAGACCTCTGCATGGCTGCCTTGAAGGTCTCCCAAGTCACGGCCCCTCGAGCATTTCTTTCCCAGGCACGTGCCTGGAGCCTGGTCCTTTCCTTGCGTGTCCTTTCTGGGATGAGATTTCATTACCCTGGGGTTTGTATTGAGAATACTTTAATATGGGAGCTTCATCAAATCCTTTCCCTTGGGCACACCCTGATCAGCAACCCTTCCTTAAAGGTGTTTTAAAGGTCACAGTGACCGAAATAAACACTTATTTTTTCTCAGTTTTGACATAAAAAGACACATGCATCTTTTCTTCAGCAAATGTCACTGTGGTTTCAAAGCCTAAGTGTGATGTTTGAGCGGGCAGCATTTTAAAAGTATTTCCTGCTCAACCATAGGGTGAAATTATACAAGCCAGTGAGTCCTGAAAACAGCTGCCTCAAAATCTTACCACCTGCAAAAAAAAAAAATTTTTTTTTAAATAATTTTACGTGGTTTTTAAGTTTGAGATCGTCTGGCTTTCTGTTGTTTCAAACTCTGAGGGACTCTCCAACTCTCTAAACCTTCAGCTGGAAAGAGAATTTGGGAGCTTTAAAAGGGTTTTGCAAATCTAAGGGAGACTTCCTCGGAATTATATTTTCATTAATGTACTTAAAACAACTGTTCCTGGAATCGGCCTGGGGACTGTTCGTTGAAACAACAACAAAAGTCCCTGGTCTCTAGGACTCGAGTGAGCCTTAGAATCAACCCCTTGGCTTCTGGGTAAAGTTTCCGAGGGTGGGGGGCCACGGCGGAGATCCCTTGGTTGCGGGGGAGGGTGTCTGGGGGAGCTCCCTTGACCTGTTGCATCCTCCCCTGCTTTTCAAGTAAAGAGTTGGATTTCCTGAAATTGTTGATCTGGATGAAAGTGCAGGCGCCCCCTCCCCCTCGCTCCCCTCCCCTGCAGAGTGTGAATCGCTGCATGGGAGAGGGGTGGGAGGGGTTGAGGTGGGGTGAGGTGGGGTGGGGGCCGCAGGAGAAAAACTAAAGCGAAGAACACAAGACAGGAAAAGTGGGAGGAGGAGGAGGAAGAGGAGGAGGAGACGAAAGACGGGGAGGAGGCAGCCTTGAGAGGAGAGAGGAGAGAAACGTGTCACCACCCCGGCTCGGGGAGCTCCGCGGCCGCGGAGTTTGTGGACCCGAGCTGGGGGGACCGGAGACCGGACGGGACCCCGCGGAGGCCAGCGCTGCGCAGGGAGGGAAGAGGGAGAGCTGGGCAGAGCGCGGCGGGAGAGTCATCCCGGTCCCTCGTTGCTCTCTGGTGAGAAAACTTTCTCGGGAACACCGGAAACTTTGTCCTGGGCGCGCAGAGGCGAGCAGCGGGTGTGTGCGACTCGAGGTGACTCAGCCCCGGGACCCCAAGGGGGTGAGTGGGGAAGTCCCCGGGAGGGGCTGGAGTTGTCAGCTCAGCGACCGCACGGGATTGAGAACGAAGTCGCCGTGGACTCCGGTCACAGACTGGCGGGGCTCGGGCGGGAGGGGGGGATGGCTTGGGGAGAGCGTCACATTTGGGGGCAACCGGATGGGAACCCCAGTGCGGTTAAGGATCGTCCGATCCCATGCGGCAGGCAGACGTGGAGAGGTCGGGACTGGCTACCCCCGAGTTGGGGAAGGGGCAAGCGGTGCCCCGCGTCTGCAGCTTAGCGCGGGACGGGGCGTGGGGGTTGGGGGCGGGGGATGCGGCCGGCCGCGGGACCCAGGCTGGGCCAGGAGATCGAAAAAGAAAGTTGCTTGTTTGCCTCTCTCGTTCTCCCTTGGCCCGAGGGGGCAAAGCTAAAGAGCTGCCCCGGCTGGGGCGCGGGCATTTGGGAGCCCTGAAACAGCCCATCCTTTCCTGCGGTCCCCTTTTTGTAGAAGCAGGCGCGGGAGGGAGGGCAGCCGCTTTGTCCCGCGCGCCGCCGGGCTCCGCCGCCTGTGGCGGGCAGGGGCGCAGCCCGCGGGACACCCGGTTGGCGCGGGCGGCCCTTCGGCTCCGCGTCGGCTTTCCAGCCCGCCCTCCATTTGGCAAGGCTTTCTCCTGCGCGCCTACTGTGCGCGCGCGCGTGGTGCCCACTGAGCGCAGGGGGGCGCTCTGCAGCCCGGGCCCTGGGGCCCCGACCCTCCCCCGCCGCCCTCTGCCCTATTCCCGAGGGCGGGCGTCCCGGGTCGGATCAGGCTGTGTATTTGCAAACCGTGCTTCAGGAATCGGTTCTGGGGTGCCTCCCTGGTTGGCAACAAGGTTTTTCCCCGGTTGTAGCCTGCCCCTGCCCTGGGTCACATGCCGTCGCCTCTTCCTCCGCGGTGCCGGGAGCCCGCGTTTTGTTTGTCAGCAGTAAGGCGGTGAGTATTTATAGACGCCGCTGCAGCCCTGCGGTATGTAAGGTTTCAATTACTGCGATGCGCCCCCACAAGACGGAAGGCTCACGCGCGGCAGCTCGGAGGCACGTTTGCACCCGAGACCCGCATGGAAAAAGCTCTGGGAGGCGTCTCCGGGCATCCTTCCTGGGGCGGGCTTCTGGACCTGTTGCCCGCACAATAGTTGGGAAAGACCAAAGCAGCCAACGGCCCACATGGCCTCCGTACTCTGCGCCCCTTCCCCTCAAAGGGCGCTCGCTGACTGAGGGTAGAATACTGCCCTTTTTGACTTCTCTTTGGTCATGCTGACTACTGTGGCTTGCTGTCATGACATTTCTATGGCCTACACGCTGCAGAATGTGCCGGGGCTGCGCTCTGGTAAATTGCTCTCAGGTGGAAGGCTGTTCTTGCCACCACGAAGCAGCAAGTGGGTCAGGAGGGGAAATGCAACTTGCAGAAGCAGTTCAGCCACGCTTTAAATTTAGCCCCTGGTGAGGTTCTCTGTACCACTGAGAAAGGTGCGGTGGGGCCCTCCTCTCCGTGGAACCTGGCTGGTCGTTTTCTCCGGTTGCAGTGTGGAGCCCTCCTAACCCACTAAGGGTGCTGTTGAGAGCCTTTTCTATAGGAATCTAGCAGCTAAAGGAAACAATGCTTGATCAATCCACAAAATCATCTTCAGTTTTTCCAACCCCAGCCATTGCTCTTTCGGGATTTTATTGATGCTTCTAACATCCAGAACCATGAATAGTGTAAAAAAGAAAGGTGCTAGAAATGAGCTAGTCTAACTGGTTTTTCTCTAGGGCTTCATTTAGGCTACCTTGTTTCTCAACGAGAAGACCTCCTTTCGTTCATATCCAGAGGTTCACACATACATATTTATTTCAGTGGGTGAGATTTCAATGATGGCCGTTATTTGAACATTATACAGATGTTCCCTTTTTTTTTAAAAAGGGGGAAGGGGACAAACACCTCTTGAGTTCTTGTTATGTCTTTACTTGGCCCTAAGAGACATTAATAATGTTATATAATCTGCACCAAAACAATGATGAGGCAGGTACTATTGTATCTCCATGACTATAATGATGAACTTGGGTAGTTTGTTCAAAGTCACACACACGCAGGGGTGGAGCTTAGGGTGGGTTCTGGGTCTGCTACTCCAGAGCGGCCGCCAGGGTTGGAGATGTCTTTCCCTTAAGTTCCTGTTGTTAATTAGATCGTCTTATAGTTGAATAACTTGGTGGCTTCTTCTTTCTTATTTTTTTCTCTGCCTTGCATAATACCACAGAATGGCTCAATTATTGAAGAAAAAAAATCCTGATCATGTATTTTGAAAACTGTTAAACTGCTATTGACAGTTTCATGCTGGTAGTCCGGACCCAAGTGTCAAAACTTCGGCGTGTTCACTGACAGTGTGTGTGCAACATTTAAACCGTTTATCTGTGGAAAATTGAATTGTCAGGCCTTTGTGGGTTTCTTAATTATTTCTCTCTCCTAATTACTTCCTGTGGTCATTCCTTCTGTAGTGCCCTTGTACAAGATCAAGTATACTGAAATCTTTCTTGAATTGCAGATTGAATGGAATTGACTTTTTCCTTTTAATTGTTTGCAGAGCCAGACCAATACAGAATTGATTTGAGAAATAGAGTGTGGGCTCCTGAAAGGGTTTACCATTAAAAATTTGTTCTCTGGAACTGCCACCCTATATGCAAATGTTAAAAGTCTTTCTAACTGAGAGTATCATTTGTCAGTGTGAATATCTCAATTGCTGAAGGTTGAGAATACAATAGTTTGTGGATTTTGTACTGGGGTAGCAATTTGAGAACAGACAGTGATAAGCAGAAAGCAAGAAACCAAGGGAAGATTCCACTCTGGAAACCAGGAAGGAGGTTGAGAGTGTAAATGATGCAAAGCAGTGATGAGACATCAGAGGTGAACTGGAGTTAATTCACATTTTTGTCAGGGACTGACAAGGTTTACTTTGAAACTTCTTCAGTTAAAACAAACAAGCCAACTTACATGTTGGACAACTATAGGTACAACCATGGTCATGTCACTTATTTGAACCTCTCTCAGCAACACAAACAGGTGGATTTTCTTTTTCTCTACGTTAAGATGTGAAAACGGAGGCTCACAGAGGTTAATTACTTTCCTGATGTAACACAGCCATGAACGTAAACCACTTGTCCTTTGCGACACATTTTGTTATTTACCTTTGAAGGCCTTTCGTGAAGAATCCAGGGTGCTAAGTACTCAAGAAAGTCCTAGCAGTTCACATGGAAGTTTCTGGATCAGAAGTGGATACAAGAGCAGTGTGGGAGCTCTAAAAGGAGGGTTTAGGAGATGAGCGAACAGTGGAGGAACAGAAGGGACAGGCTGGATTGTTCTGACAGTAGTTCTTCCACGGAAGGAGGGAGGCCCTGCAGAGACTTTGAATGTAGAGAATTAGTAGCATTGGTCTGGCAGCGGATGGCCCTGGAAATTGGCATGCCACAGGGGGAACCCAGAGGAAGGACCCCCACCTCTCTCAGCCTACCTGCTGTTGTGATGGTGCCTGGTTAGGAGCCCCAGTTCGTGGGCCCGTATAAATTAGGGTGGCTCCTGAGACCTGCTTCCATTTTAACTGGACTTGGCCCGTTGTGGGAATAGTCACCCAATCTGTCTTTAAATATTCTTTTCTTATGCTTTGCCAGTTTATGGCCTTTGTAGATCAATCCTTGGATTCCATTTAGAGGAGTGTGAGGGAGGAAAAACCCAGCAAAGGTTAGTGATTACCTAAATTGGATTAAGTTCTGTCTCAGCAGCATTTAAAGAAATACTGCTTGCTCTCTAATTACCGTCAACTAGGAATTTAAACGGTCTATTAAATTTAAGCTGACTTTTTTTTTTTTAATCCCCAATAGTTCTAGTTCTAACATATTCTGGGGTTTTGGAGGTTTTTTAAAATATTCTTTAAATGTGGAGAGGGCGTTCTCTTCCTCCCCACCTTTTAAAATCTTTACATTTCTGTAGCCGGATAATGAATGAAGTTATTATATAAGTGCTTCATTAGAAGCAGACTCACAGCCAGGTTCATCCAGCTTTGTCAGCCTCTGGAAAGCCAGGCAGTGAAGTGAGTGCTTTGTTGAAAATTTAGGGGCGTCTGGGTGGCTCAGGTCCGACTTCTGCTCAGGTCATGATCTCACTCAGGTCATGATCTCATGGTTCCTGAGATCTAGCCCCGCTTCAGGCCCTGTGCTGACAGCTTAGAACCTGGAGCCTGTTTCAGATTCTGTCTCTGTCTCTCTGACCTTCCCCTCCATTATCTCTGTAGTGAATGGATAGGCCTTTGATGCAAATCAGGCACCTTTACTCTGTGCCTGAGCTTTGAATAGAAAATGGCAGTTATTCTTTGTCAGAGCGGGTGGTGTGTGCGCTTTGGGGCTGGGACTAGGTAGGCATCAAGGCTGTAACCTTGAGGGCATGACTCTGAGAAACAGGGCCTTGCTTGCCTCCTCCTTTGTGGGCCCTGGTCTGCTTAAGGATGAAATGTACCCAGAGAGTTTCAATAAGTGGTAGAACTTACCAAAGATCTCTCCTTCTTTGACCATAACCTATCATACGTATTTGTACAACTGATCTTGTGTACAATCATACATTACCTAAAAGCAAAAGCATGGATTTACCTCTCCAGGCTTTCGTTCTCTTTTCCTCTCAATTTTGACGTATAAATAGATGACTTTTTAAATGCATTCATCAGTGTTCTGGTTTCGCTTTAGCTCCTTGCCAAATGTCAGCAACATCTCCAGTTTCCTGCTTCTCCTCACCTGCCAGAGAACTTTCTCCAGCTTGGCCGCTTCCTCTTAACGAAGCCTGAGTTCTGTGTCTTCTTGAAGGCATCTGTGACTGCAGTTAAGTTCTTAGCAAGTTAGCTTCTAGGATGACGGGGCTGCTTTGGGCTCCCTCATTCAGGAACTAGAGTATATATGTCAGCTTGCGCTGAGCCCAGGAGGGCGCTTGAAAGCAGCGTTTGTTTTTGTCGTCTTCCCAAGGACAGGGAGCCAGAGTCCAGCAAGTGTTAGGAAGTGTGTGTATTATTCTGGACTAAGCTGTGTCAGACCCTGTCACAACCTGCTCGTGACCTCAGCCGCCTAAATCCTCGCTGGAAACCCATTCACGCTTGCTGTTTAATTCCAAATACTCCCTTGGAACTGGTTCACCGTCATTCCTCAGACATCTTTGGGGGAGGTCACATCAACCGCGCCATCGATTTGGGGAATTCAGCCCAGCGTGCCAGCAGCAGGAGTCCACTGCTAGGCATGTGTGTGGCCCCTTTCTCTGTAAAGTATCTGGAGGCAAAATTAGTGGGGAAACAAAGGTGATCCTTTGTGGGGTTCTGAGAAAATTAACAACAAAAAATTCTTGACCAGCAGGACAATCGATTCCTTTCAAGATACCTCGAAAGGTGTCAGTATCAACTTCGCAGAGAGGGGAGCTGGGGAAAGAGTCCACGCATTGGTCCTACCTGGCGTCTTGAAGACCATGCAGGTGAAGGAACTGAGATCTGGAGTCTGGTCTCCACCCTGCCGTAGGCAAAGCCGTATGACCGTGGCGAGTTTCTCCATTGTTCTGGGCGTCAGTTTTCCTAGCTACAAAATAATGGGATTGGTCCACCACTGGTTAAAATTTTAAAATTGGGAGACTTGACATCTAGATTCAGGCTTCCAGTTTTACGAAAAAGAATGCCTGGCTTCTCTAACATGATGGCATTCCCTGCCTTAGCCCCACTAGGAATCGAGTTTACCCTGCCGGCTTCAGGCCTTCCAACCTTCGTGACCGACTTAGTCTCTCTCTTTTCATTTCTTTATTATTGGTAAGATGATACCTGGCTTGTTTTTAGGTTCAGCATAGTAGGTGCTCATGAAATATTGTTGAAATGTGATTTTTTCCCCTCCTGTCCTTGTCTGTCACAGATGAAAAAGGATGCTCCAGCCTTGGAAGTGCTTCCCTATGGAAGCTTATGTTTCCTTCCCCAGATTTCCTTTCTGGGCTCCAGTGTCCATGTTCTTTACAGTAACCAGCAAGAAAATGGAGAGCCTGCATTTTTCCGTGAACCGTTTATTAGCGTTGCTTCGTAATGCCAGTCTTCACTCATAGTCGTCACCCTGCCTTTGTAAACCTAACTTCTGAGTGTTTTCAAGGAGATCATGAGCCCCACAAGAGCACGTATTTTATTCTTCTTTACCCTTTATGCTTCCTCTTCTCAGATCCTGGCATACACCAGACCTCCTCATGTTTGGTTGTTGAATGAACTTGAACTGACCTCATGATCTCTGTGAAGTGATCGGATCCCGAGAGTCTCTTCAGTTTTCTGAGTCTCTATTCAGTGCTCTTTACACCTGACTACATGCTAGGAAGAGACATTTCCTTTTCCTCAATCCTGTTTTCTTATGAAAAAGCATTTCATGCATGGGAGGGTGAAGCTCATTTCAAACAAATAGCACAAGTTCATCTGGAGCACATTTCCCCACACGGAGAGCTCTTGTCTGCCAGACAGTAGCTTCTGACTGCTGTGTCACCCACCAGGGTTTTTGAGGGTACGTGTCAGAGATGTGATTGCTCATGTAATGGTCAGTCTCCGCCACCCCTTGTGTCTAGACTGCTCGGCTTATCATCTGGTAGGCCCTGAGGAATCGCTCTGGATGGCATTTATGGGCCACACCCTAACAATTGGCACTCCAAGAAACTCACTGCTTAAAGTGGGACTTAGAGATGAGTAACTAAAATGTGTGGCTATTCCCCACAGTTTTGCTTGACTTGTAGCAGAGGAGGGGATTTTTCTGGTGATGATACAGTGGTTTGCAGGTCAGGCTGGTGGTGATGATCTGATGAAATAATTACTGCTAGCTGCATCTGAATCGTCAGTGCTCTGAGCCCTGTGGGCACTAAGAGAACTTCGCTAAGCAAAGATAAGAGCTGAGCTTGCATCCTGTTTGCGCTAATATTTACCGTTGCCTAAGTTCAGATTCTCAAGACTCTTGTGTCTGCATTGCTGTCCAGGGTGAGCACCGAGAAAATTGTCTCCTCTTTTCTGTGGAGCCTTTTCTGTAATCCAAACTTGACCTTAACATTTTCTTGCTTGTGGGAGTGAATGACCCTCAGCTGGCTTTTGTCTCCTAAGAGTTGTAAAGTTTGGTCCTTAATCAAAACAGTGCTCTGTGCGGTGCGGCAGACACCTGTCCCCTGCCGTGTCTGTAGGGATCCCTGGCCCGTGTGGCCAAGGTCCATATTCCTGCAGACAGTGATATTTAGGTGGACTCCAGTTTGGTCATCTGGGAAGGGAGAAATGGGAGGGCTGCTCTGTCTGGTGGCCTGGAAGCCCATGTAGCATTCCATCATTCAGAGATGTGGTTTTATTTATTTTGAGAGAGTGAGAGAGAGAGAGAATCCCAAGCAGGCTCTGAGCTATTAGAACAGAGTCCGATGTGGGACTTGATCCCACAAACCCTGAGATCATGACCTGAGTCGAAATCCAGAGCTGGAGGCTCAACCGACTGAGCCACCCAGGTGCCCTCGAGATGTTTACCCTGTATGTACCCAGCACTGTGCTTGCAGGGAGCGAGACAGGCCAGGCCTTGGACTTTGAGGAACTTGCACGCCAGCAGGGCTGGTCACTGAGCAAGTAAACAAGCATGATGACCTCACAAGCTGGTAAGGGCCTGAGAAACGAAACCTCCTTCCTGTGAGAGACCGGGTGTTCCCGATGCCTGGGGGGGTGAGGAGCTGTTGGTGGTGGGTGATGCGCATGAAGGGAAGCCATGGGTGGCGGTCATTCTTACCTCCGCGTGTGGCCGACAGTTTAGGAGCTCAGGCCCTGGAATCAGGTAGGATCTGACTCTTGGTCCCCCTTACTAATCTTCTGAATTTATACAAGTTAACCCCCGTGCTTCAGTTTCTTCATCTGTGAAATGGGAAGAATTACACCTGCCTTGTTAGTTTTGAGTGGGGATGAACTAAGATGCTGGAGGCAGATAGAGAGTTGGCACCATCCTGAGCATCCTGGCCAGCCCCTGATGAAAAGTAGTATAGTCCTTTCCTTTTTTTAAGCTTATTTATTTATTTTGAGAGAAGGAAAGAGAGAAAATGCATCAGCAGAGGAGGGTCAGAGAGAGAGGGAGAGAGAGAGAATCCCAAACAGACTCCATACTTGTCAGCACAGAGCCTGACATGGGGCTTGAACCCACAGACCGTGAGATCGTGACCTGAGGCGAAATCAAGAGTTGGACGCTTAACCAGCTGAGCCATCCGGGATCCCCAGTAGCATATTCTTTTTAGAGACAAATGTAAGGAAATAGTCTTGGTAGGTGATTTGCAAAATGGTCTCGGTGTTCTTGAATACCTACTTCTGACTTGGTTTCCATCTGGTGAGCTGGGGTGCGGTGTGTGGGGTTCAGATCTAGTTTCCTGGGCTGGGGGTGGCGGCTTCTGTTTGTTGTGTGTTCCTTCTAGAAATACCCTGCCTGCTGCTAGCTTGCCCTCATGAGGGTATGCTTGGGCTACGGACGGTTACTTGTGGGTCCAGTGTGGATGGGGTAGGACTGAGAGAAGACAGCTGATTCAGTAAGAGGCCGGCCAACTAGGTGGGGGCTGAGACACCACAGGAGGCCAGTTCCGGGTCTGTATTGTGTCAGGGATCATCTGCTGCTGCATCTCTCAGAGGCGCTCAGTTCTGTAGGGCAGTGATGGTAGGAACTCTTTATTTTTCTTTGATGTTTAATTTATTTTTTGAGAGAGCATAAGCAAAGGAGAGGCTGGAGAGGGGTTAGGCTGACAGCCTGTCAGCACAGAGCCTGACGTGGGGCTCGAACTCACGACCATGAGATCATGACCCGAGCTGAAGTCTCATGCTCAATCGACTGAGCTGCCGAGGCGTCCCAGGCCAGACTCTTCATCAACAGATAAGCCAGCAGACCTCAGGAAGACCGCTTACGTGCCCACGCCCACTGTGGCTGGTTTGTGGGGCCTTATGCTACACCCGACTCAGGCCCTGGGGAAGGGGTGTGAGAAGGCGGGTGGTCATAGTTGTGATGGAGAAAACAAAGGTCCCAAACCTAAAGTGCTTGCCGGCGTGGTGAGTTTGTTGCTAACACTTATAAATCACATGATTCCGCATTTTATTTTTATTAAAGAAATTTTTATACAGTTTATTTATTTTTGAGACAGAGAGACAGAGCACGAGTGGGGGAGGGGCAGAGAGAGAGAGGAAGACACAGAATCTGAGGCAGGCTCCAGACTCTGAGCTAGCTGTCAGCACAGAACTAATGTGGGGCTCAAACCCACAAACCACAAGATCATGACCTGAGCCGAAGTCAGACGCTTAACTGACTGAGCCACCCAGGCGCCCCTGATTTTGCATTTTGAAACATCTAGATTCTTGGCATCTCTTGGAAAATTCAGATCTGGCAAAACTGAACTTGCGCCCTGAGATGGCAAAAACCAGACTGGATTGAGTGGGACTGCCTCCTTGAACCTGGGCAGGTCCTGCCCACTCTCTTTGGTGTTCCACGAAGTATGGCCAGCGTGTGGCACCTTGTGCAGAAAAGGAAAGACATCAGTCCTTTTGTTTGTTTGCTTTTTTCCCAGGGTTTGTTTTTCTGGCCAGTGTGCCCCTGGACACACACGGGGGTCTCCTGTTGTAGAATACGTGTTAAAGAAATAAATTTGTTTGGGCGCCTTGGTGGCTCAGTCAGTTACTGATCCTTCGGATCCTCTGTCCCTCTCTTTCTCTGTCCCTCCTCTGCTTGCACGTGCATGCTCTCTCCCTCTCTCTCTCTCTCTCAAAAATAAACTTTAAAAAATGGTTAAGATGGTAAATTAAAAAAAGAAATAAATTTATGTCAAATGAATGAACTATAATTGATAAGAGCACTGCATTTGGGATCAGAAGCCAAGTTCGAGTCCTCACTTCTTCCAAGCAGCTGAGGGGCTTTGAACAAATCAATAACCTTTTCTTGTCTTCCTTTTGAGGGGCTGGGGGAAGGCATCACTGTTGTTCTTACTTATTTCCTTGAGTACGTCGAATGTGTTCATGTTTCAAAATTCAAAGGCACAAAGAGGTGGATCGAGAAAAGTCTCTGTACTGTGCCCCTGTCCCCCAGCTCTTTTCCTTGGGGGAAATGGGTGTTCTCAGTGTCTGGTTTGTCCTTTCCAGAGATACTCTATGCAGTTCGACGAGGTACGTGAATGCTCTCTTTCATCTATTTTACCTAGATCATAGTGTAACGCACATGCAGTTCTCGGTTTTGCACACTCTCCTTTGGACTGGGGAGCATGCTGGTCAGTACACAGAGCCTTCCCCTCCTCTCTTAGAGCTGCACCGGCTTCCAGGATGTGAGCGACTCAAGTTCACATAGCCGGTCCTCTGTCGCTGGGCATTTAGGTTATTTCCAACCTGTCACTGTGGTAAAGAAGACCATAGTAAAAACTCTGGTTATGTAACTCGTTCGACATGCCTGGAGTGAAATTTCTGGAAGGGGAGCATAGCCTTTGTCACTGGGGCAGATCCTGTCAAACTTCCATCCACAGCAGCTGCCCCAAACTGGTCTCCCTCCAGCAACGTGTGAGGGTGCCTTTGCCTCACACCCTAGTCGTCTGTCACGTCTTCAAGACTGAAAGGGTTTTGTGTGTTATGAAAATATTAACACTAGCTGTGATTTTGGGGACCCCTTCGATGGGCCAAGCTGCACTCTAGATTCTCTCGTGGAGATGCATACCCCACTCCTTGGTAGATAAGGAAACTTTGAGTCATTTACTCAGGTCACTCCGCTAATAAACCACAGAGGCTGGATTCCAACCCAGGTTTGTTGGATTTCAGTCCCAGGATATTTTCATATGGGAAAGCTTTATGGACTTCTAGGTGCTGGAATTCGCAGCTGACACACGCACACGGTTCCTGTTCCTCCCGGTGGTACCTCTCATGTGGCTGGTTCATTTGCTGATTCATCAAGTGTCTGCAGAATTCCTGCACTGTACTAAGCACCTGAGAACAAGGTGCACATAGTCCCTGCCTTTATGGATCTCACAAAAATTCTAAGAACTAATTCTGTAGTCATTTATTGGATGACAAAACAACAAAGGGGGTGAGGGGTCATAAGACCTACTCAGAAGTGACGGGAAAGGGAGCTTTGTGAGCAAGTGCAAGATGGGTGTTAAAGGGTCAGTGGGTTTGAGCCTGGAGAAATGAATGGGAAGTATTTCACACAGAGGGCATGGTATGTGCAAAGGTCCTGGGGCAGGGAAGAACTGGTAGTGTTGGAGGAGATGAAGGAAGTTCAGTGAGCTGGTGTCAGAGTACCAGGTGGTTGGCAAAGGTAGGAGGGTGGGTGTGGGATTTATTCTAAGAGTTGTGGGGAGCCTTTGAAGGCATTGAACCTTGGTAACATGAGCACCAAGAGCCTTGGGCTCTGGGGTTCTTGTCATGGACTGTATGACCTTAGACAAGTTAAACAGTGGGCACATCCATTTTCTTCTCTGGAAGGTGGGGACAGTCACAGCACACAAGGGCTTTTAAACATTTTGAGTGTTACGTACAGTCTGAAATATGCAATTCATTTAAGCTCTGTACACATGAGCACGTGGGTAATACACACACGTCCCCAAAATGTGATGCACTCTGATATTTTCTGTCCTAGCCTATTAAAGGTTTTGGCCAAGACCCTCTCCATTCGTATTAGAAACACTGAGATAATTAATGTATGTCAAGGGCGTGTTTCACAGCTGGCACTCAGTAAACGGTCCTATCGCTCCTCACGGGCGTTATTATAAAGATGATGCTTGTTGCTGTTAGAGAACGGATCGGTCACGTTAAGGGACAGGATCCAAATCCTGACCGGTGCTGAAGGACACTGGCTCTTCACCTCCGTGTTCAGGTCACAGGGAAGGAGTTGCACATGGGGCCTCCTGGCTGCAGGAACTGCTGAGGGGAACGTGGAAATCGAAAGGTCTTGTATGGTTTCCCTGGAGACGGGCTTCTCCTTGCTTTCTGGGCCATCACATCTGACTTGGTTTTCTTTGACTTCTTTGTTATTTACACTCAGAATGCCTTTTTCCTGGAAGCCTCAGAGTCATTATAAGCCACTCGCTTTTTTATTTTAAGCTGTGCCATGGTTCTACTTCCCTTTTCAGAGTTAAGGGCTGGAGCCTTAGTGGAATGTATTTGCATTTTCCACCAAGTGACCGCCGCCTCTTGCCCGCTGGGCTGGTGCCCTCGCCCTGGCCGCTGGGAGAAGAAAGAGAGGCACCACATTCTTTTCCCCCAAGAAACAGATCTTGGATCCTGTGTGTGGAGGTTTTCAGAGAAATCCCTGTGTGGTGAACCTAAGAGAGCAAGGCTGGTGACGACACCCATCAGCCCTGTAAGCAGCACAGCCTGCCTGTGTCCAGGACCCCGCTTTCCAGACCACTGAATTCTAAGCACCCAAAGCCTAACCATTTAAATCCTTTTAGATGCACATTTTTCTAAATGTTAACGGTGTTGGTCCTTCACAGGAGAATATCCACCAAAACACTAGTTTCTGTGACTCAGGAACATTATGCAAAGAACTTTTTGTGCCACTGATGGTGGTGGTGGCTGAGTTGTGTTCCCCTCAGGACCTTAGAACGTGACTGTATTTGGAGACGGGGCTTTCACAGAGGTGATGAAGTTAAAATGAGCCTGTCAGGGGGGCCCTAATCCAGTCTGACTGGTGTCCTTATAAGAGGACATATGGACACACAGCGGGAGATGCATGAACACAGAAGAAAGGTCACGTGAGGGCACAGTGAGAAGGTGGCCACTGGCAAGCTAAGGAGAGGCTGCAGGAGAAACCAAAGCTGCTGACACCTTGATCTTGAGCTTCTGGAACAGTGAGAAAATTTATCTCTGGTGTTGACGGCATGCAGTCTGTGGTCTCTGGTTACAGCAGCCTGAGCAGACTAATATAGCGGTGGTGGTGGTAATAGGGATTAACCACAGGTGGTGTTTATCCAGCACTTACTGTATACCGGGGCTGTTTTAAGCCTTGCTTGAGTCATCTCAGTCAACCCTCAGACCAAGCCTACGTCACCTGCCCAGGTCACACCATACGGGGTGGCACTCAGCCCGGCTCTGGCTCCACTGTACCTGTGTCTAGTGCCCAGTCATTCCCTGCCCAGCACTTCGTGGGTCATTTTTCTCAACACCGCAACTCTCCAAGGTCACACTTCCTGCTCCCCTTCTTTATTTTTTTAATTTTCATTTTTTAATTTATTTTATTTTATTTTTTATTTTTTTT
>NC_043710.1:24487515-24627729 GCF_006229205.1 Suricata suricatta | reverse complement strand
GTCCAGAATCAAGGTGTCACAGGGCCGTCCTCCCTCCCGGGGCATGATGGGAGAATCTGCTTCTTTCTTCTGTCTGCTTCTCGTGGCTGCTGGCATTCCCTGGCTTGTAGCAGCATCCCTCCAGGCTCTGCCTCTGTCTTCGCATCACCTCCTCTGTGTGTATCTGTGTCTCCTCTTCTGTCCCTAGTCTCCTGCATCTGTCCTCTAAGGATACATGCGATTGTATTTATGGCCCACCTGATAATCCAGGATGAGCTCCGTATCTTAAGGTCTTTCACTTAATTGCATCACATGCCACCTAACTAACATAATACAGGTTCTGGGGACTAGGAAGTGAGTCTATCTTTGGGACCCCAGTTTTTCTGCCTCACAGTCAGTGAGCAGCAGAATGAGCATTGGTGCCAGGGCTCGCCTGATTCCCAAGCCACCCATCCTTCGGAGCTAATGAGATCTCTCAACTCCCTTTTCCTGCGGTGCTGCCGTGGCATTGGGTGTGAAAGGCAGGGTCCCTGAGACTGGCAGCTCATTCTTTGCAATAATAAAAAACCAGAAACTACCAAAATACCCATTCCTTAAGGGACTGGTTCAATCCAATATGGTGCCCCCCACATGGAATAAAGAAACCATTAAAAAGGATGAAATAGATCAATACATGGTGCTGTGGGAAGGAAGCCACAGGGTGTTAAGAGGCAAGAACACATTACCCATTTTTACTAAAATATTGTGTGTGCACATGTAGGTGGCTTTAAAAATTACATTAAAACAAAATAAAATTAAGGTTCACTTGCTCAGCCACAGTAGCCACATTTTAAGTGCTCAGTGGTCATGTGGCTACCATAGGTAGCTACCACGTTGGACAGTGTAGATCTAGGACACTTCTGTCATCTTAGAAAGTTCTGGGCAGAGCGCTTCTCGACCTTCGGTGGCCAGGGCGAGGGGCCTTTCTCACTTCCTGTGTTACAGGCATATGTGCACGTGCACCTTTGTTGTGATAAATAAGTAGGTGTGTTAATTACGAGAAAACTAGGAACACATGAGGTTTCCAAGGTGACATTCTCTCTTAAGCAGGTGGTCGTGTATTATTATTGTTCACAATACACACATTTGATTTTTTTAATCAAGCTTCTCATCCAGCCTGCAGCCCCACACAGGGCTTGAACTCATGACCCTGAGATCAAGGCCTGAGCTGAGATCAAGTGTGGGATGCTTAACCGAGCCACCCAGCTGCCCCTAAGATACACGCGTTTGTACGTGTCTGTGAACTCCTTTTTACATATGTGGCTTAATGACAATATTTTTAAATATATAGAGACAAAAGAAGAATTTCCCGGCAGGGCAGGCTTGAGGTTGGAAGCCTTCCGGTGGGATCTGGTTCCCTGACTGAGTAGCTGCGCAGCCACGGCCAGATCACATAGCCTCAGTGTTCTGATCTTACGGAATCCCTACTCGACCTGCCTTGTAGGGTTAGGGTAAGATTTACAAGCGGGGGGCTGTGCGGAAATGCTCTGAGACCGAGGGACGTCCACACAGAGGTGAAGGGTCAGTAAATAAGTGAGCTACCCAAGGCCCGAGGAGGCAAGGCCTTGGTACTCTGTGACCACAAAGGCAGCGTGGAGATCTTCCCAAGTGGAGTATTTTCCAGATGTTGCTGAGGTCGTCAGAAACCAGGGGACAATGTTCTTGTATTTCCACTGCTGTCATTGCTTGGAGATTTAGAAATAACAAGGTATTTAATTTATTTCACAAGCACTTACAGAGCCTTTGCCATTGGCAGTGCACTGTCCTATCTAAGCGCTTTACACACAGGTCACTGGTTTTATCTTCATGCATCCCTGAGGCAGTCACTGTTAGCATGCTCCTTTCGTGCAGAAGGATGGCAAGGCTCAGAGAGGTCAAGTAACTTATATAAGGGCCCAGAGCTAGTAAGGAACAGGGTGTCTAACTAAGGCAGTCCACACTCTCTTCTTCCCTCCCTTCTCCTCTCTGCTCTTCTCACCCCCGTCAAATGTGGTCCTCGAGTTTCTTATGTCAGTGTATCTGTCTCTGGGGCAGGAGATTTAAACCGTGATATGAAATCTCGTGACTCGGTGTTCCTGATGAATGTGGTGGCTGCTGGTTCCTGGCTGAGTGGGGAGGCATGCCAAAGTGGGGATAGGCTATAGAATTAGGTCAGTCTGGACGCCAGTCAGCTATTTGCCACTTAGCCTCATGACTTCTGGCAGATTACTTTGATCTTAAAGTGTTTGTTTGTTTATTTATTTATTTATTAAAACTGTTTTTTTGAGGGGCACCTGGGTGGCTCAGTCGGTTAAGCGTCCGACATCTCAGGTCATCTCAGAGTTTGTGGGCTCGAGCCCCATGTTGGGCTCTGTGCTGACAGCTTGGAGTCTGGAGCCTGCTTCGGATTCTGTGTCTCCTTTCTCTCTCTCTCTGCCCCTCCCCTGCTCATGCTCTGTCCCTCTCTGTCTCTCAAAAATGAATAAACATTAAAAAAATTTAAAAACAAGTTTTTCTGAGAGAGAGAGGGGATGAGTGGGGGAGGGGGGCAGAAGGAGAGAGAATCTCAAGCAGGCTCCATGCTCCGTGCAGAGCCTGATGCGAGGCTCGATCCCACGACCTTGGGATCATAATCTGAGCCGAACTCCGGAGTTGGGTGCTCAACGGACTGAGGCAGCCAGATGCCCCGGTTACTTTGATCTGTCACTGGAGTTCTGTGACAGTCGACGGGTCACGTGCTGGGACAGTGCCTGGTGCCACAGTAGGCGGGCAGTCAGTGCCTTCTTCGTTCCGTCCGTCCTCGGTCTGTTTCTTAGGCAGTGAGCTTAGGCCTGAGGACACAGAGACGAGAGAGTGCTGGTGTCTCTCTTTGAGAAGTTTACAGAATGGCCTGGGTGGGACCTGGGGAACTTTCTAGATCAGGAACCTGAGTTCTGGCCAGTGCTGGCTCTCCTGCCTCAGAGACACTGGACAAGCTCCCCTTGGGCTTCACTTCTGTCACCTGTAAATGGGGGTCCCACCTGCCTTGTCATTTTCTGACTTGTCACATTTAGGTTTGACACGCCTGTGCCTGAGGGACCATCGTGGTGGCCAGTGGTCCAGGGTGCACCGGCTTTTCCCTTGAGGCCACTCCTGGCCTGCCGTCAGGGCAGCCAGCAGCCCCTGTTGGCAGGACCCTGGGGAGGCCTCGCGGGTCTGGCCAGAAGCAGGAATGGTGGCTTCTGATTCTCTTCGGCCAGGCAGGATCCGAGGATGGCAGATCGTGTGGGTGAGAATGGAGTCAGAGGCACCTGCTTCTTGTGTGCGACTCTACACCCAGGGACAAGGTCATGGGCACCGCGCTCCTCGTTTGTTTGCTGAAAATTATCCTTATTTAAAAGGGGATGCAGGCAGATGGGGCTGTCCCCTGTGTATCTTGCTGGCGGAGCAGCGGAGGGGGACAGGAGCCGGCCCCGTGGTCCTCAATGTCGCACAGCCTCCTGGAGAAGTGACTGTTTCCGCAGGAAGCGGGAAGTAAACACCTGGATGGACCATTCAGCTCGCCTCTTCCCTTCCCTGCACGGGTGCCTCTGAGTGGGAAGTGGCCCCTTCACCTCAAGTCTAAGTCCTCGTAACCGGAGTTAACATCCTGTAATTACACGGATGTATTGCACGTAGGAGGCCCGTTTAAAGAAGGGCAGCAAAATGGGTCCTCTTTTAATAGTGTGACCTTTCCTGGGCCAGCTAAATCCCAAAGCCAGTCGTGTCAGGATTCTGAAGGGGCTCCAGGGTTTTATTTATTCTTTGCCTCATTCGCTGATTTGCATAGCTCTTTCTAAATTCTAGTGGCTCTTGCGTAGCCATTGAGACTCTCTGAAATGGAGCAGGCCTGTTTTGACTCCTGCGGTACTTACAATAAACTGGTCACTGTTGGTTCACCCCGAGAAGCAGGTGGAGGGGCAGAGCACTCTAAAAGGAAATGGTACACGAGCCTGCTTTCGTTTAAAACATTTTTTTTTCAAGAGGTAGTCCAGACCGGTCCTTTTTTGGTTCTTGGTCTTGCAGGTTCATTGCCCATGTGCCCGCTGTCTGCAGACAGCAGCTGGCACCTCCCACGCCCTCCTGATGGGTCACCTGGGTGCCCGTCCCCAAGCCCCGGTCCTTTGCCGACGGGAGCAGCGTGTGTAACTGGGGGTGGCCCTTCAGTTCCTCCTTCAGACGCTGTCGCTGGGGCTGCAGAATGTCCTCCCCTCTCGACATGTATGGCTGGAATCCATCTTTTTCTTTCAGTATTGGTTCCTGGGCAACAGCAGCATTAGCTGCTGGGAGAGGTAGTCGTGAGAATATGTCCTCGAGAAAAAGTGACTCTAACCTTAGTGCTGTTTCCTTTGTCCTTTACTCTGACCAGCTCCCAAACTCGCTTTAACTCAACGATGTGGACTTTAGGTTTGCTCAAGAGACAGAGACTGGAGTGATAGGAACAGAGGCTCCGAGGAAAGCGAGCTTTGGCTTCCAGCAGAAACGGGGCCACGCTTGAGGGTCTTGGGTCTGCCATTTTGCTGGGCATATCACACGATCTCATGGTGTCTCTCATCAGTCCTGTGCAGTTGGCACTGCTAACAGCTGTGGACTCTTGGACTCAGTGTGCCCCAGGTCACCCAGCTGGCGAGGCGCCCAGTAAAGACTTGGACCCGGGTTCACTCCAAAGTCATTGCCATTAACCACAAAGCCATTAAGTCCCAGGAACTGCTCTGGGGACAGTATCCTTGAACCCATTCTGCAGGGTAAGTTATATTTAGATAATTTAGGAAGGAAAAGGGAGGGAATTCTGGGGAAGGGAAGCAGTAAGTATAGTTAGAAAGTGGGGAGAGGGAAGGAGCATGGGCTGGAGCCATGCCTACCATCCGTAAGCTCCACGGGGTAGCGTCCATGTTGTCCAGAGCCACCATTGTATCCCAAATACCTAAGTGAGTGGCTGTTGCATAGTGTGTGGTCAATAAATATTTGTTGCCTAAAAATAGAACTACCCTACAATTCAGTAGTTGCACTACTGGGCATTTACACAAAAATACAAAAACACTAAGTCAAAGGGATACATGCCCCCCAGTGTTGATGGCAGCATTATTTACAAGAGCCAAACTATGGAAACAACCCAAGTGTCCGTCAACTAATGAGTGGATAAAGAAGACATGGTATATACCTATGCACAATCGACTACTATTCAGCCATAAAGAGAATGAAATCTTTCCATTTGCAATGACATGAATGGAGCTAAAGAGTAAAATGCTGAGGGAAGTAAGTCAGTCAGAGAAAGCTAAATACCATATGAATTCACCTCAATGGAATTTAAGAAAACAAACGAGCAAAGGGAATAAAAGAGGGAGGCAAATCAAGAAATAGACTCTTACCTATAGAGAACAAACTGATGGTTATCAGAGGGGAGATGCGTGAAATAAGTGTTGGGGGTTAAGAGTACACCTACTGAGGTGCCTGGGTGGCTCAGTCGTCTGACTCTTGATTTCTGCTCAGGACAGATGTGAGTTCGAGCCCCACATCAGGCTCCGTGCTGATGGTGCAGAGCCTGCTTGGAATTCTTTCTCTCTCTCTCTCTGTCTCTCTCCCCCTCCCCTTCCCTCTCTGCCCCTCCCACGCACTCTCTCTCAAAATAAACAAATTTTAAAAAAAGTGTACACTTCTCATGATGAGTACTGGATTTGTATGGAAATTTAAATTTTTTAATATATTTTTTATGTTTTTTATTTATTTTTGAGAGACAGAGAGAGACAGCACAAGCAGGGGAGGGTCAGAGGGAGAGGGAGATACAGAATCCGAAGCAGGCTCCAGGCTCTAAGCTAGCTGTCAGCACAGAGCCCAATGCGGGGCTTGAACCCACAAACCGTGAGATCATGACCTGAGCCGAAGCTGGACGCTTAACCGACTGAGCCACCCAGGCACCCCTGGAAATTTGATTTTTTTATGTTTATTTTTAGAGAGAGAGAGAGAGAGAGAGAGAGAGACAGCATGAGCGGGGAAGGGGCCGAGAGCGAGGGAGACACAGTATGTGAAGCAGGCTCCAGGCTCAGCTGTCAGCACAGAGCTCAATGTGAGGCTCAAACTCATGAACTCTGAGATCATGACCGGAGCTGAAGTTGGATGTTTGACCAACTGAGCCTTCCAGGTGCTCCAGGAAATATTAAATCACTATATTGTACACCTGAAACTAGTACAGTGCTCTATGTTAATTAACTAGAATTAAAAGTTATTAAAAAATACAATCAGGAAAGAAAATAAATATTGATTCTTGTATGAATACACAGATAGCTGTTTTCTCAGTAGACCTTGAGCCTCTTGAGGGCAGGGATCACGTCTTAGAAATCTTTGGATGCTCTACAGCTCCCAGTGGTTAGTAATTAACGAACTCTCAATGAATGGCAGGTAAGGGATGGTGAGATGTGCCGGAGTGAGGAGGCAGTGATACTTCAGAGAATACTGAGCAGTACACAAAGGCTGGCGTGCCAGGGGCCTATCATGGAAGGTCTGTGTGCCCGCAGAAGGAACTTTTGTATTCTGCTCAGGCACTTTTGAAAAAAACTGTGTCTTTAATGCACAGTGTCACAGGGTCTCTAGAAATCCAGCCAGTGCCCACACTTTGGCGTTTATAGGCATTTATAACCACATTCAGGCACAGCTTAGAAATCATTTTTCTGTAGGATTGACTCAACCTGTTCCCGTTGTCGCTGCCTTCCCACTTTGGAGTACCTGAACGGAGCCCGGTCAGGACGCACGAGTGGGAGCGTGTAGGGTATAGATGTTATTTCAGGATTCCGGACTTGTTTTTAACACGGCGCAGCAGGAGAATCCCAGCCAACCTCCTCTAAGAAATGTTCTGCTCAACCCAGGAGTTTTCAATAAAAGCTGCCCTCTCTTTTCAGGTGTGGGCTAAATCTGTGGCTTTAAGAAAGCCCGAGGGCCGCAAGGCAAACCCGGGAGAAGCCCCTTCCCGTGGGCAATTGGAACCTTCTGACGCAGAGGAGAAGCCGTCCCCTCTCCCGAACTTATGACCCGTGGCTTCGCTCCCAGTCTGCCCAGCGAGTTCCACAAGATGGGCTCCTTCCGCAGGCACCGGCCGCGCTTCATGAGCTCCCCGGTGCTCAGCGATCTGCCCCGATTCCAAGCCACACGGCAGGCTCTGCAGCTGAGCTCCAGCTCGGCCTGGAACAGGTACTGGGCTGGTAGTCCTGGGGTGGAGGGCGGCCGAGGGCCAGAGCAGGGCCCAGGGGACTGGCTTAGCATCAGCTTCTCCTGAGAGCGCTGCTTCACAAGGTCATGATTATGCACACGAGCATGTCTCCCTGTGGAGAATGTGTCTGCTGGCCTTCCTTGTTTGGCTAGAGACGGGCTGGGCCCCAGGGGCCTTTGGGCTACCAGAGTCTGTTAAGTAGCCCAGGAACAGTTGGGTTAAAATTACAGTTACTGTTCATGCTTGTTAGTCACACCCCAGACTATTGAGTACCCAGGGCTGGGACCCTTGAAGTAACCTCAAGTCACCTATAACCTATGTGGGAAGATAAGACATATATTGTATCTAAGTGAGTGAAAATCAAAGTGAGGGGTATAAACCAGCGGCTGGCAGTACCTGTGAGCCCCAGGTGGATGGGAAAGGAGACACTGTGCTTGTATAAGGTGTCTGGCTGCCTTTTGGTACACCAAGCATCGAGTAGCGACTGAATCAACACTATGTCTTGCGTTCCTGTGGGCACCTGCTTTTCAAATCGAGCAGTTACTCTTTGGATGAATTAAATGCATCATGATTTTAAAGCATTCCTGAATTCTTTGAACTTTGGATCGTTCTGGATTTTCTCAGAGAATGCACAGCTCTTATGATGGGGTAAGAGAGGGGGCTCTGAAATGTTTTCCTCTGGTTGGGTACACGTTCTTTCAGAAAGGCTTTGGATCCTTGATCAAGACAGGATTGCAATCTGCTCCTTGCTGAAATACTGGGCTGGAGGCCCAGGGCACCTGGAGTTAAGACATAACTGCAGCTCCCTGAGGGACTAACCCCCTACTGTCTGTGTACCTCTCGGAAGGGGGAATGGAAGGGGCAAGAGAGGTTAACCTGGGTGACACTCTTCCAAGGAAATACTATTTAAAGGCAAGGAATTAGCATTTCACATAAGCCCCAGGCATGGAGGCTGCCTTGTGAAGACAGGGACCTTCTAGGTGAAGCAACCCCAGGAATGGTTGGCTCCTGCTTGCTGCAGGCGCCATTTTG
The DNA here is from genome assembly GCF_006229205.1 of Suricata suricatta. NCBI lineage: Eukaryota > Metazoa > Chordata > Mammalia > Carnivora > Herpestidae > Suricata > Suricata suricatta. The sequence continues at coordinate 24,619,481 of NC_043710.1, read as the reverse complement.
GATTCCTTCAGGCACAGTTTCCTGAGAGCAGATCCCTCCACCTGCCCTTCATCAGTGCTGTTTGCAGCCGGGGCACCAGTGAGACAAGCAAGGAAGACCTGCGGCCTTTGAGAGAGTTGGGGGAGAGGGGCTGCTTTTGGATCCTCTTGGCTTCGGTCTTAATTTTCGGCCATTTCTGTTTACCCTGTAGTGTCCAGACTGCCGTGATCAACGTCTTCAAAGGGGGTGGCTTGCAAAGCAACGAGCTCTATGCACTGAACGAAAACATCAGGTACGTGGATGGCCAGGCCAGGCGCTGTTCTCCCCCAGTGGGCCTGAGCTGGAGCAGGGGGATTGCCCACCACTGGGATCCCTATCTTAAGGTGTTTGTCTGCTTGGTTCTTGTTGCTTCTGTTGACTTTGACGTGGCTCATGTGGCTATTAAGTTCCGAGATGAGATCCTTACCTGTCTAGACTTCTGGTCCATAGATGGTTCATCCATTTATTCATGTACATGACCTCTGCAGGGGGGCAGGAAGGGGGCAGAGGGTTCTGTAAAGATGTGCTGTGCTCTCCTTAACCATTTGGTGCCATATTGGGCAAGATGGCCTCGTGGTCAGAACCAGACTGCTTGGGATTTTGTCACTCTTGACACTTCTACCAAGTGACTTACAAATTTCTTTGTGCCTCCATTTCCTCTTACGTGAAACAGGGATGAGAAACGTGCTTACTTCCATAGGATTCTTAACGAAGGTGTAAATCGAATTATTCTATAAATGACCTGTTAGAACAGGGTTGGAACACACTGAGTACTGGTAACTTATTGCTGTCTGTGTTGTCACTGTCAATACTGTTAAGTCTTGGTGATACAGACCTCAGTAGGACATGGTCGTTGAGGGGTTTATTGTCTTCCAGAATTTTCCCAGTAGAATAGTGCCAGCTTTTCATAAATTTATTCACTCGTTCAGCAAATATTTGGGTACCTCCTTATTAGCTAGGCACTGGAGAGACAATTTGGAGCAAAGATAGATGTGTACCCTGCTCTTCTGGAATTTATATCCAGTCAGGGAGATAATCATTAGTCAACTAATCATACATGTAAAATGTAAAAGGCTTCCTGTAGCAACTGCTGCGACACAGCTGATGTGAAGAAAGCACGTTAGGGTGACTTGGTCTTGCCAAGGCCCGGAGTGGTGATGTCCTACAATGCTGTCTTCTGGAGGATCAGTGGGAATTAATTAGGTGAAGAGGGTTCCGCTGGTAGGAACTGCAGGTGTGCAGGTCCTGTGGTGGCAATGAGCAAGAAGCCAAAAGAAGGCCCACGTGCATCGAATACCAGAGGCGGGGAGTGTGGTTGGGTTTGTGTCTTGATGAAATGAGGGCAGAGAGGCAGGCAGCACCCAGAGCACCGGGCCCTCCTGGGGACAGGGTTGCATATCAGCCACTTCGTGCCCTGGTGTTCTTTCCTTGCTGGTGTCTTAAGGGCAGAACATCAAGGCTAAAGCCCCAGCCCTGGGACCCGGGAGAACAATAAACAAGGCCATTATTTGAGTCCTGTTTACATTTAGTTAAGACCTGTGTTAAGGGTCAATGAGGTGTTTTAAGAACTCTGCTTTCATTAAAACTTTTAGGGCTCAGAAATAAACCAAGGTGTGTTGAATTTCTACTCAGGAGCTTGAATTTCACATGATAATTACACAAATATGGGAAGAGACAATAGGGCTTCTCTAGCCCAAGGCCTCCTTTTACAGAGGAGGAAACTGAGGCCCCATGAATTTGAGTGACGGGGGCAAAGCTAGGTCAGCCAACCTCTGGGTTGCAAGAAATCTATTTTACTCCAAGAACTAAGATCCTGGCCTCTCCGTCGAGTTCTTTAGTTCACAGTGGAAGTATAAATAAATAAAACAGTGACTCAGGAATGTGCTCATTGTTCCTCATTTTGGAAGACTGATACTGAAATTGTACCTAAAATCTTTGTTTGTGGGCAGCTAGGAAAAGTACGGGCCACGCCAGATTCCACCGGCCCCTTTAGCCCAGGGGCTGCTAACTCAGAAGCCTTCAGGTGCCAAGTAGGTGCTCAGAGGTGAGAGGCCACCCTCTGTTGAAAGGGAATGGCCCTGGCAGGACGCAGGGCTGGTGACATGTCAACTTCTCTCTCAACCAGAATTTGAGATTGGTTTTCTTTTTACGTGAAACTTCCTGGTTTTTAAATGTTGATTAATAATCCAGATCTCCCCCCAAACATTAGCCCAGGTCAAACAAAACACATCCGTGGGCTAAATGTGACCAGCAGGCTACCTATTGGCAAGATGAGCCACAGCGTGCATCAGGGCGTTGCTGATGGGGGCTCTTCGAGTATGAAGGCCACAGGAGGAGGGGGAAAGGAGCTCGCTGGGATGGAAGTTCCAGAAAAAGCACTGGGGACTTTTCACATACATTGGCCCATTCGACCCTCCTCACAGCCCTGTGAGGCAGCCAATGGTCTCATAGTTTATCCATAAAATTATGGATAAGAAAAATCAAATGACTCATCCAAGGTCACCCAGCTATGTAAAGGGTGGAGTCAGGATCTGAACTCCTGGCTGACTCAGGCCGCTAGATTAGTTTGCCCAGTACTGCAGACTAGGTGGCTTAAATGATAGACATTTATTTCTCACCGTTCTGGAACCTGGGAAGTCTGAGTCAAGGTGCCAGCAGGTTTGGTCTCTGGTGAGAGCCCAGTTCCTGGCTGCTGGTTCACCATGTCCTTACAGGCCTCTCCTTTGTATTCATCAGCCTTTCTGTGTTTCTATGAGGCCGCTAATCCAATCTTGAGGACCCCATGCTCATGACCACATCGAAACCTAATGACCTCCCAGAGGCCTGTCTCCCAATATCGTCACACTGGGAGGGTAAGGCTTCAACATGAATTTGGCAGGGACACTGGTCAGTCCATAGCAAAACCTATGTTCTTTGTGCCATATCGTAGAGTCTGAGAGGTTTTAGGCTGGAAGAAAGGCTAACCTGATGGTCTTGGTCTTTCCTTCTGCATTCCTTTCACGAGGCTTCAGGGATTCCCATCTTTCATCATGTGCTGTGATTTTTTTTTTAAGTTTTTATTTTTTTATTTATTTTTTATTTTTGAGAGACAGATAGTATGAGCAGGGGAGGGTCAGAGAGAGAGAGGGAGACACAGAATTCGAAGCAGGCTCCAGGTTCTGAGCTAGCTGTCAGCACAGAGCCCGACGCAGGGCTTGAACCCATGAACCGTGAGATCATGACCTGAGCCGAAGTTGGTCACCTAACCGACAGAGCCACCCAGGTGCCCCATGTGCTGTGATTCTTAACACCCCTCTGAAAAGCATAACATGCCCCCCCCACTCCCTTTTGGTGTTGGGTCTGGGGGGGGATGTCGCTGGCTATTCCTCTCTGTGTTTTGAGCAGTTTTCAGGCTGGTGAGAAGTACGTGTAGTTGGGGCTTGACACTGATTGCCTGGATATGAATTGAGCCCAGAATAAGTCAAAACTGTCAAAAACCAGAGTTTCTGTAGACCGTCCATTCTCTGGTCTCCTGTAGGATAGGAATTAAAATAGACATGGGTTTTTACATCACACTCGGAGCTCTGTGACTGAGAACGTGAATCACATCCTGGGCATATGTGTGACCCGCTCCCAAGTCGAGTAAAGTGAGCTGGCCTGCGCGTGTGCCCACATCTGCAAGTGCCCGCATGGAAATAACACCAGCGTTCCTCGTTCCAGCAACTAAAATGCCAAAATGGACATGCCACTCTCTGGTTACCTTTGGAAAGACTTTTGAATTTCCTTTCCTTTGCTCTTTTTGAAGACCTGTTCACAGAATACATCCATAAACTCAACAGGGTTGAGGCATGACTGGTGGGGAGGGTGTGTGTGAGGGTGGAGGCACGGGATGGTAGGCATGTGGAGAAGAGAATGTGGAAGGAGGGAAGGCCAGTGACTCCCAAGCCCACTTTGCAATCAGTTGTGATTGGTCTTTGTGCCAGAGAATACACTAGAATTTTTGAACTTTTAAAAAAAAATTTTTAATGTCTTTTATTTATTTTTTGAGAGACAGAGAGAGACAGTGCAAGCAGGGGAGGGTCAGAGAGAGAGAGGGACACACCAAATCCGAGGCAGCCTCCACACTCTGAGCTAGCTGTCAGCACAGAGCCTGATGTGGGGCTTAAACCCACAAACTGTGAAATCATGACTTGAGCCGAAGCCGGACGCCTAACCAACTGAGCCACCCAGGAGCCCCTAGAATTTCTGAACTTTTTAAGAGAGTAGCGTCTTGATTCAGAGACACTAGGGATCAAGTTTAGACTAGCTGTGTGACCTTGGGCAAATACTTCATTTTTCTTGGTCTCTGTTTTTCCTTTTATAACACAGGTATAATAGCATCAACCTGATGGTGGTTTGGGGAGATTGAGATAAGGCTACACACAACATGAGTCCAGGATCCAGTGCATAAGGAATGTTAACCATTATTGGGACACCTGGGTGGCTCAGTTGGTTAAGCATCTGACTTCGACTCTGGGCATTCATGATCTCATGGTCCATGCAGGTTCAAGCCCTGTATCAGGCTCTGAGCTGTCAGAGCTTTGGAGCCTGCTTTGGGTTTTGTGTCTTCCTCTCTCTCTGCCCCTTCCCTGTTCACGCTCTGTCTCTCTCTGTCTCTCAAAAATAAATAAACATTGAAAAAAAGCTTTTAAAACAATGTTAACCATTATTATTCCTGTTGTGAGATTTTAGCAATAATAAAGTGATGGGTGATTGGGGAGAGCATAGGGGCGGTGTGGTGACTCATGAGCCGTATCGTGTAAAGATTTCTCTAGCAGTTTGGACACAGGGAGCTCACTTTGAATGAGAGCCGTCCAGGACAGGCCCCTCCAAGAATGTGCTGGACTTGAAGTTTGGGTGAGCCGGAGCTTTGACAAGGAGCCAGCTATTTCTCCTTTCTGCACAGAAAAGAGCGAGAGGAAATGATTCTCTCTGTTCTCCATTCTACTCGAGCCAAATGGTAATAAACTTTGATGGATTGTCCAAATCCAGAGTCAAAGCCTAAATCAGCTTCCTCAGGCCACTCTGGCCAGCCCTGGCCTTTCTAATGGTGGAGTTAGTACGTGCCTAGGAAGTGTGAATTCTTTTACACACTACCTGATGCGAAGGATGATCAGGAAGGTAGAGGTTTCATGTAAGTAGGTTTTATAATGCAGTTACCAACAGTTGGTCTTTCAGTCATGAAGAATGAATTCCAGTTTGAATTTTAGCAGGTAGAGTCTGGAGTAGTTATGAGGAAGAACTTTGGCAAGGATGGGCAAGTTCTGGAACACATTATTAGATCAAGAGTAAGAACAAGTTTGTCAGAATGTTACATCTAATAAAGCAGCAGATTTTCCCCCAATAGGTCCAGGCCTGTGGTCACTCAATATGAAGACTATAAATCAGAGTTGCCTTAAACCAGGGCTTGTGTACTGTTCTATCCCTAACGGCAAGAACATGACTCTTTAGAATAGACCTATTCTACTGACATCAGTGGTCATCACAGTTCACAGTTCTGTCTGCCCTGAAATTCTCTCTTCCCTGAATGGGGCTGGCCCTAGCATCCTGTAGGTTTAAATTCTCTGTGGGGCATTGATGGGGTTTTCTGTTTGTTTGGTTTTAAAGTTTACTTACTTATTTTGAAAGAGAGCAAGCGTGAGTAGGGAGGATCAGAGAGCGTGAGAGAATCCCAAGCAGGCTCCTCACGGTCAGTGCAGAGCCTGACTCAGAGTCTAGGCTCACAGACCGGGAGATCATGCCCTGAGCCCAAATCAACAGTGGGACGCTCCAAGGACTGAGCCCCACAGGCGCCTGGTGAGGTTTATAATACCCACCCCAGCTTCAATCCTGTTGTGGCTGCATTGGGCAGTGGGGACGCACGAGGCCTGGGGCTTGGGTCCCTGGGTTTCTCAGGAAGGAGGCTGTCCAAACCTCTCTGACGCAGGACCACGCTCCTTCCTTCTCAGCCATCTATCTACCGACTGCCCGTGACTACGAAGAGTTAGAGAAGTATGGGAAACCTATGGTTTACATGTGCAGGTTCTTAGAAGAACCTGTACAAATAGATTCTTAAAAGTGCTTTCAGTTTTTGATTGGTGGGGGGGGTGTGTGGAGGGAGAGGTCACCGGTTCTTTTATTCATATAGTCTGTGGACACTGAACCGGATATGGGCCAGGTTTGGGGGAAGCCATTGAAGTAGTGGCTCTAGCTCTGGGGGCGCATCCTGTAGAGTGAGTGGGGGGGCCCTGCATAGGTGGTCACCGTACCGTGTCTTAAGTGGGGTGCCTCCAGGGGAGGGCAGGGGATGGGCACATAATTATTTGGGGGAAGGTGACACCTCAGTTGAAATCTGAAGGATGAACAGGTAAGGGTGAGGTGGGAAGGGCAACTGAGGCCATGCCCTCCTTGCCGTACTGCCGTCTCCGTGGCCTCCCTTCCCCTGCTTCTCCCCCGGGAGGATTCTTTCTTCCTCTCTGCAGAAATGAATACTCAGAGACCAGGTTTCTGGAAACCAGAGATGAGTTATCTGCAGCTGGCCTGAGGCAGGAAACTCACATTTTCCTTCTCTCTCCAACCCCGCCGCTTCTGTTCTGGTTCGGAGGAGGCGGCCTGGAGGAAACCCCAGAGATTTTCAGGGAAAGAGGAGGTTCCAAGAACTGTGCTTGGTCTTTGATGGGTCTGAGTCGAAACGTCCTCCTTCTGAGTCATTTGGCTGTCCCAAGTCCCCCTGAAGAGAAAGGTGCTTCAGGTTCCCCATCCCGTGAGGGAGCCTGGTGACAGTGACAGGACCCTCAGGCCCAAGTGCTGGGAGGAGCTGCAAAAGGAGGAGACTTTGGCCTCGGCCCAGAGGCTGCCAGAGGCTGAGAGGAGACTCCCTGAAGTGATGATAATAGCAGACATTGGTGTTTCGGAAGTGCCAGGCTCAATGCTGAGTGCTTTAACTGTGTCAGTTCTTCTAAAACTCACCACACCTCTCCGAGATGGGGGCTGGAGCCCTGTCTTAGGGATGAGGCACGGAGACTTAGATGACTTGCCCAGAGTCGTATAGCTGGGATTTCAACCCAAGTCTCCCGTGTTCTTAAATTCCTAGTAAGTAGGCTGCAAGAGGCACACAGAGATGGCCTTGTCCAGCTTGAGGCCTGATGTCCCAGGGCGTAGAATTGTTACCACATCAGAGGTAAGCGGGCACTGTCTTCTGAGGACCCTGCTTTGCAGGGGCTTGAGGTAAGATGCCTTTTCAGCCCCGGTGGCCCTGGCTGACTGTGTGTTGTCTCTCTGCTCTGGTTGGTAAACACACTTGACGTTGGGGGCAGGAAGGGTAGCTAAAGGGAAGTGGCAAATGAGAAGCCTCTGGGGCTGGCCCTGTGTGGTGGTTGGACTGTACTGTGTTTAGAAATGTGGGTATCTCCTCTGAAAATCCGGGTTTCTCTGGAAAGTTCCCATTGGATAGCACTGGATGTGTAGTCTGGCCTGGACCTGATCAGCTCCCCTCCAGGAGCCAAAGTCTGGCTGCTGGCTTTAGAGGAAGGTGCTAGAGCCCCTGACTATTCATGCCCACCTGCTTCCCTCACCCGCCTGGCCCACCTGCCCCTGTGAGCATGCGGGGTGCCATGGACTGACTTTCAGGTTGGCCTTGTGTTGAGTGGGGATCTATGTGTGTGGCCCTGAGCAGGGTTCTGAGCATCAGATAACTTCCTACCGCAGAGGCATTGGAGAATTAGCAGCGCTGTGCGCCAGCTGCCTAGCAGTGTGTGTGTGACATAATTAGAAGGCCAATGCAAGCCCTTTGTTGGCTTTCTCCATCCTTTTCACTGTCCCCACTGCCATCCACGGGGGTGCAGGAAGCCGAGATGTATGAGAGTCCTAGCATTTTTCCTGAGTCATGGACACCACTTCCAGTGGGTCCCCAGAGAATGGACCCAAGGAGGGAATGGGGAGTTTCCATGTTAGTGCTGAAAGGTGCCACTTCCTTGGGGCGCCTGGGTGGCTCAGTCAGTTAAGCGTCTGACTTCAGCTCAGGTCATGCTCTCACGGTTTGTGAGCTCGAGCTCCGCTTCTCTCCCCCCACCCCTACTCTCTCCCTCTCTGTCTCTACCCCTTTTCTCTACCCCTTCCCCACTCACACTCTCTCTCTCTGCCCCTTGCTTACTTGTGCCCTCTTTCTCTCTCTCAAAACAAAAAAAGCTGGCACCACCTTGAAACCTGTCCTGTTGCAGAGGTGAGGGAGGCGATCTTTAGGGTTTTCGCAGTCAGGTTGGTGAGGCACCGATCAGCTATCGCATCAGTGACGGAGCCTTGGAGGTCCCTGGCCGTCCCTGGATCCTGAGGAGGTTGGGATGGGTCTTGCCAAGGGGCCAGCTCGGAGGGCCTGAGTACACAGGGTGGCCCCTAATTGTTGAAGGGCCCAGAAATGGTGAACAACTCGTCTGGCTGCCCTGACACGTGCTAGTTAAACACGAGCACCATGGCACCTGTCGCCACACTGCTTCGTCATCCCGTGGGATTTTGCTGCTTCCGGTTGTTCTGCACATGCCAGGGACATCATGGCTCGTACCCAATGGGGTTTCTCTACATCCCTTGTGCGCCTCCTGCGCTGCCTGTCACCCTGTGGTCCCCAGGCCCCTCCACCAGCATCCAGCTCCCGCAGGGCCTTGTTTACGATCGAGTCCACAGAAGTGGGAAGTTGACAAGACCATGAGGGGCGAGATGGCGAGTCTGTGTAATAACAGGAAATCTTGTCATCTGGGGTGGTGTCTCGCCCGGTCAGCCTGGGAGGGAGAAGGGGTGAGATAATACAGACCAGTGAGTGCTTCCCCATTTTTTTCCCTATTGTGGCCTTTTTGGCTTCTGACTGAACTTCATGCCCCGTTTCGCTTTTGGGCTGGGCCCGCGTGAGCTCCTCTGCCATCGGTCCTGAGGCCCCACTTCCTTCTGCGAGCTCGCGGCTGCAGCTGCTGCTGGTGGTTAGCAGCAGGATTCAGTTTCCCTGTGAAACCTGGCGTGGAAGCCGCGTATGTGAAACAGACGAAGTGGGAGCTGTCCCTTCCGTCTTCGTCACAGCCACCTTTTCACCAAGTATGGCCCCCACCATCCTACCCCTTTACCCGTTAATCAGTGAGGTCCCGCCCCCTTCATGAGTCTCACCTGGGTCCTTAATGCCAGGTCTGGGAAGTGCTGGCCCGGCTGTACTTTCAAGGAGATGCTGGAGGCGCCTGGGGGGCTCAATTGGTTTAAGCGGCCGACTTTGGCTCAGGTCATGACCTTGTGGTTCGTGAGTTCGAGCCCCGTGTCAGGCTCTGTGCTGATACCTCAGAGCCTGGAGCTTGCTTTGGATTCTGTGACTCCCTCTCTCTCTGCTCCTCCCCTGCTCATGCTCTGTCTCTCAAAAATAAATAATGTTAAAAAAAATTCTTTTTACAAAGAAGATGCTGGAGCACCTAGGGGGCTCAGTCAGTTGATCACCCAACTCTTGATTTCGGCTCAGATCATGATGCTAGGGTGGTGAGATCAAGCCCCACCTTGGGCTCTGTGGTGAGTATGGAGTCTGCTTGACATTCTCTGTCTCTCTCTCTCACACACACTCTCTCTCTCTCTGCCCCTCTCCCTTGCTCATGCATGCTCTCTCTTAAAAAAAAAAACTGATGCTGAGAAGCAGTGGAATCGAGTCCTTGGGAGTGTGGGCTTCAGGGTCTGCAGCCCTGGGTAGCACGCACCTGCTGCATGTGCCAGGCGTCTTCTGGGAATGAGCGGGTCTACCATGGACTCCTTTAACCCTTGCGTTACCTGCGGACTAGGTATTCTCATACCCCTACACTCCAGCTGGGGAGCAGATATGAGGGAGTAATCTGGGACGTTGACTTGTAAAGATTATCGCTGACAATGGGTTTCAGACCTAGGAGCTGCCTCTAGGTCCTTACACTCTGCGAGGCGAGGCTCTGTCCTGTGCTTGCTGCACACCCTCCTGGGTGACCTCTGAGCCTCGGTCTCCTTGTGTATAAAAAATGGAGCCATCCCTACGACCGTATGGCTTTGTTTCCAGCTTACAGGAGGAAACACATGTTGTGTATGTTGTGCACAACAGTGCCTGGCACCTAGTAAGTGCTTAGTAAAACTTCAGCTGGGGAAAAATCGTGCAGCTCCTTCTGAAGAGCAGTGTATTTCTTCTTCTGTATTTATTTGCTTCAATAAGTAACTACTTTCCTGTTTTGGGGGGAAACGCCCTAGGAGAGGGTGGAAAAAGTGGAAGGGAATGCTGGGTTCTTGGCCCCCACCCCCGCCTTAGCCAGAACATGCATCCTAGGATTGCAGATCAGAGATTTCCTCCCTTCTGCATGTAGGCTCAGTGATTCTGTTGCATTTCTCCTGTGTTGTTCTTCTTTCTCATGCCTCAACTGCTCAAGCTAGTGAGGCAGTTACAGGGTGAGTTGTTTCTCTCTGAGTGTAGGCCTGCGTACTTCTAAGGCCTTGATACTTACACTCTTCGTTTCTGGAGAGGTTGGTGCACCTGTGCCTCCCGAGACCATGGCCCTGGGGACACTGTCCGAGCCTTGCCTGTCCCTTCTCCTAGCATCTAGCACCGTGGCTGGCACGCAGCAGGTGTTCAGGAAATGGTTGTCATTCAGTGAATGAATTCGTGGATCTGTCTTATCAGTCACTCTGGAGGGAAGCTACTGGCCAGTTCCCCCTGGAGAGGGTATATCATGACAGAGGGGTGGAAAATCCCTCTTTCAGTTCAGCTAAGATCGTGTTTTTCAGAAGTACTCTTTCCTCGTAAGCCGACAGCAAGCGGAATAAACACCGAGTCCAGAGACAGGTATGACTCAGCTGAGGTCTGCTTCCCGACGGCTGGGCCAGCTCTGGCCTATCCTCCCCACTTTCCTCTCTGAGCTGAATTGTCAGGCTGCCAGGCTGAGGAGGGTTTGGGTTGGCAGGTTCTCTGCTTGTGGGATTCTCTGTTCTCTAGGACCACCTGCTTCCTGACGTCATGCCCTTGATGGGAACTTGCTGCCAGGACTCCTGCTCAGCTGCAACTCCTGGTCACCTCGGTGGTAGTTCTTGTTAATTAAAAAAAACATTTTTTTTAATTTGTTACTAGGACTTTGTTCACAGGGTACAAAAAATTTGTATAATGAGGTGTGCCATGAAGAATCTCCCTCTCCTGTACCCCAGAAACCCAGTTCTCATTCAAGTTCCCCCAAAGATGATCATGATGACAGCAGTTTGGTGGACATTCTGAGACCTTCCTTGTGCATCTAGAAGGAACATCTATATGGAAAAGCAGCTGGGGATATTCAGGAGTTCATGGGAGGTCCACACACTGGGATGGTCTGCAGGAGGACATCCCCTAGTTTCAGGGAATAAAGTTTGCGAAAGTGTTGTGTTGCCCTACTGAATTTCCAGCAACAGCTTCCACTTCCTCCACGTCTTTACTTGGGGAGATGGAGAAGACAAAACCCAGTATTGATGTATCATTCTATATATAATTGTTTAAATGCATACACGCTTCATGTGTTTAAAAATCAAGGTGCTGTCTATTTCAGTTCAAAGAGCCTGTTGGAAACCAAGTCACATAGATCTTGCAGAACAGCAAGTTAAGCGAGCAGATTTGACAACAGAATTAATTGGTATTCTGGAAATAAAAATATATATTCTTTTTTTTCTCTTTTCTTTTCCTAGGTAGCATATTATACATACTACTCTGTATCGTGCACTTAAAAAAATTAATATAACCTAGATATTTTTGTATCATTAGAGTTCTCTCTCTCTCTCTCTAACAATTGCATAAAATTCCATTGTATGAATGGACCGTAATTAAAAATTTTTTTTTAATATTTATTTTTGAGAAAGAGACAGAGAGAGATAGAGCATGAGTGGGGAAGGGGCAGAGAGAGAGGGAGACACAGAATCCAAAGCAGGCTCCAGGCTCTGAGCTGTCAGCACAGAGCCCAACACAGGGCTCGAACTCATGAACTGTGCGATCATGACCTGAGCTGAAGTCGGACGCTTAACCGACTGAGCCATCCAGGCGCCCCATGAACCATAATTTTTTAAACTTTTTTTTGTTTTAATGTTTTATTTATTTTTGATACAGAGAGAGACAGAGCATGAGAGGGGGAGGGGCAGAGAGAAAAGAGACACAGAACCGGAAGCAGGCTCCAGGCTCTGAGCTAGCTGTCAGCACAGAGCCTGACGCGGGGCTCAAACCCACAAACGTGAGATCTGACCCGAGCTGAAGTCGGAGGCTTAATCAACTGAGCCATTCAGACGCCCATGAACCATAATTTTTTATGACCACTCTCTTGATGCCCATTTTTGTTGATTCCTATATTACCCTGCAGCGAAAACTGTACACACATGCAGTGACCTTTTCTAACACACAGCACGCCCAGAAGTCGGACAGGGTTTGTAAGGGACAGAACGCTTACTGACTTGCCCACCCAGGACAACAGAATGTTGGCTTCAGTGATTGGATGGGGTCAGTTCTGTTCAGCTAAGTCTAACAGTACCTAGTGGACAGGGTTTTAAACTCAGGGTAGAGGAAAGGACAAGTGTCTCGTTCTCGTCCCATACCTGGTTATACAGTCCATTACGTTTAAAGTCTGTAAAGTGGCTGCTTGTGCGCATTCTTGTGTCTGGTTCCTCTTCCGTGAAGGACTGAGGATCAGCCTCATCAGTGCGGCGGAGGCAGCTCTCTGTGCTCTGTGGCTCGTTCGTATCCATTGCCCTCTCATCGCTCCTGGTGTGGCTGCCTGGAGCTTCAGGGTCCTTTCTGCTGTGCCTTTGTCTTGGTGGTTATGTCAAGTTCACTCCTTAGCCTCTGCTCCTTTATCAGCTGATTGCTGCCTCACGCTTTGTGTCCCTGTAACACTCTGCAGAATTATGGCCGTGGCCATGGCTTGCTGCAGCCCTGGCCTCACCATAAGGTGCTGTACCTGCCCCTCCCTCGAGGCCCCAGCCTTTCTGCCTACCCTGATAGGTAGGGGAAGATACTCCTTGGATTCATCACTTGGGTGGCATCAGGATGTGCCGAGAGTACCACTGTGAAATGTCCCTGGGCAGTCATCACCTGTTTAACCATGTCTAGCCTCCATTAACGACTCTTTCATTTGCATAGATCCCTTGTCCAACGTGCTCCAGCAAGGTTTTCCACGGTTATGGACCTTGAAGGACTACCCTTACCACTGACCTCTCTCTCCGTTTTACCCAAAGCATCTTCATGAGCTCGGGGTTTCCCAGCACAGATTCCTCGGAACACCAACTCCTTAGCATATCATTTGGTCTCTAAGCTGTGTCAGCCCTTCGGCGTCAGGAGACGTGTGTGGGTAGCCCATTATTAGGACTTGGTTTTCCACCTTTTGAGGAAGCCTGGCTTCTTAACCTATGGTTTTGAGGCTTCCCAGTGGCCATGAAGACTTCCCAGTGGCCAGCAGTCAGAAGCAGCCTCCCTGACTCTTCCTGTTTGAGAGCCTCCATCTGGGGCTGCCCGTGGGTTTCTGTTTTCTGTCTGAGAGATGCTTCTAGCCTCCAAGAGCAGCAATGACAGGCTGCCCTCAGCTTCCTGATGGCAGGAAACCAGGTCTATACTCTGGTTTCTCTTCAGATAGCATAAATCTTTTCGCCTTTTACTGATGGATGAGGTTTCCCCGTTTCTGTCAGACCTGCCCACCATCTGGGGGAGCTCTGGGGTTGTGTTGATGGGTGGCCTTCTGGGAGGCTGCCATTACATTGGATCTCAAAACGCAGTATCCCCCACAGGTACATAGTCCGTCTTGGGGAAAATAAAGTATTTTCGTTGCATGAGACATGTTTGCAGCTTTCCAGGGCTCTTTCTGGTGCAAGAATTGAGATCATGGGTGTCTCTTTTTGTTGTTTGATCCTGTTGCATCTATGACCTGAACATAATGATACCTCATTGTCCCTTCCTGTTTCTCCAGGACGTGGAAAACATGTGGGAACACATTTTGGGAGGGGAGTTGATACCCAGAAGGTGTTGTTAAAAGCCTGAGCATTTGCTCCTCGGTGACTGTGACTGGTGGGATGAAGCGGTTTGAAGTCATGAGGAGTGTGCCCCTGAGGGAGCACCCTACATCTGGATGGCCAGTTATTCTTGGTTTTAGCTTCTTTGCCTTGTTTGGATCAAATTAAAGAAAGATCAGTAGGGCGGTCCCATGATTGGTCACAGGGAGACGGGGACCTGGTACCAACACATCTATTTTTAAAATTCTTCTTTAGCTCTTAACACTGAAATTATCCCGCAAGTGTATTTATTAACACGCTATCGATTCACACCACCCAGACCTCATCTGTCTTGGTTGTTCACTTCCGTAAACCTGGTGCTGGCCCAGTGTCTGCCACTTCAAGGGAAGCTCCATAAATGTTTGTCGAATCAATAAAATCTGCTTTCCCTGTTGTCATCCCCTTTGAACAACTGCCTCGGTCACTTGGGGGTAGGTGGCGAGACCATCCAAACTGTGGCCCCAAGTTGAATGTCTCTGATGGATTTGGAGGACAGACAGGGAGGGGAAGATGCTGAATGTGCAGAAGGCCTGGGTTTGGATCCCACTGGTGTGGTTTGGGGACCTCTCTGAGCCTCTGTTTCCTCACTTACACTGGAGGGATAATGTCTTCCTCTCACACGTACTTTACAGTCCTTCAATTTTTGGCTGAAGAATGTGTGAAAATCTGTTTTAAACCATGAGGTTTACAAATATGGAGGATTATAAAATTATGGTTTTTCTCTTCTTCTCCTCCCCCCCCTTTATTTGCTTCACATGAAGCCAAAGTCCCTTAGCTTGGTTCTACAAACTCTATTAGAATTAGAATCTCCCATGACTGCCTTCTGTCAATGGTCGTCTTTGTAGAGCGAACTAATGAACGGATACCCCTGTTGGATTTCCATTGCTTGAGTCCCCTAATAGCTTTGGTCCAGAGGTATTATTAGAGCCTGGGGCACCCCCTTCTTAGACCTGGCCCCGGTCTCAATGCCATGGGTGAGCACACTCTCATTGTCATGTGTCCGTGAATTAGTCACGGGGTCAGGGGAGGCTCTACCATCAAGGGCTGCTTGACAGTGTTTCTCTCTTCCCAGGAGGCTGCTGAAGAGTGAACTTGGATCATTCATTACAGACTATTTCCAGGTAAGCTGTGTGAGTCTGAGTGTCTGTCATTATAGTGCATGTGGATACATGTACCTAGAGGGATGGCCAATCCTGTACACCTGCGCATTCCTTCAACATCCAAAATTACACGTGCCGAGTCCCTGATATGCACGGGGCCGGTGTGGTCCCTGCATTGATGGAGGGTACCGTCTTGGCAGCGTCCCTCAGGCTTCTTGGTCTTCCTTACATTCTTAAAAGTGATCAGTTATTTGGGTTATCTCTGTCTTCACCATGTTAGAAGTTGAATCTAAAGGAACTTAAAAATATTTAAGTCATTTAAATAATAAACCTGTTACATGTTAGTCTAAATAGCATTTTTGCAAAAAGAAACGTTTTCAGAATAAAAAAAATAGAAGAGAGGCATTATTTTACATTTGCAAATCTCTGCACCATCTGGCTTCATAGAAGATAGCTGGATGGATCCTCTGGTCTGTTTCCCATTCAGTCTGTTGGGAGATTGCACACCATGTAGCGTCTGGAAGCCTGCAGGGTACGCTGACGGAAGGTGCAAGGAGAGTGGCAAAATGTGGCTTAGTGTCATTCAGGAGATAGTTTTGACCGTGTGGAAAAGGTCTGGGGATACGGGACCTCAGACCACACTGTTGGGACTGCTACCCTAGCAGCAATCCCTCTCACCCCCATGGACGACATCTAATTTGGTATAACTATATGTACCCTTCTGCCAAGTGACTGCTTGTGACTAAGCCTCCTGGTCTGTTTAAGATGATTGGATCAGGTGACGTCCCTCCTGCCCAAACACTGTTGTTATGAGGGTAATGAATTCAAGGTTCCAGACTCAGTTAGAGGATGGTTTGTTTTTCTTCTTCTTTTATTCCTAGTTTGCTTATTTATTTTGAGAGAGAGTGTGTGTGTGTGTTTGTATGAGCGGGGAAGGGGCGGAGAGAGAGAATCCCAAGCAGGGTCCATACTGTCCATGCAGAGCCTGACACACGGCTCAAACTCACAAACTGAGTTGAAATCAAGAGTCAGAACCTTAACCACTGAGCCACCGAGGCGCCCCTCCGAGGATAGTTTCTAATCCACTGACACAGGTTGTTTTCCTGACTCCACCCACAGGCACGTGGGGGAGGACGTGGGGGCATGCTGTTTGACAGTGAGTAACTGACTGAGTGAGAGTCTGATAAACTGAGTGAAGTCAGACTTTCTGCTTTTCCCCACTAATTAGCTGAGTGGTCTTGGGCAAGATGCCTCATTTTCCCCATCTTTAAAATGGGAACAAAAATGTGACCTACCTTGGAGGTCGTTGTATGGTTTACATGAAATGACACACCCAAAGCATTCAGCACATAGTGTGTGTGTTGGGCGGGGAACGGAGTAGAGGGTGGTCAAGAGCGCGGCCCCTAAAGCCAGGCTACCGGAGTTCAGTGCGCAGCATAGCCGCTTACCAGCTGTGTGACCTTGAGCAGTTGCTTTACCTCTCTGTGTTTTAGTTTTCTGTTCTATAAAACCGAAGGCGATAGGACATAACCTTCTAAGTTGTTGTGAGGACTAAGTAAATAATTCCTTGTCAAGTGCTCAGAAGAGTGATTAGCACAGGAGAAGACAGAGTAATGTGGTGATTAAATTTATCTGTGTCCATATTTGTTATTCTAAAGTGTCAGCCATCCCTTTTGATGGGAAACTAACATAAAAATACACAGCATCTTGGTTTCAGGTTGACGGTGCTATTCTATATCCAAAGAGAACATATGTTTATTTAAGACAGTTTTAAGAATTTTTGGGTCTTAAAAACAATACTGGCATTTTTTTTTTCTTACCAAGATTCAGGAATCTTAAATATTTATGTGCACTTTTAAAGACTGACAGATATTAGTCCTTTAACACACACACACACATACACACACATGGAGAGAGCAGAGAATGGCCACTATAAATATGGACAAAGTGAGACTCAACCGAAGCCTGGAATTTAGTCCGGTCCGATGTCTCAGCTGCTTGAAAGAAAAAGCCCCGGCCCAGGGAGAGACAAACACAGAGATTAAGAAAGAGGTAATTAGTTACAAATGTGAATCATCTTAGCTGCCCTTGACTCAAAGGTCAGCCTTGTCCTCGGCCTCTTCTCTTGCTGTCTCTAGTGATTGATTTTTAAATCCAACTACAGAGAAGTGGTTTTTCAATCGGTCCTGGAGAAACCTGCCAGCCCGGCCGCCTTCCTCGTTGACATTTAAAGTAGACAGAGTTTGGTGTGGTTTCGATCGGGTTTTAAATGTCAGTTTTTTTGGCACAGGGGGCTACCCCGAGGATGGGTGGGGAAGGGCACTTGGGTGGGGCTTGTTTATCAGGGAGGCCCTGAGGTTTTGGGGGGCGGTGAATGCTGCTTACAAAGTGTGCCAAACACTTAACTAATAACCACACGTCCTTTTCTGTCGAGAACTCAATCAGAGGAACTGCTTGGTGAATACTGAGTCTCTTTCTGGGAGTGTGGTGTGGGAACTGGTTTTCACAGTTTTGAATCTGGGATTTTCCTTAGTGCTAGGCTGGAGAGAAAGCTAGCCTGGATGCTGTTTATTTAAATGTAGGTTTAAAGTTTCCTGTGGGTGCAGAGCCCTTTTTCGTTAAAATAAATAAATAAATAAAAATTAAGAAAGGTGTTTGGCTCCCCAGTCCCTGGAAAGTCCCTGGAACATAGGAGATGCCCAGTGAAGTTTCTTAGGAAAGAGGGAGGGAGTACCCCAGATACAGGAGATGATTTTAGGTGGTGTGCACAGTGGTGTTAAATAACATCGGTCTTCATGGCTAGAATGTATTTTCCTTTCTTTTCTGTTCGCGCTTCTGACTGTGCCCAGGGAGAGCCTTGGTTTGTGCTGCTGTGTCTTTGATGCTTCTGCAGGGTTTGGGGCTCTCCCTTGTTTCAGGAAGAGAGAGCAGGCCTTGAACTTGGGGTCTTCAGCTAGGGATGCTAATTAGGATTTCATAATTTCTTTTTTGCATTGTGTTGATGGTTGAGTTACATTTTATTTATGGCAAATGATGTTGCTACGATTTCATTTTTAAACATTTATGTTTTAAAAAGTGGATCGATGTAAGAAAAATAGTATGCAAAGAATAACAGTTTAAGTGGCCCTGGCCACAGCCAGATGGTGAAGGGGGTTCAAGACAGACTCAGGTTTGGAAAGTGCTGGGCACCGCTTGAAAGTGTGCGATCCCAAAGCCGTGCAAAGAACTGTGCATGAAGGAGCATGGAAGGGGGGAGGGAAGTCCAGGAGGGAGGGTGACGGAGGCTGGCCTCACATTCATCTAGCAGGTGTGCTCTCAAGAAGGAAAAGTCTGAATGGGCTCCGGGAAGAACATGCGTCCAGCAAGGAGGAGGGAGGAAGTCCTTGGACAAATAAGGAGCAGAATCCGGGGGCGCTGGGGTGGACAGGTGACAGTCCAAAGCCATGGATGTGGCTGTTGGAGAGGATAATGAGGGGGCTCTTTGGGCACTGGGCTCCTCTGTGTGATGTGGAGGATCACACGGCCCCTCCCTGCCGTCTGCGTTCAGCAATGAACTTGCATCTCCTGGGACCCAGGCCCCCAACCCCAGAGATCTCTACTTGCAGAACCTTCTCTGTGACTCTGCTTTTGTAGGTGAGCGTTTGCACTTTGTCACTTTAAGGAAAGATCCGCTGGAGAATATCTTCAGTGAGGAATAATGAAAATGACCTGAGGTGAAGGCAGAGGGGAAGCAGGTAGGAAAAGAGTGCTTATCTTGTGTCTGCACACAGAGAAGGTGGGCCGTTTGGTCCCCAGAAGCCCAGATAGACTTTCCTAAGACACTCACCAAAAAAAAAAAAATCTGACATTTCCAGTATTGCATTTTCTCTTTCCCTCTGTTTTGGGCCGGGAAGGAAAGCTGGAGGCTGGGGTTTCCCAGAGGAACTCTATATCCTAGAGACAGCTCTTGGCGGGGGAGGGGTAACTGTTTTCCTTATAACTTTGGAAATGATGATAGAAAGTGCTCTACGTTTCTCTATCACCTAGTTAGCGGTTAGCCACGTTGGTGGTGCAGGGCATGCGGACGGGCGGGGCCGCAGATAACGTTTTCTGTGCTCTTCTATCTGCTGGCTGTGTTGTGTTTGTTGTCAGCTTTTACCCCAAGCCCTCAAAGGTGAATTCCCTTTTGACAAAACTAGAGTTTTGATACAGAAACTCAGTCTCTAGTCAGTGGCTCTGAACAAGATAGTACCTAGGAAAAGGGGAACTTTAGTCACCCCAATGCTAGGAGGTCACAGATGGCCTAGTAGTGTTTGATATAATGGCTTCCACCCACTGCTCGGGTCTTGGGAGAGTCCCTGGAGGCCAGTTTCCTCTTTGCTCATTGTTCTCTCTCGGGGAAGATTCATCATAGGCTTAGGCACATGGCAGAGTTGAAGGAGGAGACCCATGGAAGTGTCGTGGTCGCTGTGGAATTTGACGTGGAAGACAGAGCAGGGAGCAGGTACCACATAGCATAGTGTTAACTGGAAACCTGAGTGGATGGTAAAGGCTTACAAATGGACCCAGAATAAATATATTTTATAGCAACAAAGACGGGTGCGACTTATAAGAATCCACAGAGTCTTACTGGGTGAAGAGATGATAAAGATTGGGGAAAATCACTTTTATGTGATTTTTTTTTTTCAAACCCAAATTGACTAGAGGCAGAAAGTTTCAGCTCCTCTTTGGTCAGCTTGGGAAGTCTTCCCAAACACGTGGGATTCCCAAAAGGAAAAGGATGATCAGGTGGAGAGAGGGTAGCAAGAGGCAGGGCTTTGACCAAGTGAGCTGAGCTCCAGCAAAAAGACCAGGAAGAGTGGAATGGTGGATGCCCTTGGAGGAGAAGATCATTAAGATGTTGCATTTTGGATTTGGCCAGTACTTGGAGGAAAGGCCTTGTGGAGTCTGTAAATTTGGGGCGGCCCAGCAACTGTCCTTGGGTGCTGGGAGGGGAGGGAATGGAGTGGTACAGGGAGGACCCCTGGATGTCTCAGGCTACACTGTGTGGGGCTGGCCGCCCACCAGCCGCGTTCCCTGCGGGCACCGCTGCCATACTTCATCTCCTCAGCAATTACCCAGAATCTGTGCAATTATTTGAATATTTTTATTATACTTTTTCTCACGTTTTATGAGGATAAATGGGAAAATGAGTCTTGAAATTGATAACCGTAGGTCTTAATATAATTGAGGTGAAGATGAAAAGCAGCGAGCATGCTGAAATGGCAGATCTTTAAACCTCATCGGACTTAGGTGATTGCACATTCAATTGTTAAAGAGGGAACACGTAGGTACAAAATGCTGAAAATCTGTCACCCGAAGATGAGCTCCGAAGGTGAGGTGTAATTAGGGATTTTATAATCCTTCTTAGCTCCATGGGAATAGAACTCCTCCGAGCATCGTGTTAAGTGTCTTGTTCCACACGAGTATGTGTTTTCAGGAATCCATTATGTATGAAATTGGGTGATTTCCTACAGAGCAGGCAGGGAATAGCAACAGCCAGGCATAAGGCACCAGTGGAGGAAGGATGGAAGGCGGGGGTAGATGCTGGGAACGCACGTGGTGTTCCGGTAAGTGGAAACGTTCAGCAGTTCAGTGGCCATGCGGGATAAAGACTGAGTTGGAAGGGCTGAGAAATAGTTGTTCGGCATGGGACGCACCGGGGCAACTCTCTCCGAGGCTGCCTACGAGCTGTGTGGAGGGGATGCCTGGGTGGCTCAGTTGGTTAAATGTCTGACTTCAGCTCAGGTCATGATCTCCCAGTCTGGGAGTTCGAGCCCCATGTCGGGCTCTGTGCTGACAGCTCAGAGCCTGGAGCCTGCTTCTGATTCTGTGTCTCCTTCTCTTTCTCTCTGCCCCTTCTCCTCCCTCAAAAATAAATAAACATTTTTTTTTAAAAAAGCTATACGGGGGACAAAAACAAACATAGTCACGACAGCCAACACTTTCACGCATTTACGCACCAGGCATTCTTTGAAGCTGATGGTTCTCAAAGTGTGGACCCCAGACCAGCGTCTTCAGCACCACCTGGAGTGTGTTGCCAAGGCAGATTTTCAGGCACTGCCTCAGACTCACTGAATCAGATGTGGGGATGGGGCCCGGCATCCGTGATCCTGCTGCCTGATCAACTCTAAGGAACCCTCGAAGCATGTTCCCAGTGCTGTCCCTTACTGCCCCCGACGGCCAAGGAGGGAGCTGTTGTCACCGTCCTGCAGATAAATGCAGGCCGTGGAGGAAACGTCTTCTGGATTGTACTCTAAATGTTGTAATGCCGTAAGGCATCCCCTGAAAAACTCCAGGAGGAGAAATTGCAGTGTTTTAAAATTTATTTATGTATTTATTTTTGGTGTCCAGAGAAACAGACAGGGACTGTTTCTCCAGCTTCCTCATAAAGTTACTTTTTTAAAAGCTCTAATTCGCCCTCTAAATTACCACTGAAATGGTGCTAAATGAAGGATTCTCATATGTACCACGTTTTTCATCTTCTTCACACTCCCATCTGGGGATTTCTGTCTGGTCTCCCCACACCCCCACATCCCCTCCACGCCACCCCCCCCCCACCAGGACTGGTTTATTAGGAACTCGCTGGGCTTGGGGGCGAGTCGTGTTTAGAAGACTTTTTTGTTGCTTATCTAGGAAGGCATCCAGGTTCACGGGAAATGCAGACATCCTTAGAGATGGCGCCTGTACTTTCGAAGTTGCAGAGGGGAAAAAAGAGGTGCCTCATAGTTTCCATGCCTGGCTCGGTGCCAATGCCAGGGACCTCTGTGGATCTTGATATCACTGGAAACAGGCCTGGGGTAGAATTATTAGCTAACACGAGTGCGTGGTAGGCAGAGTGGCATGCTACTAGATGCTTCTGGGGTAGGAAAGAATGTCTCATTTAGGAATGGAACTCACCCGGGAGCCCTGTGTGCACCTTGCTTGACAGGGAGCATGTGTGGATAGTGGAGAGGGAGGCCCTGAGAAAGTACTTTGGGAGAGGCAGGGTTTGGGAAGCTGGCAGCAGGGGTGGGCGGTGGAAACGACTCAGCTGGACAGAGACTTTGAGGTAGAATTCCGTCTTGTCACCCAAGACTGCTAAACCACCTGCGCCTGGTATGTGTGATCCTGAAGCGGATCTCTTCTACTTTCCCCTGTGGGCAAGGACACAAGAAACTGTCCAGCTGACAGGGCAGAAGAACAGGAGGGCTAAAAGCACCAGCCCTTCTTCCAGGTGGGTCTGGATTCCAATCCTTGCTGGACGCTCACTGGGTGGGTAACTGCAGGCACGTCCTGAACCTCTCTGAGCCTCAGTTCTCTCAGTGATATGCCAGCTGCGATCATGGTACCTACTTCAAAAAGTTGATGTGCTTACTAGATGAGACCATGTAGATGCAAAGTGCTTGGCATTTAGGGAGCAGTCAACGTATGGTAGCTATTTGTATCTTTGTATGTATGTTTTTTTATCATTGCTAAAATAAACCAGGGGAATATAATGGAGGAAAGACCTAGGTTTGGATTCAGACCAATGTGGGCACCAGTTCTGGTCTCACATCTGTTAGTTGTTACTCTGAGCCTCAGTTTCTTCATTTGTGCAAAGGGCATAGTTTGTGGCAGAGGTACAATGAGCTAGCGCACGCAATGGGTTTAATACGGTGCCTGACAAGAGTAAAAACAGTGAATAATTCTCCTGTCATTCTTCATCATCATCATCCTCATCATCATCATCACCATCATCATCTTCATCACTAAAGCAGTGGCAGGCAGCCTTAGCATTTACAGGATTCCTGCTGTTGAAAAGTTCTTTCCTCTGGGAAGATGGGCTTAGTGTCCTTCTCCCCACCCCGACCCCTAAGCCTGTGGGTTCCCTGTTTTCCTGCGTCCCTCCCGTGGGTTTGGGGAGGTACCTGCTTGACAGGAAGCGCACACTGTTGACAAGCCCGCCTTCTCCCCTGCCCTCCACTGCCTCCTCCTGCGTGTCCTCCATGACCACCTAGCATGAGCTGAATCTATTCTACCCACTCAAGATTGGGTGGTTTTGGACTTCTTTCCCCAGACATCCTTGGGGTTTTTTTGCATTTTTCCTAGCTGAGCCTCATTTTTCCTTTGGCGGCCTATGTTTTGATGTCTTAGGAAAAAAAAAAAAAGGCGTGTTAGCTGTTTTTCACGTCCAGGCTCCTCTGCTGCTTGATTAGAGTGCTGTCTATTCCATGCTTAAGTTCATTTACGGGGTGAGGGCAAGGCATTAAGTAACAGCGGGCCTCGTTTCCAGTCCCAAATCGTTTCCTAGGTGGCTGCTGAGACAGAGAGTGGGGGCCGCGGGCTAGGGTCGCCCCAGGAATCTGAAGACAGGCTCCAGGCTCTGAGCTAGCTGTCAACACAGAGCCCGACTTGGGGCTCGAACCCACAAACTGAGATCATGACCTGAGCTGAAGCCAGACGCTTAACCTTCCTCTGCGTGCACGCAACAAAAGCTGGAGACCAGTTACCCAGCGGTGGAGTGAGAGCAAAATCTGCCAATGCCCAGGGATAGAAGAATCTGCAAGAGGCCTTTGAAAGGAGGTTTAGTTTCCTAGAAGAGGAGTCCACCAAAATATTGTTGAAACTGTGGCAACCAGGGGCGCCTGGGTGGCTCAGTCGGTTAAGTATCCGTCTTCGGCTCAGGTCATGATCTCACAATTTGTGGGTTCGAACCCCGCGTCAGGCTGTGTGCTGACAGCTAGCTCAGAGCCTGGAGCCTGCTTCGGATTCTGTGTCTCCCTCTCCCTCTGACCCTTCCCTGTTTGCGCTGTCTCTCTCTGTCTCTCAAAAAGGAATTTAAAAAAACATTTGAAAAAATTTTTTAAAAAAAGGAAACCCGTGGTGACCAATGGACTTTGATCACAGGGCTGGGGAGATGGCACAATGGCTAGACACTCCTTAAATCCCCTCCTGAGCCCAAGGTTTTGTTGTTCTTATTTTGGTCTAAGTTATAGAATTGCCATGCTGTGCATCATAAGAATTTTAGAAAGAGTATTTTCTTTTCCATTTCTCCATCATACAGACATAATTCCTTTTCATTGAAAAAAAAAAAAAGGCTTTTCCCCCAGTGTCTCCTTGAAGGAGGAGGAAGTAAGAGAGAGAGGGAAGAAGAAACTGGGCCATCTTTTAACGTTTACCCCTCAAGGTACAGATACAAAGTGATTTTTATCAAATAAAGAAAATGTCAACAGGCTTAGGGATCCTGCATCACTTTCTCCCTTCTTCTACATATTCTGTCTCGTATCTTGATTTCTTATTTTTTTTAAATTTTTATTTTATTTTATTTTATTTTTTGAGAGAGAGACAGCATGAGCAGGGGAGAGTCAGAGAGAGAGGGAGACACAGAATCCGAAGCAGGCTCCAGGCTCTGAGCTAGGTGTCAGCTCAGAGCCCGATGTGGGGCTCAAACCCACAAACTGTGAGATCATGACGTGAGCCAAAGCTGGACGCTCAACCGACTAAACCACCCAG
Source organism: Suricata suricatta (assembly GCF_006229205.1). Lineage (NCBI taxonomy): Eukaryota > Metazoa > Chordata > Mammalia > Carnivora > Herpestidae > Suricata > Suricata suricatta. The sequence continues at coordinate 24,594,855 of NC_043710.1, read as the reverse complement.
GCGCCCCATCGTATCTTGATTTCTTAAAAGTTCAAAATGGTCTTCAGCACCGAAACAGGCAATATATACACTCAGTTAATGTTTATTCCCAGCTGCTATGTTTGGGGCACTATTTTCAGAGCCATGGGCACTAAAGTAAGAAATGGCCTTCACCCCTAAGGACCCAGTGCACATGATAAAGGGTTTGAATCTGTTTCTTTGATTAACTCACCGTACAGCCTGGACTAGGTTTCCATCTCTCTGGTCTCAGTACTTCCTGTTCCCCCTCCTCCAACCCCACTCCTGCCGTTTAAAATGTAGATGTGATGGGACAAAGTCATGAAAACTGCGTTTAGAGGGAGGCTCAGTCACATTCGCAGGTGCATTGCAGAAACATGACATTTTGGAAGGTTGTCAAGTTGTTTTGGAAGAAGCCGGGGCCATCGTGTTGGCATTAGAGGAGGTGACAGAGTACTGGCATCAGGAACCCTTGCACAGAGCGTCCAGGGGAAGTTCCAAGAACCTCACCCGGACGGGTGAAAGGGGCCCACACAGAGACTCGAGGCCCCAGCTGCTCAGAAACCTGCAAGCGGAGAGATGGCCTTCTGGCAGCACCTCCGCTGTCCCCTCCTGTCCAGCCCAACTGTCACAAAGCCTCGTCTCTGACAGTCTAAACTTGGTGCTGTGGTGTGTTCTTGCTTTCTGACCCAGGAGCTGCTGGGATTCGTGTGCTTGGCTGGAAGGCGGAGGACGCAGGTGGGGATTCCACGTGACCACCTCTCTGTTCCATAGTTCTGTGTAAAGGAACTGATTTTTGTCTCCTTTCGCAGAGTTGGTGTTCTCCCAGGAGATGTCATTCTAACTTTGAGTTGGGGTTCTGTCTTGACGCCACTGGCCAGCTACTTTTGGGAGTTGCATCATATCTTGTGAATCTTAATCGAGCTTCTGAAATTTGGTTTATATGTGTGAGTCACAGAAATGTGACAGTTCCTTTGACAAAATATTTTAATATATTGGATGTAGGCTCATTCATTACTGACTCTCTCTACCTCCCACTCCTTTGTGAAGCTAGATGGGGTAAGAGAGCAACTATTATCCTCACTGCCCATTGACACTGAGGACTAAGCACATGAAACACAGTGTGTGTGTGTGTGTGTGTGTGTGTGTGTGTGTGTGTGTGTGTGGTGACTGAGTCTTATATGAACTCTATGATGTTGTTGGGATGGTGCTATTTTACAGCTGAGGAACTCAAGAATTAGAGAAAGTTCAAGATCACACAGCTTGAATGTGGCCGAGCTGGGACTCAAGCCCCCGTCTGATAAGCAAATTCTTTCCACTCTGCTATGCGTGCTTTTGTCATCACTGCAACAGGGCTTCAGGGTTTTCTAAAGGAGAATACTAAGGAACGCGTGAGGTTTTCTGCAGGATCAATATCACCGTGGGCTCCCTACCCTGTGAGCATAGGCCTTTGATAATCTGACAGTGTGAGGTGAGTGGAGAGGCTCTTGGAGCTTCTGTGACCTCTGGAGAGGCCCCTCCACTTCTGGGATCAGCACCAGCCCCTCGAGGGAAGGAAGGGGTCTGGGTGGGGAGACCAGCTGGAAGGGGAAGGTCTGTCTGCTGTGCACGGTCTCCTCACTGACCGTCAGTGAAGTGCGGGTAATGGCACCAACTGGATAGGACTGTTGGGAGGGCTGCAATTAGGTGAAAGGAAGGACACACACCTGTGAGACATGCAGCACACTCAACAGGTGTTAGGTGCAATTGTAAAAGGACTTAACTAGACTCTCTCTGTCCACAACTTCCCAGACCCACGCTCACTGGTGGACACACACTCATGGCTGCTTACAGTTTTGCACATATTTTCTTTCATGCTTGTTTTCCTGCACAATTTCCCATTCTCCCAATGCTCCCTTTTCTGAGTTTTGAAGGCTTGAAGCACACCGGGTGTCCACCATAGGCTGCCGTAGGACTCAGCCAAGCCTGTGGCGTGCTTTCCCCTGCTGGGAGGGATGGAATGGCAGTTGGGTTTGGCTCCCATCCCCCTCGTTTGCTGTGGGATGACTTGCTGACTTCTCCAAAGCCTGGTCTTCCAAGAGGACAAAAGTCTCCTCGTACTTGGAAGCGTGACTGGCATACAAGTGCCTAGGGCCCTGCGCCTTCGCCCATTGGACGCGGAAGAGGGTTGTGACTGCGTGAAGTAGCCCAACCCTTGTGTTCTTTGTTCTCTCTTGACAGAACCAGCTTCTTGCCAAAGGCCTGTTGTTTGTGGAGGAGAAGATTAAGCTGTGCGAAGGCAAGTACAGTGGGCCCTGTGACTCAGCCTCTGCTGTTTGGACAGCTGAAATGCTTCTGTCCAAGAGTGGCAGGCTCCAAGTGAGTGATTCACCCCGTCTGCCGCTCCTCCAACGAGCGGCCTCCCTTGCTTGGAGCCAGCCACTTGTGGCTGTGCCAGTCAGATGTGTATTTTGAGAAATGAGGTGAGACGGGGGTGGTCTTCTCCGAGAACCCTCGCTGAGGGTGTTTCATGGAATGCGTGCTAGCAGTTCTCTGCAAAGGGATAGATTCCAATGTGGATCCTGCCATGCTGTTCTCTCTGGTCTGACCCAGGCTCTATTTTTTTTTAAATGACTTTTTTAATAGTTTATTTATTTTTGAGATAGAGACAGAGCATGAGTGGGGTAGGGGCAGAGGGAGAGGGAGACGCAGAATCTGAAACAGACTCCAGGCTCAGAGCTGTCAGCACAGAACCTGACACGGGGCTTGAACCTGCTAACTGTGAGATCACGACCTGAGCTGAAGTCGGATGCTTAACTGACTAAGCCACCCAGGCGCCCCTGACCCAGGCTCTTTCTAATTGGCCTTTTTCATCTTAGTTGAAGTCCTGGACGACAGGAGACCTACCTGTCTGGGGGGCATGAGGCTAAGCAGACCCTTGCTGAATGGTGGTTGATTTGATAGGCAATGGAAGATTTCCTGGCCTTGAAAAGATTTTAGAGCCCAATGGACAGAATAGAAAGGCACCGACTGGAAACAGGAGATGGGACCAAGGCAGGGATTGGCCAAGCCTGTGACTCTGTCAAGAGCTACCTCTCAGCCACTTCCAAGGTGGATTCTGATCTTAGCTTACCATCTACCACTTGGGTGACTTTTGGCAAGTTTCTAGTTTCTTTGAGCCTTGGTTTTTACTAATTATTTATTTTAAAAATTTTTATTAAAAATGTTTAAATTTTATGTTGAGAGAGAGAGGAAGAGAGAGCTAAAGATTGGGGAAGGGGCAGAGGGAGAGAGAGAGAGAGAGAGAGAGAGAGAGAGAAATGAGAGAGAAAGAGAATCCCAAGCAGCCCAGCGCAGGGCTGGAACTCGTGAACCGTGAGATCATGATCTGAGCTGAAATCAAGAGTCAGATGCTTAATCAACGGAGCCATCCAGGTGCCCCAGTTTTTATCATTTTTAAAATGACCAAATGGGCTAGGGGTTATAGGGAGTATAAGGAGAGTACTGGTGTAGCAACATACTTGGCACACAGTAGGTCCACAAACTGGTTCCTTTTTTTTTTTTCTTTTTTTTTTTTTAACTTTAGCCTAAAGACCTCTATCTGTAGGTCAGATTTATTATAGACCCAGACATATCAGGCCATAGAGCATCCCTTTTTTTTCTCCTCCAATTCCCTGGGAAAGAGACTCTTATTCCGTGAAGTGTCTCCTAGAAAGACAAAGTAGGAGACAGATGAGAAACTGACACTGGAAGGGTCCAGTGCCTGGCACACAGCAAGTGCTCAGCAGACCTTTGGAAGATAGAGATTAGAAATGAACTTCCGCCTGTGTGACAGTTGACTGAGCCTGTAGCCTTGTTTTCCTTCGATATGGCTGCATTCAGGCTTTTTCAACCTTATAAACACCCACCGGCCCAGGGCCTCGGTCTTCAGTGAGCAGCTTTGATGGGGATTTTGTGTCCCTCTTACATTGAGTCAGGCTAGGACACAGGTATGGAAGGTGGCTGCCTAGCAAAGGGAGGGCAGGGAAGGGTGGTCTCTGGCCACGTCATTTGTCCGTGAGTCATCTGAGGGGTTACTACGTGTTCCTGCAAATGTGGGAAACCAGCTTCATGAGAAAGATACCGAGCAAAACCAGGGATGTAAGTATTTTCAGGGAAAGGTTGACTATCCCCCACTCCAGTGACATGCGACACGGATACATTTGGAGCAAAAACTCCGGAGTGGCACTGGACAGGGTAAATGAAGGTCATCCGAGGCTCTGTGCCCTAAAGCACACCATGGGGCACCGGGGTGGGGACTCTCCCCGGGTCTGTGCTGGCCCTGGGCTCCGTGTGTCACCTTTGCATGGTGAAAGGGCATGTGGAGAACCTGGCAGGGTCTTTCATGTCTTCAGCCAGCGCTTCTCCACCCTTTTGTTTCATGTATTACACCCACAGAATATTTTATTTGACAGAGAGGATTCTCTTGCTTTAGGATCCATCCTGTCACTGAACAAACTGTACTCTATGGACCTAATTGCTTTATTGACCCATTGTCTGTATGTCCCTGATGGCTGCAGAAAGGACAGAGGCAGGTCTCATCCACATGTTGGTCTTTGCGGGCAGGATCTGCCGTGTTCCTTCCGGGAGCCTTTCCCAGAGCTTCAGTGGCCTTGACCGTAAGGAGTTCCTCATTTCCCTTCTACATGCTTCTGGTGATCTAAACTCCCGTGGCACATTTAGAGGACAGTTTTTATAGGCTGGTTGTCTGGAACCTTCCATCCAACCTCCTTCATCTTTGCAGGGAGCTCTGTCCTTTCGGGCTGTTCCTGGAGGTGAGGTCCCCGCCCTGTAACTCTTCCTTCCCCGGGGCTACCCTGGTTTGTTAGCCTGTGTCGGTCTGCTGTTCTTCTCTGAACACTTTCCAAAACCTCCATTACTCTGTGAAGTTTGAAGCCAGCAATTAGACTCAGGTTCCCAGGAGAGATGCCTTCCTGCTGCCGAGTTGAAGGATTACCTCATGTGCCGGGGAGCTTCCCATCCTGGTGGGGAAGGGGAATGAGTGGGCACCTGCACGGACCTGTAGGGTCTTCCATTCCTTCGTGTTGGGAAGGGCTCTGCTGGCCTTTGTACTGGAGGGCTTAGCCTACAGGCTGTCGGTAAAACAGCTGGAAGAGCCTTTTTCCCTGTGAAGTACATTCCCCACGTGTTGGGCTCACCTTGGGTTCGGGTATCAGGGTGGCTTAACATGTCAGATGTTTCTTTGGGGCTCCCCAGCTCCTCTCCGTAAACTAGCCTCACCTACGTTTGAAAAGATTGGTTCATTCAGACATTGATTATCGGCTATCTACCAGGCACTTTGCTAAGTGCTGGGGACACAGTGGTGAACAAAACCATCTTAGGATTCCAGGCCCTTGTGTATTAGCTCACAACGCAGTGGAGGAGAGAGAGATTAATCAAATCATCATGAAATATAACACTCCCTGCAGCAGGTACTAAGAATACAGTCTGGGGTACCTGGGTGGCTCCGTTGGTTGAGCATCTGGCTTTAGCTGAGGTCATGATCTTGTGGTGTGTGGGTTCGAGCCCCATGTTGGGCTCTGAGCTGATGGCTGTGAGCCTGGAGCCTGCTTTGAATTCTGTGTCTCCCTTTCTCTCTGCCCTTCCCCTGCATGTGCTCTGTCTCTCTTTGTCTCTCAAAAATAGATAAACATAAAAAAAAAAAATAGTCTGTAGGAGGGAGCTTTGTCCCGTGGGCAAGACCTTGCTATAGAAGTGATGCTAGAGCTGAAACTAGAAGAATAGGCAGATATAAGTGAGGCAGAAAGAGGGGTAAAGAATAGTCAAGGCAAGTGGACTAGCACATGCTAATGCCCTGTGGTATGCAGAAGCATGGCGAGCACGGGTGGCTGAAATAAAATCCATGTACTTAGGGGAATAGAAAAGGAAGGTGAGGACGCAGAAGAAGGAAACAGACTCTCCCTCTCCAGATTGCCTGCATTGTGGAGGTTTTCTTGATCTAAGAGCAAAGGAAAATGCTGGAGCTATTAAATCCTGTTCTGTCCTGTCCCGTGTTGGAGTTAAATGTTAACCTCCCTTCGCTCACCTGCCATAGCATCTACAAAAGCCTGTATGCTTGATTCTTGCCATTCATTCACTCAAAGATTTCTAAAAATTGATTTATTGATCTGTCTGGCAATATGTCAGGCACTAGAAATAATAATGGTGAGGACAGACAGGTTCCCACACTCATCCCACGCTAGCAGAAGAGACAGAGAAGTCCATCCGTGATCCCAACAACGTGTAATTAGCACCCTGTGAGGGAAATTATGGGGTACTATGGATTTGCATTTCCCCCTGGCTTGTTTCTCTCTGACCTTTCAGAATCGGCGCATCTCTGGCCCTGCTAGCTGCTCGTTCTGCCCTTGTTCTGTTCTCTCTCCCTGCCACTGTTTTTGTGGCCCATTAAATTAGTAGGCGGAAGATGCTAAATGAATCTTTCAAGATCCGTTCAGTGGAACTGGCAGCGTTTTGCCAAACGCATCTTTCAGCGTCTAATCTTGGCCGACCCAGTTTCTCTGCCTCAGATCAGCAAAGACAGTGCCCAGTCAGCTCTGGTATCTAGGTCATTAGAAAGCAGCCACCATGCAGGCTCCTCTCTGCCAGTGCCAAGTTCCTGGCACAGCCTTTGGTGGCATTGGGTCACCCATGTCACCTGGGGGGGGCGGGGCCTGACCAGTGGCTCAGGATTGTAGGGATGAGAGTAAGTATAGCATCAGGAGGCGGGGCCTGAGTTCTGCAGGTGGACATGCCGCCTCCCTCCTCCCACCCCCTCCCTGGCTTATTGCAAACCAGTGGGTAGAAGTGACAGTTTCCAGGCCCTTCCTTCCACCTCCTTGTCCCGACAGCTCAAATCCAGAATAATAATCCAGTGTCCCCGTGATTAGAAAGTCAAAACAATATGTAACTGCGGACACGATCCTCCCAATCATGTTGGTCAAGGGAATGGATTCAGGAATCCCAGCTCTGCCTTCTAGCCGTGTGATGTTAGGCTAGACATTTGGCCTCTCTCTCTGAGCCTGTAAAATGAGGAGATAGAGTTTGTCCGTGAAATGTAGACGAGGAATTTAGGACAGCGCCTAAGAATGCCATCTCCCGTTGGCAGCTATTGTGTTGTGATTTCCAGACTTCAGCTCCCTTATCTGGATCGGGGGACAGAAGACCTGTTTGCTTATTTTCAGTTAAGTCTTTCCACCCATCCCCATGTTTACTTGTAGCCATGCCTCCTAGAGGAAATGTAGGTCAGGAGCTTCATGACCTGCCCCCATGCTCCCTTTGACATGGAGCGGTCTCTAGCCTCTCCTGCAAGTAATGACAAATTCTTTTCTTTCTTTCTCCCCTCCCATCTTCTCGCCCTCGTGTAGGTGAAAATCGCATTGAGGTTCTGGCTGAAGTGTGGGACCACTTCTTCACTGAGACTCTCCCCACCCTGCAGGCAATATTTTATCCAGTTCAGGTCAGTCTCGGAGGAAGGACCTCCTGCCGACCTCAGCACTCTGTCTCGTTCCTTGGCCTTTCCCAGCTCAGGCCTCCTGGTGGACCGGGGAGAGGCAGGGCATTGGGTGCCCCGGTTGGCTAAGGACCTTGGGGCTCTTTGAAGGGCTCTCTGGTCTATGTTTAGCATCCGACCTCAAGCATAGAGAGAGAGCGCCTGCATAACTAGCAGTTTGTAGGCTCTCATCACCCTCTTGGTTTTGAATATGCCTGGTATATTCTTGGAGTGGTTTGTTTCTTCCAGCTTTTCAGAAGTAGAGAAGATGGGGCAGGGAGACTTTTCTTTTCTGTCCCTTTCTTTCTTTGCTCCCACCCCCCTCCCTTTCTTTGAAGGACAGTTTTAAGGAGGGGTCCTGCTGTCCCAAACTGTGGGAAGGGAATAATGTTCCTCACCCTCTGTAAGGGATTCCCGAAGACATGATGTAGCAGGTAGACACTAGAACACTAGAATCGGTGGCTGGGCTCAGGCAAACTCATTTCACTTCTCTGAGCAGAGCTCGGTTTCATCTGCAAACTGTGGAAGTGAGCAGCATCTCTTTGGTGTTACTATGTGACCTGAGCTCCTCCTAACCCTTGAGGTGACTTCCTTCCACCTTCCTGCAGAATCTAATAGCAGGATGAGGCATTGCCAGCTCAGAGTGGGCGCCCCCGAGGGCAAGCTGACCAATCGATGTTCCTCTCCAAGCCTCACCTCTCCGTCCTGCATTAACACTGCCCCCACTCCGCCCCCTGGGCTTACGGCCACTGTCTCCCCCAGCTTTGCAGAAGAGTGGGTGTGGGACCCAGCACCTGAGCCCTTAGCAGTGGTAGGAACTATTTTGGTACCAGACCTAAGGGCCCACATGCTTCGTTTGCTCTGAATGGTGTTATATGAGAGCTTGGAATTCTATTAACTATGTATCAGTATTTAAACACTGGGGAGGTTATGCCTACAGAGTTCCTTTCCGTTTCCGGCCTGCCCCTAACAAGTTCAGCAGAAGCCGCTGCCCTGCAGAGCCCCCTGCTCTTTGAGGCCATCCTCAGCTCCATCCTGTAGCCCCATGAGGGAGTTTACAGCATTTACGCGGACAATCCATCCCCAGACCCTGTAATAGTCACTTCTAGGCTAGCACTGGGTCCTAAGAAGAAAGACCTAGGAGGTAGGGTTCCCAGATTTAGCAAATAAAATGACAGGATACTGAGTTAAGTTTGAATTTCAGATAAACAATGAATAATGCAATATTTGGAACGTCTACTAGAAAACGATCCACACTCAACTGGACATCCTCTGTTTTCTTTGGCAGCTGACTTGCGGGTGTGGGTAGACCCGGGTCTCTCTCTTGGGACCTGGTGGGCACGGAATTTCAAGGTGTGGGTGTATCCAGATGGGTTTCGAATGGAAGTGTGGTAGCTGAGGGGGACAACAGTCAGATGGCCAAGAAAGGTCCTCGTTGGAATACATACATCCAGGCAGGAGCCCAGTGGTGCGGGTCTGAGGATGTTACTGTCCTGCTTCTCTTGAAGAATCATAAGCTCTGGTGACAGTGGATACTGCCTGTCCGTCCCCCTCCCTGCAGTTTCCCAAGTGCTGCTGCCGCCGCGGCTGACCCAGACACCCCACCATGGCAAGCCCCGAGTTAGGGGTTCTCACTCGTGGTAGTAACGTGCCGAGGTGTCTGTTTATCCAGCTAGATCCTTCTTAGAGCCCCCCTGCCCGTATAGGTGTCTGAGACCTACTTCTTTATTGGACAAGTGTGATTTGAGTACCCACTGTGTTCAACGGTGTGGAAGCCTGCTTTCACTTTCCTACCTTATAAAGGGAAAGGAACCCTGGCGAGTGCTGGCATGTGGGGCAAAAATTAGAAGCTGTAGCTCCTTAAGGGGGTGGGGGAGGCAGTCAAGGAAGAAGGTGGTTGAGCCGCGCCTGGAAGGCACTGGTGGTGGCTGTGTGCATCTCTTGGAGGGTGGGGGGCTCCAGGGCTGGTAAAACCACTCTTAACCTGTGTTTCCGTAAAACCCTAAGGAGTTATGGGAAATGTAAAACTTCCTTAAGCCTTGGTGGACTTGTGGGATGAAAAGCTACATCCTGTTTGGCAGGTACCTTGATGATATCTTTGGCTCTACTAAAAGCAGCCCATTTTTGGTGTATATATGTGCAAAGGAGAGTCTAGGAAAGAGTCCCTCCTTTCTTTTTTGGGAAACGTTGGGAGCTCGAAAATCAGATGGTTAATGTTTGAGACCTCGCTCTACCCTGGGTGTAGTCCTGTAACCCTGTGTTTTAGGGATTTCATCTGTGAAGTAGGTTTTATAGCAGTCCCTATCCAAAAGGGAGGGGACTAAATGTGTTATTTCCTTCTAAAATATTTAGAGTTGTGGCTTGCATGTGGAGCTTAGGAAGTATCAGCTCTTAGGATTATCAGCTATTTTCATCCTCTGCCAGCACTCTGCATGGTCAAGGCGAGTCCCTGTGTTCTCCTCCTTTGCCCATCATGTGCTAAGTGCTTACATACGGAGCAAAGTTGAGGAAGCAGCCTTGAACGTCGGGGGGCAGGGATGGTGTTGATCTTTTCTCTCACTTCCCCGCATCTTCCTTTCTTCCTCCTTCCTGGATGCCCATTGCCCCTCGTGACAGCATAGCCCCCGGTATCTTGTACCATCCTGGGTCACTTAGGCAGATTGAGTCACACCTTATTCCCCCTCCCTTTTTTTTTTTTTTTTTTTTTTTTTTTTGAGAGAGTGAGAGCTCAAGTTGGGGAGGGGCAGAGAGAGAGAGAGAGACAGAATCCTAAGCAGGCTCCAGGCTCTGAGCTGTCAGCACACAATCCGACACAGAGCTCAAACCCATGAACCACGAGATCATGACCTGAGCTGAAGTCGGACACTTAACCGACTAAGCCACCCAGGTGCCCCTGAGTCACACCTTATCTTAAATAAAGCTTCCACGTGGAAGGACAGGGGCCAAGTCTTCGACTCTTTGACCATCTGCCTGCACGCCCCTCCCCCCGCCCAGGTTTGCAGACTCCTCATCCCAGCCCATCCTCGTGCTCTGTACACACTGGTCGTCCCGGGCCCCTCGTGGTTGGTGGCATATCCAGCGGACTCTCACCTCCCAGCCCTACCCTGTCTCTCCTCTCCAGGGCCAGGAGCTGACCATCCGCCAGATTTCCCTGCTGGGCTTCCGGGACCTGGTCCTGCTGAAGGTGAAGCTGGGTGACTTGCTGCTGCTGGCCCAGTCCCAGCCGCCCCCATCCATTGTCCAGATGTTGCTTATCCTACAGGTGGGTGAGGCCCCCATGGAGAGGTGGCCACCAGGGCAAGGGAGGAAGAGACCCTGTGGGACAGAGGAGGGACCAAACGACCTGAACATCTCAGCTTAGCTCATATTCCTCAGTGTAGCCGTTCCTTGTCCTTATCTCATTTTTCACTTACTGTACCTTCGCTGATCCCCTGTGAGGCCCCTGGCACTGTGCTCCATGGGCTATGCTCCATGCTGGGGCCCCAGTGTGGGCCAGAGAGGCAAGGTCCTGTCAGTCAGGGAGCAGCACCCTCCCTCCTCTCCTGCCCATCAGCGATCCACAAGTCACACGCGACCACAAGAGCCCATGCAGCCTAGCTCAAGCCAGACCAGGAACTCACTGGAAGGTTCCCGGGGCAGGTGGGCATCCTAAGAGACTACATCAGGCCCCAAAGCTGCCTGCCTTTCACCACTTACCAGTCTTTCCTTGTTTCTCTCTGAGGCTGCCTCTCCTAGCCTTGCCCGTTGTCTCTTGGACTTGGTGTCTCTCTCTTTCTCCTTCCATCTGCAGAATTTTGTTCAGAACTTTGGTCTGCACCTACAGCTGTGGCATCCCACACACAGTTCCCGTGTTTCCACCAAGAGATGACCCAAATGGTTGTCTTGTAATCCCAGTTCTGAATCAACAGTGGGAAGATGAGCTAACCCTACTGGTTCCTTGCTATTTGTCAGGCACAGGCCGAGGTCTTTTGTGTGGTGTTTTCCGAGTCAGATAATCCAAACAGCCACTTTATGAGGTGTAGACAGTGTTGTTCTTTCCATTGTACAGATGAAGAAATGGAAACCCGGAAAGTGTGTGCTTATCCAAGCTCCTTCAGCAAGAGGTAGTAAGATTCAGAGCTATGTACACTCGAGAAAGAATTGGATTTGTCTAGCTCTGGCTGCACGACTCCCTTTTGCCAGTCAGCCATGACCTTGGGTTGAATACCATAAACATGGCGTCAGGGAGCCCAATCCAATGGATGGGGATGCATACTTCCCAAGAAACAGAGCTGCAGCCCAGGGACAGCCACAGAAGATGGCCACTGTGCCTCCACCTCTGTATCAAGTTCAGCTGCTGCAGCATCAGGTCCCAGTCGTCCCCCAGGGCAGCCAGATTCATCCTTGGTCAGGCTGGTGGTGACCTTGCTGCCCTCTTGGCCAGGGTAGAACAGCAAGCGTGGGGCCCTGGGCTCCCTCTCCCCCAGCTGCTCTTCCCTTGTAGCTGGCTAAGCTGGGCCGTCCTTCTGCGCATTCTCCCCCTTTCCTGAAGTCAGAGAGGAGCAAGAGCTGCCTTGAGGGTGCCTCAGTGTCTGGGAAGCAGGCTCAGGCATTTTTATAGCCGGAGAGGAGGAGGGAGGCCCAGAAAGTGTGTGTGTGTGTGTGTGTGTGTGTGTGTGTGTGTGTGTGTGTGTGTGTGCGTGCGTGCGCGCGCGCGCGGCTCATGTCTGAGATGCATGAAGTAGAGGTTGCGTCCCACGTAAAGAGTCTAGAAAATGAGCCCCTTGGGGTTTGGATAGGAAGATTGGGAGAGAGAGGCTGGGCTTTCCTCCTCTTATTTCCATGTATAGTATGCTAGGGATGACAGGTGATTCTTTTGTTGTTGCTGCTGTTTGCATTTTGTTCTTTTGGAGGGAGAATTGGGATGGGGCCCCCCACCTGCTGATAGTAGACCCAAAAGGCCTTTCTCTGCTAATGAAAAACACCCACCATGTTCCCACATTGGACAATCCAAGAGCCACATGAGAAAGCTGTCATCAGCCCCCAGAAGCCCTATAGGGATCCGTGGGGGTCCTGGTGGGGCGGTGGGGTCTCAGGAGAGCAGCCCGATCTGTACCCTGAGGGTCCCACGTTTTTCCTCGCCCTGGGAGCTGTAGAGCCCAGCGCAGTGACAGTGGCGAATTGGGGGCTTTGGCCAGTCTAGGTCTGTCGTATTGAGCAGGGTGGCAGCTGCTGGGTCTGAATGCAACTTGCAGGTTGCACTACCCTGGGACCATTCCACCTGCAGGAAATTTGGGCCCCTGTAGTTAGGATTGCTCCCTTCCCTCCCCAGGCCCCCACTCTCCCCAGTGCCGCGCCATCTGGGCCAGGGTTTCCCTGCCGGGCTCCCATACAGAGAAAGGAGCCTTTTCTCAGGCCTTCTCCCCCTTTTCCAATGCTCTTCCAAATGTCACCAAACAAACCTCCCTCCCTCCCTCCCTCCCTAAAACACGCAAGAGGCTCCAACTTCCCTGCTGTGGGCTCCATGTTTCTGTCCCCAGGCTGCCCCAGGGAGAGGCTGAACCGGAGATTTTGACCTCTGCAGAGATCTGGTTCCTCCTGGCAGGCGCAGACAGGTCCTGAGGTCATCCCAGAGCGGTGCCTTCCGAGGGGCACCCGTGCAGTCACCCAGGGTCCCATGCCAAGCAGGACCCCCCCACCTTGTGCTTGGTTTCATTCTCTCCCATCGCCATCTTGACATTCTTAATAATTTTTCAGCAATGGACCCCACGCTTCCGTGTTGCCCTGGGCCTTGCGAACACATAGCCAGTCCGGCGGCCAGGCTACCCGGCAGCCCCCCGGGAGAAAACCACCCAGCTCCAAGCATACGCTTGTGACCCGTTCTCTTCCCCCTCTTGCCTCCTCTCCTCTCTCTGTTGTCCCTCTCTGTTCAGCGTTTATGGATTGCAGTGGGGGAGACAATAGAGGGGGAGAAGGCAGATGAGAAATAATGAGGGAAAACATGAAAAAACAAAAAAACGTTTCCTGGCTCTGAACACCAGTCGAGGTGGTTTGGGGGCTGAAACTGCTCCACTCGTGAGGCCTGGGTGGTTTCCGGGAGCACGGTAAGGGTCCGCTCTCCCTCTGGGGCCTTGGGGACTCCCTCCCTGAGGGAACTGGCCCTGCGCTTTCGCCCTTTGTTCCCACTGCCAGATTGCCTGCTCCAGCCCCTGCCGAGGCACATTGGAGCCTGGGGGCACGAAAACCATGCTGCCTTGTTCCCACCGCCCCCTGCCAGTGCCGGGGGTCTGAGGTCCACTCGGTGTTTATTCTGCGTCTCTTCCCTTCTCACCCCTTCCCAGCCCCAGCCTCCAAGCCTTCTGCCCCCTTCCGCAGCCCTTGTGTTTCATTAAGCCACTCCCTCCGTGTCACTGCCCCCAGCCACCTCTGTCTCCCTGGGTTAGAGCTGACAAGGGGCCAAGTCAGCCTCTGTGCAAGGGAGCCCCCACCTCACCCAGCCCCTTCCCCGCCCTCCTGCCTGTGGGATGGGCCCTTCCCACTTCACTCCTCCACCGTCATCTCCAATCCCTGAAAACCAGCACAGTGGGGAGTTTCTACTTTTTAGGTGAAGGTGATGTAACATCGATTCCAATTTGAGAATTTGGTGGGACGTCCCGTGGGGCCCAAGGGAGCCCCCATGGAGCCTTTTGTCTCTGCTCCCCTGCAGCCCCTCAGCGCAGGGCAAGGCTGCGAGCCCTTTCCTGCGAGAAACTGGATTCCTTGGGAGTCTGCTAGTGTTCTAGAGAACCTTCGTCACTTTTTCTCTCCTTTTTGGTTTTGACCGCCCTCATCTGTCTTAGTTGGGGTTTGTTCGGGCTTAGCCCTGAGGACTCCTGTCCTGTTGGGCTTTTGAACGGACTCTTCCTTCATCTTGGTGCCTAACATCTGTCTAGCTCCACAGGGACTCTCCCTTACTTCTACCGTTCTGGATTTTTCCATATTCTGTCCCCCTTTTCTAGCCTCCTTCACAAGTGACAGGTAAGATGGGTTCAGAGCCAGTCTCAGGTGTTTGCCACTTACCAGCTGAGTGTTCCTGGGCAGGTTACTTGAGCTCTCTGGGTATTTCCTCCTGACCTGTGGAAGGTGGACGATGAGGGAGGCACCTGCTCCTTGGGGCGCTGAGAAGCCTCTGCTCTGGTCCGTGTAGAGTGCCTGCATGCCGAGCGTGAAGCACCACGACACAGGGTGGGGTTACAGTGGTTGGGACCAATGTGACCCCAGCCCTGAGTCCCGCCTGCCCTGCACGGTTCTGATCAGTGTGACCCACGGCAGGTGACTCGGGCTTCCGGCCTCAGTTTCCTTCATTCCAGCCACGGAGCTGCTGGTATCACTGCTTTGAATGTAGTAGGGAGGCCATCCGGACTTGGTGGCCGAGTGCCAGCTGGCCCTGGCACCTTTTGACTGACCCTTGTCTCTCTTGGATGTCTATTTCCAGAGTGTTCACGAGCCCACGGGCCCCAGTGAGGGTTATCTGCAGCTGGAGGAGCTGGTGAAGCAAGTGGTGTCTCCGTTCCTCGGCATCAGCGAGGACCGCGGCGTCTCGGGCCCCATGTATATGTTGGGTAAGGGGCAAGGCTCTTGAGCTGCCGGGAGCCTTGGTGATAACGCTGCCCACTCTGTTTTCCTGAGTCCGAATTCCGTACCAAGCCCTTTGCTTCTGATGTGGGTCCGTGCAAACCTGTGCCTGGCAGTCACTCATGTTTCCTGCTGGCCTGTGTGGCGGTAACCCTCCCCGCTCGGCGGCTCCTCCCCGGGGACTGTGCCTCTGTGGGGTTGCTTGTCTGATCCACATCTTGATTGGTGGCTTTGATCTTTGCGTGTGCCTGCAATAATTTTCCTGTATCTGATCACCAGAAACTGTGCCGTGTTGCACACACACTTGAGTGGAAACCCCCCCCCTCCATGATGGATTTTTCCTTGAAAGCAGCTTGAAATGTGAAGCCAACTGGTTTTGTGTGCAGCCAGGTGAAATTGAGCGGCTGTTAGCCCCTCCTTGGCTGTAGGGACCCCAAGGGCCCACATGCCAAGGAAAGGGGCTCCTGTTGGTGGCTATAAAGCTAGCATTAGTGTCAGGCTCTGCATCTGGCGCCCTGGAGAATCTAGGCGTGAGTTGTATCTGTTCCTTCTCTCTGTGAAACTGCGGTCCAGATGGGGAAATAGCCATATAACAGGCTTATCATAAGAGATGTTCCTCAGTCACTCTTTGAAATGAAAATCCCCCACATGCATGGATTTTTCTATCCCCAAAGACTTTTTTAAAGAATTTTTTATAATGTTTCTTATTTATTTTTGAGAGACAGAGACAGCGCGAGCAGGGGAGGGGCAGAGAAAGAGGGAGACACAGAATCTGAAGCAGGCTCCAGGCTCTGAGCTAGCTGTCAGCATAGAGACCGACGTGGGGCTCAAATGCATGAACTGTGAGATCATGATCTGAGCCGAAGCTGGATGCTTAACCGACTGAGCAGCCCAAGCGTTCCTATCCCCAATGACTTTAATGGTGGTTGGCTCTAGTAGGCACTCAAAAAATATTTATTAGGGGCACCTGGGTGGCTCATTTGGTTGAGCGTCCGGCTTCAGCTCAGGTCATGATCTCACGGCTTGTGAGTTTGAGCCCTGTGTTGGGCTCTGTGCTGACAGCTCAGAGCCTGGAGCCTGCTTTGGATTCTTTGTCTCCCTCTCTTTCTGCCCCTCCCCTACTCATGCTCTGTCAAAAATAAACAAACATTAAACATATATGTATATTAGATGGATGACAGACAACTGCACCCCAAGGCAGGGCTGACTGGCCCCCATGCAGGGGTGGAAAGGGATTCCCTGAATTTGGAACCCTTTGCCTCCTCTCCTTCCTTTAATGAGATTGTAGCTGAGTGTCAAAGAGAAAGAAAAAGCAAGGCCTCCAGCGTGTTCCTGCCCCTTCCTGGGCCTCACTGCTGCAGGAAAAGCAGGACTCGGCTGCCTGTTTTCCTGGCCCCTTCATGCATTTTCTCTGGAGACACCAGCTTAGCCACAGCCACTGCACCTCTGGGGTGTTGGCCCCAGCCTGCCTGCCCAGTCTTTCCCCCTCCCTCCCTTCTACCCTCACTCCCTCACTCATTCCACCCAGGATCCACCACAAGCCAGAGGAGCGATGGCAGCTCAAGGGAAGCGGTGCCCTGCCCCTCAGGCCGTGAGGGGGGCGCCATGTTGCCACGCCCTCCCGGGAGCCCGCCTTCTTGCTTCAGCTCAGCCCACTGGCTTGCCAGCTCACCCCGTTTGGGGCAGGAAGATCTGGGTAGATGTCAGGACACCAGCAGAAGAACTGGGCCATGGCAGGGACTTTGCCCCTGGCTGGGACTAGAGCCAGGAACAAGGACAGATTTGGCAGTTTGCTCTGGGAGTACTTACTGTAAGAGGGGCTACCTTTGGCTTCACAGTTAGAATAATACATACTTTTGTCAACGTATAAAGCAAAGGTCTGAGAGTTCTTTATACCAAGGACAATCCTTGTCTGGGGCATTGTCTCAGGAGGGACAGAAGAGAAAGAAAAGGACTCTTTTGGGTTGTTTTATGATTATTTTAGCAGATGTATATTGAAACCCTACCGCTGGTACCATACGAGGTGCTGAAGGTGCATCCATGAGGAAAACGGATCCGTCGCTGCCCTGTGGTGCACACGGTCCAGTGAGGTGGTCTCAGACAACAGATCATGACCCACCCATTAGCGAACGAGTTCTCTGGGTGGGGGAACCCATTAGCGAACGAGTTCTCTGGGTGGGGGAAGTATTCGGCCCCAGGGCCCACGGCAGGGGCCGTTCACCTGGACTGGGCCAATCAGGGGAGGCTCCCCAAAGGAAGCAACACCTGTGATGGGTTAGTCTGCCTTCCCTGTTGGCTAAGCTGTCCCAGGCAGAGGGATGGACCTTTGAGAGGCCTTTGGGGTAGGGAGAGCGGTGGACAGGAGGCTGGAGCACTTGAAGACTGAAAGACCTTCAGAGTTGCAAAGTGGCTGATGGCCGGGGAAGGCCTAGGCCACAGACTACATCCTGGGCACCATGCTGGGTGGGCTGGACACCGTGCCGTGAAGTGGGCACCATTGTTCCCATCTTAGAGGTGAGGCAAATGAGGATTAAGGTCACTTGCCTATTGGAGCTGGGATTTGAAAGCCCCGGGTTGGGTTGTTTGCTCTTTACCAGTTATCCTACGTGCTCCACCCTCTCCCCAGCCTACCCCCCTACCCCCATCAGCTTCTAGAAGGTGATTGTGATTTTACTGAGGGACAGCTGAGGAAGTGATGCTTCCCCCTCATTCCTTAGCTCTAGAGGGCCCGACACTTCACTCCAGATCTCTGGATACTGAAAAGTTGAAATGGCCACCATGGAGCCCTTCCCTGTTGAGGACAATAGAATCTTCCCCTTTGCCAGATAAAGTGAGGATTCTCTGTGCCTCCGTCTTCCCCTCAGTAAAACATGGAGACCGAGACATTTATCCTGGAGGAGAGGTGTAGAGACCACCAACTGAAGCGTGAACCTGCAGGAGGGCTCTGCCGTGGGGTGGGGGGTGGGGATGGGGGGTGGATCCAGAGGTGGGAGTGATGGGTGTGGTCAAGGGCAGCTGGAGCACTCAAGCGCTCATCTCAAAAGCCCTGGCTTGTCAAATGCCTGTCGTGCTCCAGGTACTGACCAGGCACTTGTCCTCTGCACAGCCCGCTGAGGGGTGGGGAGTGCCGTGGCTGCCTCAGTCTCCAACTGGGGAAGAGACCTCCCCGGGGCCGTGCGGGGTAGATGGCCAGAGACGGAGCAGTGGTTTCTCCAGGGGGGGCTCCTCCCCTATCCAGGCATGTCTGACCCCATGGGGATTCTGGGGCAGTCTCTCTTCCTGTCAGCCAGGCCGATGAGTGAGGAGTGAGCCTCAGGCCCTGATGTATGAGGCTTGGCAGAGAGAGGACTCTGAGGCTCTTGTTAGAACAACTGTGTGTGCGCATGTGCGGCTCCCCTCCAAAGCAGTCACTTTTCCAGAGCCGTGGGGATGTGGAGGTGAGGGGTGAAGTCTTTAAACAAAAACAAAAACAAAAAACAGTTTTGTCAGAGGCCAGGCCCACCTTTCTAGTTCCCCAAGTCTCCAAGGTACTGGCCTGGCTACCTCCAGGGCCCTCCGAGCCAACACTCAGAACACCCTGCATGCTGTGTTTTATCCCACACAAAAGGCCTGGCCTCCCACAGATCTTCCTCCATTGTGTCTCCAGGGGAGGGCCCTTTTTCTCAAGATATTGATTGTAACTTCTCCTCGTGACAAGTAGGCATTCATGGGCTTTCAGGTGCCTGGGCCTGGAGAGGGCCGCCCACAATGGGCTTGGCGAGCAGAGGTCACAATGCCCCCATTATGGCCGCCGCCCCTTCGAGCCTGGGAGATCAAAGGCCTGGGAACTGAGTCCCCCACAAAGGGTTTGAGGACCGCCTTATCCAGGCTTTCCTTCTCCAGGGGTTTGAAAGGAGCTGCCATTGCTGGCTCGGTGGAAGGGGATGAATGCCAGAGCTCAGTGGGGCGCCTGGGGAGTGATGAAGGAATAAAGGCTCCCCTCCCTCCGCCCCGTGTGAAAGGCAGGGGGAGGAGGAGGAGGTCTGGAGGTGGGTGCCGCCTAGGTGGCAGGACACAGCTCCTCTCCCAGCTCAAAGGACACCACCGCAAGGAAACGCCCCATTGCAGCCCCCAGGGGGTGCCCACAGCTTCATCGGTCTCTTAGAAGGAGCTTTCCTTCTCTGAGTGGCAGGGCTTGGCTTTCCCTGGTACAAATAAGAAGGCCAGGAAGACGACAGGCAGGACAGCGTGGGTAGCTGTCTCAGCTCCAGGCCTAGCCTGTGGCCGCCCCCGGGGACACAGCTGACGTGCTCATCTGAGGTTGACTCGAGTCTGGTGGGAGCTTATCGAGGAAACCCTGTCTGCTCAGGGGACCAGGCATAGCCCAGCGGCCCCTGTGGTCTCTGCTCTGCCCACACCCAGTCTTGGGAACCAAAACATTCTGCCCAGAAGGCAGAAGGAAGAGGCCTAGGCCTTTCCTGTGAGTCATCAGCGGGGAACAGCCATAAGGAGAGAGGCACAGCGAGCCGCAGGAGCAGCAGGGCCTTGGACACGACGGGGCTGGGCTTCAGCTATGTGGCCTACAGTCAGTCACTTGATGTCTCTGAGCTGCAGAGGGTGAGCACAGAGAAGGAAGATGCCGCCCCATCTCAGGGCTCGGCCCAGGCAGAGCTGCTGCCTGCTGTGATATGGGCCCCAGCGAGAGGCAGCCTGGCCCCCTTGGAATCCCTCTCTATGAGAAATTGTACGTGCCTCTCCACTTGGCCGTCGTGTGACAGTCCATCTCCGCCTTAGACTGTTAGCTCATTGAAGGCAGGGAGCGGGTGGTGCCCCTTGTCCCCCGGGCCCTAGCATAGGTCTCTGCTCTGAGTGAGTGAGTGAAGGCTGGGTTCCATCTGTCAGTCACTCTGCAGCAGCCCCATCCGAAATGACTCCTCCTCAAGGCTTCTCCTCCCCTGACTCCTGGGAGAGCTCCTGCTTGTCCCTCTGCCCTGTCATTTGTTGACCTTGTTTGTTTGTTTTTAATTCCAGTAGAGTTAGCATGCAGTGTTATATTAGTTTCAGTGTACACTCTAGTGAGTCAACAATTCTATACTTGTTGACCTTGTTTTAAGTGTTACTCGTGCTTGGCTTCCCAGTGCGCACGCAGGAGCCCCGCTCTGAGTCCTGGGCTCGAATCCGGATTCTGCCGCTGACTGGCTGGAGAGTTAGTTCACATCTTCGCTTCCAGTTCCTTTTCTAATAAATGGTCTGAAGATGACCATGTCGGTGAGGCATCTCCTTTTCTGCTACAGTACCTGGCACATACCAGATGCTCATTGGCCAAACCCCCACCACACACATGCACATGCGTGTGCACACACACGTACACACATAAACACGTGCACTGGGCTCAGGCCGCTGAGGAGGGCCCCGTGTCAGATTCACCTTTCTCCCTCTCAGCAGCGGCCACAGTGTTTTGCATGTTGCAGCTCAGAGTGTTTGGCGTAGGAGAGGTCAGGCGTCACGGAGGCCCCCTCCTCCATGTCGGCTGCCCTCATTGTGGCCCCAGCTCATAGTAGCAGCTGAAGTGGCCTCTCTTGTCTCTTCTGCCTGTTATGCCAACACCCCCCCCCCCCCGCCGCCCCCAGACTGTGGGTTTCTTGGCTAATGCGAGAGAGGGACGGAGAATGTCCAGGCACCCATCTGAAACACCTTTCCCGGCTCATTCTACTGGGGTAGGGCCCCTGGAAATGACCAAACCATCCTCATTTCCTCCCGAGATGCTGTGTGTGTCCACCCTCTAGCCCCCCAGGCCCTCACCTTACCCTGTGTCCTGGGCCCGGCCCAGCCTTTGCTCCAGCTCTTTGCCCTTCCTGGATCTGCATGTAATACATGCTCACTGAACAGTCTAGCCAGTCTCCTGCCCAGCTGGTTGAAGGTTTGGGCCACAACGCAGAGTTTGCAACTGCCAGTCGTAGGTGCTTGTTTCTAATGGCAGGGGACAAATGGATGGTTTTCAAGGGCATTCTTTTAAGGACGACTCTTTAATGGGATCCTTGCTTCTCTGAACTCCTCTGGGGCTTCTGTCTTACAGTTATTGATTTGTGTGATCATAAAAGTAAGACGGGATTATTGTAAAGCTGTGGGAACATTATAGAAATGTTGGCGGAGGATACGGGCACCCATACTTCTGAGAGAGCCTCGGCTAATGCCTGCCATAGATTCTTCCTCCTTGGTTGCTCCTTGCCACCTGGTCTCTCCTACTCATTCTCCCCCAAAGAGAAAGGCCGCTGACCCAGCCTCCCCCAGCCAGTATCAGCACCTTGTTTGGCACCTTAGGGGGCAGTGTTTGCTATTACCTGGCATCAGAGAGGAGGGTGTCTTGCGAGGGCAGTGGTGGAGCCCTGAGACACAGTAGCACACAGTGGGGAAGGGTTAGAGCCTATGAGAGTTGGGCTGAGCCTCAGTCTTCCTCATCTGAACAATGGGAATAATGAGAACAGCCTTGGTGTTTCAAAGGGAGATTGGGACCCAGTGGTGAGAGTGGTTGGGAACACAGTAACATCCTACGTATTATTATTTGGTTTTGAGAAATAATCATTGTTACCTGCCAAACATCTCCCATTGGGCTCAGAGCCAGCAGACTTGGTGACTCAGTGCTAAGGCTTGGGATTTCATTCTCTCATCACCGTGTGTGCATATATGTGTATATATGGACATGCAGAAGTGTCCAGTGTTGGGAGCTGCTGAGAGCTTTGCAGGAGGACATGGCAGGTCTCACTGCGGTGCCTGTCTAGGAGCCTGAGCTCTGGAAATGACGCCAGTGTGTGTCAGGCCCTCCAGATCCACAGGAAGAGCCAAGAGTAAACTAAAGCAGACTGGGCCATGTGTCCCCAAAGGACAGTCTCTGAGCAGCACCATCTGCTTTCTCTTTAGGAACTAGGGCTTTTCCTGTGATCCTGCCAGTGTTCAGGAGTACCTTCCCTGTCACACTTCTCCGTTGCTGCCCCTGCATCCCCCTGCTGAGAGAGGGAGTGTGTGTCTTTAGGGCCTTCATGGTCTCAAGGACATGGGAGCGGTGGAAAGCCGTGATAGGAAGATGAGGTGGGTGGCTGGAATGACAGGAGAAGCACGCCCTGGTAGAAAGAGAGAGGAACAGAACCCACTTGGTCCTCAGCCCTCTATTCTCAGTCCTGTTTCTCACCGGGGTCCTTCATCCCAGCTCATGACATGGATGCAGGGCCCACGTGAGACAAGAGGTGGGCTGCCTCTCCAGGAGCGTGGGAAGGAGACCTTCCTGAGTCGGAGGGGATGGAGGTTTGTTGCGGTCCTGGCTTTCCTCACTTCTGGGCCCTCGGGCCCCACCCCTGCGTGGCCCCTGGCAGGTGCATGTTCCTGGAGCACAGCCCTCAGCCCTGCTTGTCTGATCACGGATGGCTCCATCTGGCTTTCAGGGGCCCTCCTGTAGGACCGAGGCCACCCTGCCTGCTTGTGCACGCCTCTCCTGTTTCCTGCATGCTGTGTCCCAGCCAGGCTGGGGCCCGATGGCGTGCCTGTCTCAGAACCTTGCTCAGGCTGCTCCCATTGCTCAGAATGCCGTCCCTTCTCCCTTCTGGGAGTTACACTACTCTGAAGGCCCTGCCCCAGGCTGCATCCTCCCTGACACAGGGGTATGCTTGTCCCTACCTCCGCAGCCCATGCACTTGGCTTGTCCTTCCCTCCCTGGTGATACTCAGCCTGCTGTAGTTACATGTGTGTTGTGTGGGAAGAGCAGGGTCTGCAGGGGGCCCTCCCTTAAGGCCCAGCTGTGCTGCGCCCTAGCTCTGTGCACGTCTCTGATACTCCTGTTTTCTCATCTGTAAACTGGGAGCCAGTAAACCTATCATGACTTAAGCTCAGTTTTCAGGAGGAGTCAAAAGATTAGTGCACGTCAAGGCCTAGTGTAGTATCTAGAATATGGGGAGAGCTCATGCAACAGCAGTTAGGTGATGATTCATGTCCAGCCCTCCTCTTTGTGTCTACCTTCATGGGGCCATCCGTGGAGCCCAGTCCGTTCTTTGAGGTGCCAGAGGCTGTCGGAATCGCATGTGACTTGAACAGCACGCAGGTCTCAGAGTGGGAGGGGAGTGCGGTAGTCCTGGTCCAGATCATTTAGAGGACGTCCCCCTCCCTGGGTTTAGTAGCTGAGGCCCCCTCGGGTAAGCTGGACTTGAGCTCATGGGGCCTTTTCCACTTTATCTGCTGTCACTGGGGAAGCCACTTCCTGCTCCACGGAGCTGGAGGGTTTCTCGTAGAAGCTGGTCCAGCCCGTGCCCAGGCTTTTAGAGAAGACTGGTTGAAAGGAGATTTAGGGCAAATGGAGTGAAGTTCAGGCAGCCCCTGGGAAGGAGGGAGACTCCCTGGAAGCTAGTCTGTCCTGGAAAGCCCTTTGGTGACCCCTGCTCTGGTGGCGGTGTCATGTGTGCACGGGGAAAGCTGCTAGGGGAGCAGGGAGACACTTCTGGTTCTTCCCTTGCCCTCAGCAGGACTGGGCCTGAAGCTGTTCCTCAAGGTGCAGCCTTCACCTCCCTCTTTCGAAACCCAGACTGATTCGTAGGGAGTTTTTGACCCTGTCGTCCCTCCCCAGTTACAGTCTTTGCTGGTTTCTCTCTTGCAGCCAGACGCCACTCCAGGGTCCGGCCCAAGGTCGCTGTCCTGAACTATGCCTCCCCAACGACCACCGTCAGCCGGCCACTGAATGAGACGGCTCTGACCCCTCTGACGGAGCAAGAGGGGGAGGCCTACCTGGAGAAGTGCGGCAGCGTCCGGCGGCACACGGTGGCCAACGCCCACTCAGACATCCAGCTGCTGGCCATGGCCACCATGATGCACTCAGGCTTAGGCGAGGAGCCCGGCGGTGAGGACAAGTGTCTGCTCCTGCCGCCCAGCTTCTCCCCACCCCACCGGCAGTGCTCCAGTGAGCCCAACATCACCGACAGCCCTGATGAGCTGGAGGAGGTGACAGGGGGCAGCCAGCCGGACTCTGAGCTGAACTGTGCTTCCCTCGGCTGAAAGTCACCTCTGGGACTTCCCAGCTCCAGCCTGGCAACCAGCTAGAGGACTGCTCTGTCCCGGGGGGGTTCTCCAAGGGACTCTTCCTGTGGGCGATGCTGCCCGTGTCTTTTGGGTGCAGGCCCAGTCCAAGTGCCCGAGGGGACATCCCGGTTGTGAACCTCTCTGTTTTCGTGACTGTGACCACCTCTTTGCAGCCACACAGACCCAACTGCCTAATGTTCACTTTCTGCTTGCCTGACTCCAGACCCCCCCCTCTCTGGGCTTTTTCCCCAGATAGTGGACGGTCTGACCCTCCCAACAATATGGCCCAGGGCCCCTGGTGTCACGATAGCAGGAGGTCGGCTGAGCCACACACAAAGCCAGCAAGGGTGCATTGGCCTCTGGAGTTCCCTGTTAGGTTCTTGTGATGTGGGCTCACAGGTGAGGAGAGGTAGTGGAGGGGTGTCTCTCCCCACCCACCCCCATTCTGCGGGGAGTGGAAGGAGGCAGCAGCCTTCCCAAGCACAACTCTGGGAGGGTGCCTTCCTTACTGTAGTTCACAATTACTGGGAGGAGCTGCCCCCTCGTGTGGGTGAGGGCCATTCTCACCTGTATCCAGACCCTCCCTGCCGCCTTTGCCTTTTGGCCCAGGAGGGCTGCAGGGCTGCGGAAGTCCCCTGGTGGAGTATTTCCCTCTCAGGCCTCCCCACCAAGCTCAAGGAACTAACCTCCCTGGTGGAGTAGCTGGTGCCTTCATTCCGCTTTAATTTCAGACACTGATCATTTTCCTGTTGTGGGTGAGGGGCCAGCTGATAACCAACCAGTTAGTCTGTTCCTGGATTTGACTTGAATTTTTTAAATACGCGTTTCAAAAAAAAATTGTTCGCAAATATTTGCACGTAGGATCCTGCACTGCTCATTTCCAATGGGGTGTGTCTTCAAACTAGAAAATAGCCACACACACACACACACACACACACACACACCCCACTTAGGAACGCCTCCTGGAAGGGGACCCGTGGTGGGCAGGGCTCATCAGCTGCGGAGCGCTGGAAGCTGCTGGACCTGAGTCCAGAACGGCCTGTGTTTTGAGTGTCCCGGTCTGTAGCACTGAGGCTGGGAGCCTCAGTCTGTCTCATGAGCAGAGGCTTGCAGTAAATGGGATGTCTCGATGCTTCACATAGAGGGAGATGTGGGCAGGGCCTTCTGGAGAGATGTTTATTCCCCGTGATTAAAGAAATGCCAGAAGTGCCTGGAATTTCTAACAGCTGAGCTCTCAAAAGTGCTATTTGGGGCAGCAGGCTCTGGTACTGTGCTGAATCATTAACACTGATCCCCCCAGGTCTGGGCTTTTTATCCACCTGTGACGCCTGTTCTTCTCCTTGTATCTGCTTGTTGGCCTCACTGGCAACTCCAGTGAGAGCTCCAGCAAAATGAGAAGGATCCCCTGAACCCTTCAGGCACCTTGTAGGTGGCCTCTTGGTCTTTGGAAACTGGTTATGAAATCTCAGAGCCGGGAGCCAGCGTGACTTCCGACATGGCAGGAAGAGCCTGGGAGAAGATGAAGACAGTGTCAGCTGCCAGCTGGGGAAGAGGCCTTCTAAGCACATCGACGCCATGACGGCACATCCCTTCTGGGTGAAGATCTGGAACGTGACCAGAGTCATGCTTTCGATGGCTTGTAATTTGGAAAGTTTCTTTAAAAAGTTGTCTCATTTTTATTCTTCTAAGGGAGGGGGGAAGAGAAATGTCCAGAGGAGATCTTCGGAGAATTTCGAACAAAAAATAATATCTGTGTATGTGTTGGATAAAAGTCCACAAATTGACTAACGTGCATTAGCAAATAGAACATCACTAAGTAACAACATGATGATTTATTTAACTGATGGTGTCTGTCCTTACTGGTACACTTAGCACTTGGGACTAGTTATTTATTGATCCAGGCAAAGTAATTAATCATGCTTGGGTTTGCTTTTTCCGTTTACAACGTTAATGATCTATATGCTTTTAAATGCCTTGTCCATCTACTAAATGCCCCTGATGAGGACAGCAGTCATCGGTTAAACATGTCAGCTCTTGGGATAAGAACGGGAGTATCAGTGCAGACCCAGGGCCTTAGTTGCCGATGACTGTTGGCCAGTTTACAACTTCATGTTTGATGTGTCTCCCTGATGTCATACAGTGCATATTTCAGACTGTACACCCACAGTTTTGTTGGTGTTTATGGGCATTTTAGCCATCCGAGCTATGGCAGGAGTGGTGGCTGCAGTGTTTGCAACCACTTTGTTGCCCCTTTAGAAGATGAAGCTAGAATCTTCCGGTGGCTGAGTTCTAATGACAGGAAGCTATCACGACTCCAAGCTCTGAGTGAGCTCACCAACCAAAAACCTTTCATGTTTGTCTGTTTCCAAAATAGAAGTCAATAAACATCATTTTGTACACGTCCTTCCTGTCCCCATGCCGTGTGGCCTGACTGTATGTGCAAGTGCCCCCGTCCCCAGCTCTTCGTGCATCCAGTCCTCACACTCCCCGTGCCGGCTTTCCCTGCTGCTCCCACTCCAGGGTTAGGTACCAGCCTTTCTCCAGCCAGTGTCCCCTGGGTTTTGTTTGCCAGCCTCAGCTGGATCGGCAGGTCATTTCCTGGAGGTCTACAGAGCTTGGAAAACACCAAAGTCTGGGAAGGCAAGTCCGCTTCTAACACCAGCTTGGGCTCCTCCCGAGCATTTAACCTGGACACTTAACTGTGTCTACTTGTGGATTCCATCATATGCTCCCCTCCAGGCGTGTGGGGAGGGAATCCATATTTTACTCTCTGTGTGTTTTGCTAGGAGGGCTGGAGCAGAGCTGGCCTGAGTTTGAAGGCTGATTAGTAAGAGCATTCAAAGAGGTGTGACCTAAGCTGAGCGTCCTGGGGGATGGTGGGGGGGGGCATGTACATTTGTGTTGAGCCTTCAGAGGCTATACGGTGGGAAAGAGCTGCTGTGTGTTGTGCCTTGGCAGAGCTCATGTTGCTGGCACACTGTCACACTCACTCATCTACCCGCCAAGTGTTTGTGGAGCGGCCACTGTGTCACAGGCTCTTGCCTTGGTGCTGGGGATGCAGTGATGGACAGCCAGGCGAGGTACCCGTCCTCCCTCCAGTCTAATGGGAGAAACGGGGGCCATCAGGTCAACACAGGCGTTTCAAAAAGCAAAAACACCGGAGGAAATCAAATGACAAAACTCAGTGGCTGGGGGCTGTGATGAGCGGGCAGTCCTGGGTCCGGTGGCTGGAGAAGTGCTCTCAGAAATGGCCAGCCTTATGATCTGCTTGTGTTTCCTATCACTGCCGTCACAAACGGCCACAAACAGTAATGGCATCGAGGGGCTTAAAACAACACACATTTATCACCTCACAGGACTCAAAGTCTGACCTGGGTCTCACTGGGCTAAGATCCAGGGGTCAGAAGGGCCATGGCCCTGGCTGGAGTGTCTGGGGGAGAATCCATGCCCTCGCCTGTACCAGCTTCTGGAGGCCGCCTGCATTCCTGGGGTCATGGGCACCTCCTCAGGTTTCCAAGCCAGTGACGGTGGTCCTGTGATTCCATTGCCCACCCACCCTGAGGATGACACGGCATCTCGAGATGTCATGGGCACTGCCTCCCCTGTGTCCACTGCTAGCCTGTCCCAGGAGGAAAAGAGCCACCACTGGGTGTGCTGGGGACCCTGCAAAGATGAGCCTGCAGTGGGCAGGCCGGTGCCCCGGCCCAGTCTCCCACGCTGACCACGGTTCTGGAGTCTCTTGCTCAAACCTTCCTCTGATTTCTAATCTCATATGCTTGTCAGGCCCTCATCCTTCCCTGTCTGGACCCCTACAACTGGGGACTGCCTGTATTTGTCTCCAGATGCCCTCTCGCCCCAGGCACGACCCCAGCAGACTTTTTTAAAATGTAGTTAAAACCATTCCCGTGAACGTGACTTCAGAGTCCTTTCCAAGCTGGTCCTCCTCGGCCTTTCTGGCCGCTTTGCTGCCCCCTGACTCTTTGTGAGGTGTCCTGAAAGGTGTCCTCTGCCTCACCTTGTTCCTGTCCCCACCTTGTTCCTGCACCCCCTCTCCCTGGGAGCTCTGCCCACAGCTTCTCCACGTAGACACTTCTGCCTCGACGTATGCGCAGGTGCCTTCCCAGGAAGGCAAGGATGTGTGGGTTTGTGTTTGCACGCCTAGGGCTTAACAATACAGAGAAAGTTCTAAGTCAAGTGCATTGGACAATGAGATGGGGGTGTTTCTGACCGCCACTCCTTCCTTCCCGTGTATTCATACAAAAAACCTTCGCCCCCTTTCCTTTCACTGGAGGCAGAGGCCTTCCCCATGCCGCTCTCTAGAACCGTGTTCCAGCTGGGGCTACGTGGCCGGTGACCGGTGAACGCTGCTGGGGGCCAGGACCGGGCCCCTCCCTGTGGCCCCTCCCCTTCCTGCTCCAGCCAGGAGCTGCCAGTCCCTGTGGAGCCAGTGCAGGCCCTGTCCCCCAGGCTGCTGCTTCCTTCCTCCCCTGTCCCGGTTCTGTCGGTGGTGAGAGATTCCTTCAGGGCCTGGAACGTGTGCTTATTGTTGGCAGAAAGCCATCTCTTTGAAGTTCTGCCAAGAAGTCTTCCCGGCCAGTGTGCTAAGGCGAGGACCTCCCGGCCCTAACCCGAGAAAGGCCCGGCACAGGGGAGCTTCAGACTCTGTCCCGGTGTGCCGAGCACTATGCTGAGCCTCACAACAGCTGTGCACGGCAGGGATCACCCCCATTTTGCAGATGGGGAAACTGAGGCTTGGGTTCTTCTACCCCACGTCCAGTGGCCATCCCTCCCGTGTTCCATGAGGTGTCCTGGCTTGGTAGAGGATGCAGAGGCAGAAGAGCTAAGCCGGGGGCGTATTCCTTCAGCCTGAGACCCAGTGGGATGGTTTCAGGGCTTCCGGACAGTGGGGGAAAAAGCTGCCTGTCTTGCTCTTCTCTGGCTGCTTCTAGACAACCTTATGGCGGAGGGGGTGGGGGGTGGGGGCTTCTGTTGTCCTGAACAGCTAATTTCCTGTGCAGGAAAGATTTCAGAGCGTTTTGATTCTTTAAAAAAAAAATTAGTAAGTTTAAATTTGGATTTAAAAATAATATTTTAATATTTTTAATAATTAGTATTCATTTAATAAATAATTCAGGTAATAATGTCTTCAGAATCAATATTCAGTTTAAGATACAAATTTAGAAGTCTTTCTCGGGCTTTTAAGTTTAACTTACAAATTTTATTATTCTATTTATAAGTCTAGCAGATTTTAGCATTAATTTTGAAGGAGCTTTTGAATAATGCTTGCTCCTATTTACAAGCTTAGCTCAGCACTTCAAACTCTTTTAAATACATTTATAAACTTCATATTTCTTTTTTAAGTACTTCACTTTTTCTGACGGCATACAAAATCTTCCCCAACCCTAAATTCTTACCGAAACTCATAAATTAAACTTATAACTAAGGGAAACTTTAAATGTTTTTATACTCTAAGCTTAGATGACACTGTAAAAACATCACAAGTCTTAATTAATTACTCAATTATACGTTTTAAAGTAGAATGATAAAACTGTCACTGAACAGGGCCTCATTCTCTTAAATATCATGTGTCGAAAATACTAAATATGTACAGATTCCTTCCTAACATAAAAGTCTTAGTGCTCTAGTTTGTTTTCTTTTTAAACCTTCCTTCACTTGAGTCTAAATCTTCCTGGTATGTTGGTTGTTAAGCTGTTGTCTCTCAGCTTCCAGCCTTTTCTGTATTTTGGGATGCTGGGGCTGGAAATCTAAAACCGCATTTCTGCTGTGTCAGCTGGGTTCGTGCTGGGCTCTGCCTGTAGGAGGCGCTAGAGGGCAGCCGGGCAGCTGGGGGAATGAGGAGAGACAGACTTGCCCCAGGTTCCCGCCTTCGTCAACATGGCTGGTCCAGTGGCAGCGGCTAGGGTCAGTCTGAAGCTTTTCCTCACTCCCAGAAGCAGCCCCAGACGTCTCCCTTCAGAGGCAGCAGCACCAGCCGACCTGGGCCCCTCCTCTAGTCCTTTCAATGTCAACCGTCCTCGACTCTGCCTTCTGCGTCCCCGCGCCTAAGGGTGGCTGCTGCTCCCTGCACTTACCACTTCTGCGAAATCTGTTTGAATGTTGGCATGGCTTTTGCCCCATGAATAGACCCCGACTGATAAACCACCCACTAAAGAAGATACTGATCCTCTCGGTTAATCTAGGTTACTCATGACTAGCAATTTCCTTTGGGTGTGTGACCCAGAGCCGTGGACACACACAGCGATTCTTCTCACCCTGACCTAGGGACACTATAACATCTTCTCAGGTAATTTTGGTGACTGTTTCTCAGCATCCTTGAGTTTACTGGTGAAGCATATTTGACTCTTGTCAGAATCCCCAAGAGATGCAGGATGCTATTTATGATAGATTACTCAATGACTTCATAACACTAAGAGAAGGGTCTTGTAGGCAACTGTCTTATTCAGTTGCCTAGTTCTTTGGTCTCTCTTCAGAAATACGACCCTCTCACCAAGCCACTTATTAAATTTGTTCTCATTTCCCATGATCTTTTGGCTGGGGTCTGGTCCTCTGAGAAGAATCCTAAGCAATATAAATACCTTGCACCTAATGTCCTGAATTCTTCCATGTTCACAGGGCCACATAACTTAACAAGTGCCTAAACTTCAGTCTGAGATCAATGAAACATCTCAGATAGCTTTGTCTGGGAGCCAACTTACAAGGTCATTCCATCCCTGTTGACTGAACTAGGCCTACCAACAGAAACTTCTGGTGTTCACTCTAAGGCAGTGGTGAGAAGGGCTCAATAAATGGAGGTGGTGTAATACTTCTGCTTCTGGCCAGAGGGGAATGGCTTGTATCAGATTAATCTTTCTGTCAAAATAATTGTAAAAGCCGGACACAATACGTAGGGCAACTGTTTGAAGGAACTGGAGAGCACCAGGTGCAAGTTCACGTGACTATGATCCCTGAGAGAAGCGAGATGTACAGTCACCCCGGTTTTTCCCAGAGGCATTTTTCCAAATCACAGGTGATGTAGGGGTGGGAGGGAGGAGTGGATGATGGCAGAAAGCTGCAGTTTTACTGGGCTGAGGTCAGAGGTGAAGGCTGCCAGAGGAGCTAGAACTCGAAGGGAGAAAGATGGAGAGGGGCAAAGGAGAAATCTGCAAGCGTGTTTCCCTCACGTTGTTGTCTAGCTCATAAGCTGAGCCCACAGTGAGAATTCCAGGGACCCAGCTGAGAACAGCAGCTGTGAACTAAAGAGCTGAACAGATCTCACCTGCTGTGTACTCCCGAAAAGCCAGAGGCCTGAGTCCCACCAAAGCAGTGGGGGGTGTGTGTGTGTGTGTGTGTGTGTGTATGTGAAACCTCCTGGACTATGGTTGAGACCCCAGAAAGGCCAACACAGTAGCAAATGGTAGACTTAAACACAACTGCAGTAGTAATTATATTAAATGTAAATGGACTAAATACTCCAAGGAAAACATGAAGATGGTCATATCAGATTAAAAAGTAACAATAGGCTGTTTATAAGAGATGCAACTTCAAATATTGGGACACAGAAAGATTGAAAATTTAAAAGATGGAAAAACATACACCATGTAAACACTAGCTAAAGAAATTTGGTATTACTAATTTAGAGTCATGCATATTTCTTTTTTTTTAAGTTTATTTATTCTGAGAAAGAAAGAGTACATATGCATATGAGCAGGGGAGGGGCAGAGAACCAGAGGGAGAGAGAGAACCCCAAACAGGCTCCTCACTGCCACTGATGCAAGTCTGACTCAGGACTCGATCCCATGAAATTGACCTGAGCTGAAACCAAGACTCAGACACTCAACTGACTGAGCCACTCAGGGGCCCCTAGAGTCATGCACATTTCATAAGAGGTCGATTCAATATATGATAATACATAAACTGTCATTTATTGGTTATTAACTATATGCCAAGTACCACCCTAAGTATTTCGTTCACTGTTGTGTGTAGTCTCTGAGACATTTTATGAAGTAAATGTTATCATCCCCGTTAGACAAAGAAATTAAAGCTCAGAGAGACAACAATTTGCCTAAGGCCACACAGCTAGAAAATGACAGAGAAGATTCAAACCTAGTTCTGTCTGACCTCTTGCCAATGGGCTTGAATCACAGCTCTGCTGCCTGTGGTGTCCTTTCTTGAACCAGTTGGAGAGGGCATCTGAGGGCACAGGAGAACATTTTAACACAAATGAACTATGGGTACTTCTGGGATGCTGGACTGGAAATCCTGCAAGAACTAAGACTCTTAGATTGTCTGTCTGTCACACACACACTCACACTTGTGTGTAAATGCTCTGCTCTTCTGCACACACGATCTCCAAGCCATACAGAGTCTTTCCAATTCATGGGCTACTGCAGCCCAACTCTTTGAATTTCTCAGTCTAAATTCTTAAGAATCTTGTGTAGTTTAAGAATCATGTATCCAACTCCTGATTCGATCAGCTGGCTGCCACCAAGGAGCGCCATCTTATCTGGCTTTAGGTTTCATTCTTTTCAATCCTTCCTTTGGAGTTGAAGGGGAGGGTTCAGCAGTTCTCAAGAGAAAAGGCTCTCCTACTCCATAATGAATTCATGCATATGTGGGTGGGTGGGAATCAGAGCAGAAAACCCACGGAGAATCCTTCCCAAGCCACCACTAGCTCTGGTCTTCACCTAGAACACAAAGATGCCTGGAGTGAGGGACAGACAGCAGGCTCAGGCAGAAGAGGATGGCGAAGCCCCAAGAGAGTGGCGGACCGATGGGCCCATTGTCAGAGTGAGAGGGGAAGCTGGAGGAGACCACAAAATGAAGTGCTCTCTGAAGTGGGCAGTCTGGGCAGAGCTCTCTCTGCCCTTGAGCTATCTGGGGGTATTTCCCAGACATGGTGACATGGTATTGTCACCAACTGCCACTTCCCTTTCTACCTGGGCAGGCACATCTGGAAAAGCTACAGAGAAAACAGGCTGAAATTTGGGGCATAATGTGCTGTGGTGATGGATAGTCAGGATGATAGTAGGGGCCCTAAGTGTGTTCTTTCTAAGCTCCTGGGACTCCAAGGATAATTCTATGGCAAGTGATTATAATAACGTTTAGTACTTATTCAGGACGTGCTATGGCCAAGTGCTAGTGTAGTCTTTGCTCTCTATTATCTCATTTTTTAAATGTTTATTTATTTTTGGAAGGGAAGAGAGCACAAGCAAGGGATGGACAGAGAGAGGGAGACACAGAATCTGAAGCAGGTACCAGGCTCCTAGCTGTCAGCTCAGAGCCTGATGCGGGGCTTGATGTCATGAACTGTGAGATTATGACCTGAGCCGAAGTTGGATGCTCAACCTACTGAGCCACGCAGGTGCCCCTCTCTATTACTTATTTGTTTTAATTTTTTAATGCTTATTTATTTTGGAGAGAGAGACAGAGCATGAGCAGAGGAGAGGTAGAAGGAGAGGGAGACACAGAATCTGAAGCAGGCTCCAGGCTCTGAGGTGTCAGCACAGAGTCCAACATGGGGCTCGAAACCACAAACTGCAAGATCATGACCTGAGCAGAAGTCAGAAGCTCAATTGACTGAGCCACCCAGGCGTCTCTCTATTAAACAACAACCTAGCAGAGAGACACCATTATTATTCACATTCTACATATAAAGAAGCTGAAGCACAGAGAGGGCAAATAACTTGCCCCAAGGCTGCAAAGCTAGAAATTGGCAACAGCAACATGTGAACTCAGGTCGTCCAGCTCCAGAGAGCTTGCTTTTAACCATGATACACTCTTCTCTCTCTTCTCTTTGGAAAACGTAATCTGAATTACCAAGCAGAGGGCGCCTGGGTGGCTCAGTGGGCTCAGAGTGTCCGACTTCAGCTCAGGTCATGATATCATGGTTGGTGAGCTCGAGCCCTGTGTCAGGTTCTTTGCTACTTGAGATTCTCTCCCTCTCCCTCCGTCCCTCCTCTGCTTGCATGATCTCTCTCCAAACAAAACAAAAAAGGTGGAAATTACCAAGCAGAATTACAGTCACTGAGAAAAGCAAGAGCTTGCTGGGCAGCCCCTTGGAACTCCTGGCTTCCCGCAGGCAAGTTGTTCTACTCCAGGGAAACCCCCTCCGTGGGGCTCCCCACCGGTGTGAGAGCGGCGCAGTGTGGCGAGGCCTCCAAAACCTGATGCCTGAGTGCCGGTGAGCATATGGCAGGGGCCAAGTCAGAGGCCACCTTTTATAGTTCAAGCCTCTTTCTCCTCTGCCACCCGCCGTCACCGCTGTCAGTCAGACCTTTGGCGATGCCCAGCAAAGCTAGCTGGGTGACCTTTCAGTTACTTAGCCTCTCGTTTCTTCTGTGAAATGCAGCTAATTATGCCTGTCTTGCAGGATTAGAGAAAAATAATAATAATACATAGATACCTACATATGCCTACACACTCACATATACACACGTACTT
Source organism: Suricata suricatta (assembly GCF_006229205.1). Classification (NCBI taxonomy): domain Eukaryota; kingdom Metazoa; phylum Chordata; class Mammalia; order Carnivora; family Herpestidae; genus Suricata; species Suricata suricatta. The sequence goes on along the minus strand of NC_043710.1, from coordinate 24,560,282 downwards.
GCACATACATATATGTGTGCACATGGCATAGAAAAGGTTGAGGCTGTCTCTGGGTTAGGTGAAATCATGACTGTTCTTGGCGGCCACCAAGGGTAATAACCAAAAACCGGAAACCACCTAAACATCTATTGATTGTTGAATGGGTAGATAAACGAGGTGTATCCGAACACTCAGGCTCTATTTGGCAATAAAAAGGAACAAACTATGGGCGTGTGCTACATCATGGGCAGCCTTCAAAAATGTCATGCTAGGTCAAAGGAGTCAGACCCAGAGCACCACATTTTGCGTGATTCCACATATATGGAATGTGCAGAAAAGGCGAATGTTTAGAGAGAGAAGGTAGTCAGCAGCTGTCCTGTGGGTGGGAGTGGGCACTGGGGAGCCTGCCGCAGAGATGAAAATTACCTAAAACTGATCACTTGGTAAAGTTACTAACAGTAACCTGAGCTGTACATCTGAGGTTTCAGGGTTTTTTTTACCGTGGCAAAATACATAGACCATAAAATTTGCCACTCTAATAATTTTTGGATGTCCAGTTCGGTGGCCTTAAGGAATCCACATCATTGAGCAACCCTCACTACCATCCATCCTCAGGACGCTTTCATCTTCCCAAACTGAAACTCTGCCCCGTCAAGCAGAAGCTGCCCTCTCCTTGCTCCCCACAGCCTTTTACTTTCTCTGTCTTTGAACCTGACGATTCTAGATACCTCAGGTCCGTCACACGGTATTTGTCGTTTGTGACCGACTTACTTCGCTTAGAGTAATGTCTTCAGGGTTCATCTATGTTGTAGCACGAGTCAAGTGTCCTTCCTTATTATTAAGGCTGAATGATATTCCACGGTATGAACAGACCACATTTTGTTTATCCAGTCATCCGGTGATGAACCTTTTGACTAGTGTCAATAATACTGCTATGAACATTGGCGTATAAATATCTTGACATGTGTGGACTTTATGATATGTAGAACATATCTCAATAAAGTTATTTTAAAATAAAACTTTATGTTTTCTTTCTTTAAAAAAACTATTTTTATGTCTTTCAAAGATAAACATTAAAAATTTTTAACTTTATTTTTTCAAAACTTAAAGAGCTAATAAATGGAAGGTGCTGTTATTATCAATAACTTAAAGAATGGTAAATTTGACCAATAAAGTGAGTTTTAAGAAAATAATGAAAAAGATATGTCTTTAGTTTTTTTCAAAAAGGAAAAATACAAAAAAGTACAAAGAAAAAGAAATCTCTGTAATCTCACTTAGAGAAAACTGCTGAAAGGCTACTTGACAAAAATTACTAAATTTTAATTTTACCTGAAGTTAGTAGAAGGAAGTGAAATGAAATGAAACAGTGCTGAACCTCAGATGTTTATTCACAACAACATACACTCATTCCTAAACTAGCCCTCTAAAGGCAAAAGAAGTTAGGAAAAGAATATGGAGGTCGAGTTGGGACACGGGATATTTCCATTTTGGTTCATGTTTCTTGAAGCTCAAAGTTTGATCCCTGAGGTGGACAATTGTTTCATAAAAATTAGAGGATATTTCTGATGTTTAAATAAATAAAGTGCTTGAATTTTTAGATTAAAAACAAAAGAACAAAGCTGAAAGCCTGAGCAGGCCTTTCAGAGACTTCTAAGAAATTATTAGGAAATGACAAGGTTATAAGCTAGATAACTAGAAGGAGAACAAAACATTTCATTTACAAAGCAAGAGGAGTGATTGTGGCTGGTGTCTGAAATAAATCTAGGAGGTTATTCGTGAATTCTGAGTATCAGTCAATTTTCTCCTCCCTCTGAATCAAGTGGTTCTTGTGTTTGAATAGATCTGCTCTAGCTTGGATTTTTCTCTCATTTCATGTTGTGCTGTCTTCACTCGCTGTAAAAAAGGAATTATTTAAAACTTGGAAATGAGGCAAAAAGTTGGGCTGCATGTCCTTTCAAAGTCCTACTGGGGAATTATTTAACTAAGTCACCTCAGGATTATTTAATTTTCTAGCAGAATGTGTCTGTGTTTGACTTTGCTATTTATTGTTTGATGAAAGCCAGATACTGAGAAGTTATGGGTTAATTTGTATTTTTCTATCTGGTAGGAAAGATAACCCCATGGTTATGGTTGTTTTAGCCTTCAGGATATTAACTAGCTTCTTATTTAACCTAGCAATCTTATTCTAACATTCTTTTATTTTGAAATTCTTTTCCTGGTGGATTATACCAACTCTTTTTCCTCAAATGCTCTTGGAATCAGCTTTAGCATCTAATGGTTCTCTTGTAAATTTATGAGCTGAACGAAACCTCTGACACGTGTCCATTCTATATTTGAACGAGAGCCATGATTTTACCGTTTTAACAATTATACTTTGATAAAGCTGACCGACCTCAGCTCACACTCTTGTCCTATCTCCTGTGACTACTTACTCTCTTGTTTTGCTAAAGAGTCAGCTGGGAGCCTATTTAGAATGCAGATGCCCTGGCCCACTCCTCAGTCTAATTCTAGGGTTTGGCATGCGGCCTAATGATATGCGTTTTCACAAGCACCCCAGGGAGACTCTGAGGCCCGTGGTTCTCAGATCAGACCCCTAGAGAAAGCTCCCCAGTGAACTGGGTAGGGGGTGCTGGTCCTAATGCTATCTTGGCTTTCACTGTTTAGGGTGGTCAGGAAGGGCTGGGGTTAAACGTCTAGGCCTCGGGATGGACTTGGGTCCAACAGTCCATTTTCCTAAACTTCAACCTGAAGACGGTGGTTGATCTCCCACTGGCTGTATCCCAGTGAGGGCGACCAAGAAGCCCTGTATGAAAGTTGCATCTCGACAAATTACCAATATTCATCTCTTTACTGAGCTTACAAAAACAGCCGTTTTGTATGGGTCAACCTAAGAACTCCTCAGGTGGTTGTAATCTGAAGCTAATTTGGCAACTAAGTTGTGACTATAACAATCAGGACACAGAATTGCCAATATTTGGGGGAAAGTGCTTTTGCAGCTTCATCAGACTTAAAGCAGAAAAAAAAAAAAAGACTCTCCTCCCAGAAAAATGCACAAAGTCCAACCTCTTGCATACAATCTCTGAGGGATTTACGGACTCAAAAGTCCATGGTCAATCCTACTTTACAAATTTCTTTCTCAAGTCTGCAATCTTTAGGGATGGAGTGTCGCTGCCCCCTACTGGCATGTGGTTCGTAAGCGGGGTTTGCTCTGCTTGGACTCCGTGTGGAGCTTTGGAGGGGCTAGACCAAGCTGCCACCTCACTCCAGCGGCCAGAGTAGTCCAATTCCAGGCAGGAGTGGGTATTCTAGACACATTTACTTATAATTCATATGTTGTAATGAATTATTGCTAGGACAGGGGAAATTTTGTGTTTTGATGGGACACTGCATTATCTTTCATTCTGACTCTAAGGAAGCCATTTTTCAGCTGTGTCCTATAGATAAAACTGATAAAATGCAAGATAATTCTTGTTTTTAGAAGTGCAGATTATATTCTTTGGGGAGAGGTTCACTTGACATCCCTCCCCTATGGAGGGCGAAGCTAGTTTTGTGTCCATTGGACATTCATTTAAATATTCCTAGCCTGGGCCTATGTCTTTTCTCCTAGTTATAACATACACCTGGTTCCCTCATTAAAAATTAAGTCAAATATTTAACTTGTGTTCATTTGTTATCTGTAGGAGAGCCATACTTTTTTGATTCTCTTCTGAGCGGGCCAGGATCATATTAGAGATTAGAAAGGCTGGCTTATCCCTGGAACGCTCGCTTGTAGTCCGATGGACACACTCAATGGTGGCCAGTACCTGACACAGAAAAATCTGCCTCTTCCCTTCCCACCCTCCCTCCGGGCCCCTGTATTCAAACAGGCAGCACCCTGCTAGATGGAGAGAGATGGAATGAGTATGGATTTGGCCTCCAATCTGGGCTATTTTAAATCCTCAGATCTGGACTCAAAAGATGAGTTGCATTCGGATGAACTCATCTGGGTTCTGGGGCTACGTTTATAAAAGAACAGAAAATATCGGAATGCATTGGATGGAGTACAACAAGTGTTTCAGACACCTTTTGTTACAATTAAGTCAGGGTACATACTATTTATTCATCTTACTTCTATTATTTATCTTTCTCTATCTATATATCTACATAATTTACTGTGGTTCATGAGCCAAAACAACAAATGCAAAACAAAACAAAAACACACAACAAAAACCATTGCAGAACACCAAGCCTAGCTGTATCCAGAAAACCTGCTTTCTTTCTTCCAAAGGCTCCAAGAGTATCAGATTAGGTGTGAAATAAACTTTACTTTCAGGCGCCTAACTATTCTAAAGGGAACGACTAGTTAGCGTTAGCTTTCTTAAGCACTGCACATGGGGCTTCGTCCGCCTCTAGACACTCCAGGACTGACAGGAACCAGAGCTGGCGTTACCGAGCCAGACCTTCCCACACGGGGTGTCGTTGTTGTTTTTAAATCAACCTCTGCCAATCCGGGTGGAGCGGCCATGAGAAAGTCCCGGGTGATGACGAGGATTAGTTTTTAGGATTTCAAAACCATCTCATGGTGTTACTATTTAGCCTCCAGAAGTATAAATTCTGTGAAGCTCAGACTTGCTGACTCGCTTTTATATTAAAATGTACAAATCCCCACCCAGACCAAGCAAAAATTATTGCGATTAATGCATCATTTCCTGACAAGATTACAATGGTCACTTTCATAAAGTCATCCTGCCGCTGCTGGTCCCCATACAAAAATTTTAAAAATGTGACAAGTTTAACAAGACATCCACAAGAATGGACTAGAAGGTAAGTGTCAAGAAGTTAATCCAAGTTAGAGGTGGCATGTTTAAAAAAATCTTTTATGACTTAGTCTGGGATTAATAACAGTATTTCACTTTTGGAACTTTAAAAATTAAGGTGGCATTTTGTAAAGCACGTGTGTGCTTTCCCAGCTTCCGTATCCCACTTAGGGAAATTGAGCCTCCTTTAGAAGAGACAAGGATTGGCCCACAGGAAGCTTCCTAAACATGCTTTTCGCCGGATGATGGAGGCAGCCATCACTTTAAAACATGCCTGAGAGTCTGCCAAGGAGAGGGTGGCTGGGGACAGTCATTGCCTAGAACTGCAGCTTCTCATTTATCTGCCAAGACTAAGTTTATGCCATTTCTGGTTTCATACTTTCTATGTACCTGGTTTTCTCACTGGGCCTAAGATGGGTGTGGAAAAATTTTTCTCTTTGGGCCTAGTTTTATTTTGCAAAATGCAGTTTTAAAAACCCTTGGAAGAAACCACAGCCTAAACCAAGGGCTCATTTACCATTTCCTGGAGGAAACTTAATTGTATTTCATGTGTAAACTAGTGCCTGGAATCATTCTTCTCTTCGGATAAAGTAAGTTATAGTCTCCAGAATAAAATAAAGATAAAGCAAAAATCAAAGCAGTATAATTTATTAAAACAAACACCTGGAATACCAGTTATATTTTATTACATATATATTTCATTTTAATTAAAAGTACTCCTTTGGTAAAGATGTTGGTGCTATTTACAGGCTGACACTATCCACAACAGGTGGGAGCAGGTAGCCACGTCAGTCTGGTATGTTTCCTTTTAAAAAAGAATTTTTTTTAATGTTTGTTTATTTTTGAGAGGGAGAGAAGCAGAGTGCAAGCAAGGGAGGGGCAGAGGGAGAGGGAGACACAGAATCGGAAGCAGGCTCCAGGCTCTGAGCTGTCAGCACAGAGCCTGATGCGGGGCTCGAACCCAGGAACCGTGAGATCATGACCTGAGCTGAAGTCGGAAGCTTAACTGACTGAGCCACCCAGGTGCCCCCTAGCATGTTTTCTTCTAAGTTAATATTCAGTAAGGTGTCCTTCCAGACACACTGTTTTGGTCATACTCTTGTAACCACTACTAAGACATGATCTACTGTAAAATCTCCAAGGGCCTTTGTGAGATACGTGTGACTCTACATGCATAACCGTGGGCTGGAAAGAACAGGTCCCACTGATCTACTAATGGAGCAGAGACCCCGCTTCTCCCTCCGCCACCCCTGTGACCCTGGCGGAGATCACCAGAGGCCAAGCCGGGGCAGCAGGAGGGCTTGCTGTCTCCGTCATGCACGGTGATGGGGGTGGTTGGCGGGGGCGGGTGGGGGGCAGTGGAGGGTGTGTGGCAGTGAATCTTGCTAATGCCTTTAACTTACGCTCTTCCTGCTCTACCGCTCAACACTGATTTTCGGTCTTCCTGTGATTAGCGTCCCCCTGCCACCTTTGCATTCACTCCCTCTCACAAAGCACATTATTTTGAGTCCAGGTGGATTAACAAAACTGCTCACAAGTTCTGTAGCAATAGTAAATTCTGAGCAACAGCAGGCTTTTTGAGACGATATTCTGACGATGGCACATGCTTTAATTTTCAAGTCAGGCTTTCATCTAACTTATCATGTGGTTACACACTTGTAACAGTTTCCCTGGGTTCATAAAGCATCTTTCTTAACAGATCCAAGCATTAATAAATGTTATCCACTATTTAATAATATCCAAATTTCAAATTTTATCCCCCTCTTTACAGGCACACAAACAGACACAAAGACAGGAGAACAGATTTGCCCATGGTCAGTCGGCAGTAACACTGAGGTCTCTCAGCTCCTAATTTAGTGGTACATATGCTGAATTACACGGCCTCTTCAGCCCTCTGGGAACATAATCCTGGAACCCTGTGTAAGCAAAATGGGCCCCAAATTACATTCTCACCAGAGAAATTAATTGGATAATTTATCAAGTGTGAAAATAACATTAGAATATTCTGCACAATTGATCAAGGACTTTCAAATAAATCTAATACAAAAAGGATCCCTCCAGGCAAAATAAATAAGACTAAAATTCAGCATAATAGATTTGCAAGTTGAAAACTAGCTGAAAGTGAGGACTACAGTTCCAGCTACAACTCACATATCACAAGTTTCCCCAAAGAGTTTAGGATGACTCGCTAGAGGCCAATTATCTTAGTGAGATTTTTAAAGAGAAACCAAACTTGAAGAAGTTCCATTAAAATTAACATGTGCTAATAAGTAAGAAAGCAAATGTCCCAAATGTTACTTGTAGATGCTGTAGGTGGTGGCTGTTCACGACACAATCCATCCAATGTTTTTGAATGAAACATTTCATGAAGTGCTGGGGGAAAAAAACAAACAAAAACCCCCCCAAAACAAAACAACCCATCCATACACTTCCATCCAAAGCTTACATGACAAATAAACTACCAGAGATGGGTCAGCCTGAACGAGAATTCTCGATAGCGGCTCGTCAGGAAGTCTGTGGGCGTGTACCCTGTGCTAGGCGCCGGGCAGCACTCACAGCCTCAGCGGTGACACGGAACACGTCCCTGTCCCTCAATGCTTACGTTCTCCGGAGGACTGGAGTAAAACTCATCATGTGCTTCTAAGGCCGGTGGCATTTCTTTCTTGTAAACCAGGAATCCACGTTCTTCTCCCCACTGGCACTCCAGCTTGCACCCGGACATCCACGGGCGGGAGCACGGGGTGGATGCCCACGGTCGGCAGAAGCACGGAAGCTCCAGTAGGTTCTCCCTGTCAGGAACCCTGCTGGACAGCCCGGCTGTGCTCTGCTGACCTTCCAGGACGGCATTCAGTGCCACAAGCCTTGAGGGAGAAGAGTCTGCCTCCACCTCTTCTTCCCCCTCGTCCTTAAGGCAGGGCTCTGGCCTGCTGAGAAAGCACTTTGAGGGAAAAAAAGCACCACATCTCCTCATTCTACAAAATACGTCCCTCTACAATTATTTTTCAGTATCTTATAAATGTATAGTACCAGTTTTGGGGGAGGAAAAAGCTTTAAAGCCTTAAAGGCTTAGGTGACATTTAGAGAAGACAGCAGTCCTCTCCTTGCACATGTGTGGACTGCAGGGAAGGCTGGAATGGAATATTACAACCCGTAGCGATCCATTTCCTGGATTTCACCAAAGCATCTTTCTGGATACTGGGTATTTGGAAGTGTCAACCCCATTCTATAGATGCACACTATAAGCTTATAATGTGAATCTGGGAAATTTAGAGAAAAATGTTACGTCAAAAAAAATACAAATGACTATTGCCCATTTTTCATTTCTTTAAGGCACTGCACTGCTTAGGCTGTGTAGAGCTAGGCATCACAAAAAACACCTAATGGCATTTTATGTAAAATGATGAGTGTAACTTGAGCAAGCCAAAAAAAAGAAGAGTAGCAGCATTAAAGTACATTGCTTTAAAATCTTAAGTTAGAAAAACCTCTCTACTAATTAAAAGTGCTTTCTGGTCACCGGATCTGACAGGTCCCTGGATAACTACATGCATAATTCCTAATTCCTTCCTGCTTAGTTTATCTAAGACTTCCTGGCACAGAAAGAGTCACGGAGAGCATCATTTTACACCTGTCAAAGAAACTGCCGGCTATCATCCAACGTCCCTACGTTAATCCATTATCAGAGGAAAAAACTTGCCTTTCATTCTACTTCACTTTCTTCGTCCCCACAAGAAAAGCTGCATCACACCACAGCACAGCCAGAAGCCGCGACGGCCGCACGTCGGTAACCACTGACTACCAGCCAACATCCTGCCTCGCCCTCCTGCAGCAGAACACACGACTTGCAGCCAGTCCCGTCCAACACGGGGCTGAACATCTCTGGGAAAAGAGGAAACAATTTAGCGAAGTTCAAGAATGATGTCAGAAGATCAACACGTTTGTAAGGTCAATAACATAAGAATACATGATGCCAACGCTGGGAAGCCCAGGGAGAGAAACCAGCATGTGTGAGGAGGGCAGATTTGAAAACTCTGAGACCTGCTTTTCCATCCCATGCTGGATTCTGAGGTGAAGCCTTAACAAGTTTCTATTTGGAATGAGTTTGACCATTACTTTTATTCTATATTCACAAAGAATGACCGGTATAAAATAAGCACCTGGTTGCTTACAAAATGCTTAGGGGTTAAAAAAAATTGCTTACTTGAATTAAGAGGAGACCCAGCTGCTGGACACTACATTTGAAGTAGAATATCATGTCAGCAAAAAAGAAGGTAAGGCAAGATTCTTTAATAAGTATTGTGAACACTCTGCTGGTTACTTCATTTCTTAAAACGTAATTTTATGGCTGGAGAGGACCTTAGAAACATCTAAACCAACACTTCATTTAACAGATGAGAAACCTGAAACTAGAAGTTGAAGTTGGGCAAAAAACTGTTTTTGTTTGGATTAAGTATAGTAGGAAAAAAATAACATAACCAAAGCAGGAAATGACTAGCCTCGGTACCTAAAGCATAGCCATGCTTTTAATAGAAATTTGACCAGGAAGCTTTTAAATAGTATTTCCTTTTTTGGTAGGGTTGAATGTTTTGTGGCAACCCTTCCCCCCCCACCTCCCCGATAAAAGTATATATTTACTGAAGAAAATGTAAAACATATGAAGAAAGCACAAAGAACAAGTAAGTCCTCAAAAATAGTTCAGTGTATTTCCTTCAGGCTTTTTCTATGTAACGGAAGTAACTACCATTTACTCTTAAGTGGAACTCAACAGTTATTCACTGAAAAAGTCACAAGGAGGGCAGCGGTGCAGGGCTTCGAACCGGGGCGGTGGTGATGCAGCCTTCCTTGGGAGCTAGATGGAAGGCACAGAGGCTAAGGGACACGGACTGGCAGGAAGCAAACTGGGACGCGGTGACGAGCAGGGGGTGTGCTTGGTAACTCTGGGGAACAGGATACTTGCCATGACCTTTGTTCTTATTCCAGAACACAAATCCATCAGAGCAAGAGCCTAAATGGGGGGTCGGGGCGGGGGGGGGAGCAGAAAGACAGGTAACGGGAAAAGTCACAATGACACCTGCTGGTTCAGCCTGGAACCGAAACCATTTTGTTCCACAGATGAGGTCTCTTGGCTTTGTCTTGAAATTAAGGCTGATCTTGAATGCTCTGATTTGGCCTCTCTAAAGGCACAGTACCATCTCTCGTGACCAGAAGGCATGAAACAATCCTGGTAAACAGCATAGTGTGTGGGCCCTCTCAGAGTCTTCTAAGAGCCTGTACTAGCTGTGGAACTCCCTGAGAACGAGATTTCACCCTAATATTTAACATCTACAGACCTTAATAAACACATGGCCTAAAAACCGTCTCTCCCGAGTAGGAACATTTAGCCACTTCGATACGTTCCACCTGACCCTCCTCAGGTAGGTACTGTTGGACTAACGAACCTATTCACGCTAAGTCCTGATAGAACCACTGGGACTTCCCACCCTGGTCTGATGACCTCTCAGGTATCTCTGAAGATCTCCCAACTATTAAGAAATAGTGCTTTTAGGAAATCAGTTTTGTTCCATTTAACTAACTCCCAGAGGGTGTTCAAAAGAGCTGAAAATTTCTGGCTCAGATTGCTTCTGTCACCACCAGGAGATACCATGTTGGTTGACCAGCTGAGATATATTAAAAAAATTTTTTTTAATGTTTATTCATTTTTGAGAGAGAGATGGAGTATAAGCAGGGGAGGGGCAGAGAGGGGCAGGAGACACAGAATCCGAAGCAGGCTCCAGACTCAGCTGTCAGCACAGAGCCCAACGTGGGGCCTAAACATGGGAATGGTGAGATCATGACCTAGGCTGATGCCAGATGCTTAACCGACTGAGCCACCCAGGCGCTCCAAGACATATTTCAATATGTTGGTGATTATATGTGTGCATCTCCTTGTTGTACAGGCATTAAGTAGCAGAGACCATACATAAGGCTGTGGCATTCAATCTCCACAGGCAGAAAGGGAGCTATGGCATAACGCTGGGCAGTCAGTAGCCACGTGGTCCTCAGCATTCCAAACTCAGAAGATGCTACGTGTAGCCTCAAGGAAATATGTGACCCAAGTTGAATGAAAACACTTAAACAAGAAATTATCCAACAGACATATTTGCACTAAATAAGTGAGGTTATATTTGGGGTTTAAACTAGTTTCTGAATATCCTTAGTCACACCCCGGGGGTGAGGGGGGTGGAAATGGAGAAAATGAGAACTTAAGCTTTCCAAGGATTAAGGTTCAAATCCTCTGAAATCTATACAAGGTCAAGTAAATGAGAACTCAGCTCCAGAGTAATAATTCTTGCTGGCACCAGCACGAGGCAGTAGTGATTCTCAAACTTAATATATTACATATAATATAAAAATAAGCTGAAGTTTTAAAGAACGTCCATTATTATGAAAAGGTTTGAGCTTTACTACTCTAACCCTCGGCTTTTTGACAGTAAAACACACCGGAGCAAAAGCCCATGAAGTGCAACAAAGAGGTATACTGACTGACGGACAGACAGCTCCTGCAATACGCCACAGGCGCTCCAGTCTTTGTGAAAATGTGGAACGTGTAGGCTCCAAGGGAAAACCTGCTTCGAGAGCTGTAACAGGAAGAAGCAAGAGGCGACCTCAGCAGTAACACTCACTGCTGGGTACTATGGCTTCCCACTTCTTTTTCTGCATATTATTGAGAACAAGGCAAGGAAAGACACTGCTTTCTCCAGATGGCTTTTTTTTTTTTTTTAACATATGCAGGGAGGCTATATCCCTGAATCAGTACTTCGTGGCTGAAAACCCTCCCTCCGGAGACTACCCATGTCGAAGCGGGTAGAGACCTCACAGCGCACTAACAAAGTATCATCCTTAATGAAGGTTCTCTGTCTCAGGGCTTCCAGATGCATGAAAGTCACATAGCCAAAACCTTTTGGGTTTCGTGGGATTGTGGGTCTCTGGAAGGCAAGCAGCTCTGGTTTGGCATCCATGATCTCTTCATGGTTCTGCCTTACAGGTGCTTCAGACTGATCAAGAATTGTGAGGCGGATTGTGCCCTGGAAGGGCCAGGGGAGGTGGCTGTCATACTCTCCCTGCATTGTGTGCACAAAGAGGGATATGTAGTTAGCACAGCGCTGAGCAGTTGGCAGCTGAAGGTGCAGACGCATGCACAGCTTGTAGCCGGGTTTGCCTGTGTAGAACCCAGGGCTATGAATGACAACAGGTTTCTCCTCTTCTTGAGATTTCAAATGCATCCCAAAGTTGCCGATCTTCCAGATGTAAATCCCATTGCACTGCTGTGCTTCTATTTCAACAACCTTGTCCTCCAGGGTCCGAATCGTTTGTTTGAGCTCATTTACGTACAGGCTCTGAGTTTCCATTTTCGCAATCAGCTCTCGGATTTGATGGTCTTGTCTTACCAGGCGACCCTCTAACTGCTGAATGGTTTCTTGGAAGTTCTGGACCTCGGGGTGACACACAGCGGGAACCCGGGACACAGAGGAAGAATTGTAGGGAGGCATGTCACACTGAGGTACGGGCGCTAACGCAAGGCTGACACTCTGAACAGCCTGGGCCAACATTCTCATGTGCGACTGGGTATTCTCTTGCAGGTGGCGCGCCAAGTGGTTCCTCTGCATCTAAAAGCCAAGCACAAGCCTCAGGGTGGGACTAGATACTGTGAGGAGCAGGAAGGGGCCTAGGCAGGGTTTTTCAGTAATGTCATCGCTTTCCTCAGTTCCCTACAACTTTCTTCATCAAATTTTTGATCTAGTGAGATGATCTGGTCTCTCCGTTCACTGAAAAAATGAGGCCATGTGCTGAAAGTCTCAACTTTCACTCAAATAAATCTCCCTCCCACCTGCAGACGCATTAGGATCTATACCCATTCACGTGACTCAGAGAGGACTCTGCTCGTCCAATATTAATGCTTCACCTGGGCTCTCACTGGCACCTGCACTTTCAACACCTCAGAGGTTCTGCTCAGTTATCCCCCTTTTCCTTTATCTCCATTCTCTCCCCCGACCCCTCCCTCCAACTAGTCTTTCCTATAGAAAAAAAAGGCCCACCTCTCTATTGATCTCATGTCTCTCTTTAGCGAGATCATTTTCCTCCTCTTTCTTTTATGACCAAGAGCAATCCATCTGTACTGCCCCTAATTCATTTATTTTGTAAATCTAGGTCTCAAGAACATCCTGTTACATGAAAAAATACTCATGATAACTTTTATTATAAAAGTAATTCACGTATATTACAGAAAAATAAAATATAGATGACCCAAAAGAAAGTTCCCTATTATCTTACCTAACTACCATTAACATTTTGATACATTTCCTTCAAGTCTTTTTCTCTATGCACACACACAGAATCCTCCCACAAAATGAAATCATAGTATACACTTTTTCTTTTTTTCTTTTAAAGTTTATTTTGAGAGAGACAGAAAAGTGCAAATGGGGAGGGGCAGGGAGAGAGGGAAAGAGAGAGCCCCAAGCAGGCTCCGTGCTGCCAGAGCAGAGCCTGACGTGGAGCTTGAACTCACAAAACCATGAAATCATGACCTGAGCTGAAACCAAGAGTCTGATGCTTAACTGACTGAGATGCTCAGGTGCCCCTCTGCTTTTTATTCTTAAAATTGCTAAATGCATGCTTATTGTGAAAAAGGCAAGAAAAGCACAATGGAAAAGCACTGTTCTCAAACATTTAACACAACTGATCACTAGTCTTGAAATTAAGTTTGGAGAACGTAACAATACCAGCTCCTCCAGTTTCTCATATGGCTCACCAATTTCTAGTACAGTCTGTTCAGGACTACTGTGATGGTCTGCTTCTCCTTCCTGTACACCCTCACTCTATATGATCTCAATCATGCCTGCCACTACCTTCCTGCGTCCCATCGATATTCGGAGTCCCAACTGCTGGATGGAGCTCCAAACGCGTACAGCAGTGAATGTCAGCCGTCTCCCTGTCCACCAGGATTCTCAAACCCACCGAGTGACAAATTTTTCTTCATCAATATTCAAGATTAAAAGAAGAAAAAACAAACTTTACCTTTACATGGCAACCAAAAGTACTGAATGTGCACGGAATTGGAGCTGTAGGACAGTCTAGATCGTAATGATTAGGCATCTGAAAATCAAAACAAAGGTTAGGAAATAATTCTCCTTGCATATCATGTTCTAGTTTGATGAAATCACATTTGAAATAAAGATTACATTTCATCTAAACGAAATAATGTATTGTCTATGGATGCTTCTGCATAATCAGAGTGGCTGCAACAGAAAGAGTGTAGCCCATGAAGATTAAATAATATTTACTTCCAAAGTCCCAGAAAAAGGAAATAGCAACATCTCATCCCCATCATCTCAAATCACTCAAAATTCCAGAAAATGAGTTTATTTCTACTGCTGGGAATGAACACCCTCTAGTGACAGTTTATAGAAAAAGCATCTTCTGATGCTGTAGTTTCAGCTACAACTGCAAACTCAAGGACTCTGGCTGTGGTCCAGGCCATTTAATGGGGACGGGTTAAGTGCGACACCGAAACCCCTGGCTACACCCATTACTTCCCTCATGACCATCTCCTACATCTTCTAACTTCTTTTTTTAACCAGGGCATGTTTTGGGTTCCATGGGAGGATGCAGATGTTAAGAGGTATTTTAAAGCACATTGATAAAAGTTCTAAAGAAAGTCACAGCCTTTGATTTGGGGAATCGTGTTCACTTTCAGAGAAAGTGTAGTTTGGCTATCCTCACTGATACTTCAATCAGAAATGACCTTAGAGACCACTTACTTCAGTCCTTCATGTGCAGTCTAGGACAGTAGTCTACAAATGTTTTGTAGTAAGACAGATAATAAATTTCTTCAGCTTTGTGGGCTTTATGGTTTCTGTCCCAAGTATTCAACTCTTACCATTGTGGCACACTAGCCATACACAACACATAGACCCATGGGCATGGCCGTGTTCCAACACAATGTATTCACAAAAACAAGCAGTAGGCCAGATTGGCTGGTGTGTTGGTTTACGGATTCCTGATCTAGAAGGTCAACTTTCTTGTCAGAGATCAGTGGGGAGGTTAGTGCCACAGCCAAAATCAAAACCTAGGTTTTCTTTCTTAACCTAGAGTTTTTTCCTACACTGTTTATTTTTACTGGATTTAATATGTGATACATAGTAAATATTAAAACAGAGCAAACAAGAAAACTGAGGAGGTGAGACTTCAGAAGCAAAAAGAAGTTTAACACCTTCAAATTAAGGCTTTGTTGGGAAAGAAACTAAAAGTGTTTGTTAAAAGACTAATGGAAAAGTTTAGTCAAGTGACTAAACTTGGTGTTGCTTGCTGCTACTTAGTAAGGTAATCAATTATGATCTTTGGGTTTGCAGATTTCATGGGTGTGTAAATATTTAGTGACTAATATTCATATTTTGTGGGTAAACTCCTCAAATGTCAAAGATAGTAATTAGATGGAATTTTCCTTTCTCCATTAATACAAATGTACAGTGTTCCATTGTAACTACTACTTCTGATGATACCCACTAGTGGCCTATAGCACAAATGACAGAGGCGCTACCAACCTTGGAAATCTCGAAATGTCCCAACATGTCGGTCTCAGTGGCTACAACTCCAAATAGTGTCTGCTGCTGACCAGGTTTGCTTTCCTCTATCTCACTGCTCTCTCACTCTGTCAGCTCGTCTCTGTACACCTAAGATCCTTATTTCACAGTGTGCGGACATGCAGTTCTCAAAGAGTTTTCTTTCTTTAAATGGAGATTTTTTTAGTTTTTACCTTACAAGTACCTGGGTTTGATGGGAATTTTTAAGAATATGCATAAACATGGGTATTACGTTACTGACAGGAATTTTAAGTACTTAGAGCTGAATATTTTGCTCTTTCTGAATGTACTATATTAATTTACATGAACATTTCTTCAGTTTTAATACTTCTTCAACCTGTATTTATTTTGCTTTATTGATTTTCAATTGAAAACCTAACTTGCTTCTTTCATCTGCTGATGGAAATACTAACTTGGGAAAGGGAGCCACCATACCTGTTCTCTGATGAGCATCGTATTGCAGTATTCACAGATGACATTTGCCAAAGGACAGTTCTGGTCATGGATCTAAATTGCATTAAAAAAATATTTAAAAAGCATGAGAGAATTTGAAAAAATAAAAGCAATCTATTTTTATAAAAGGTAATTCTTTCATTATAAACAAATTGAGGACCTTCATCTGTGCAAAATAGAAATGTAAGAATAATATACAAAGGTTATTTTCTCTCCCTCTGCCAGGGGGTCATGAGAGAGCCATCCTGCCTTCCAGCTCTTTAAAAAAATATGAGTATACACAAGAGAATCTTTTAAATGACCGTAGATCTAAGGCAGAGCATCTGCGACTAGTTTGGACAAAATTTACCAAGACTAGCAGTCTCCAAAGGTCCCCTTCCAAAAATTTCAAACAGCCGCATGATGACTTAATTAAAACTCTTCAAGACTGGTAAAGAAGACAAGTTATTATTAGGGCAAGGGGCTTTGGTGCCCAGGTCCTTGTGTGCCCCAGATGGGTGAGCTCTGTGTTCCAGAATACAATGGATTTCATTCAGTTGATATGCTGAGAAATAATTAAGCTTCCAGTTTAAGTCCATTTAATGTACTGAAGTTTAGAGAGACATCAATTTGCTCTAATTATGCCTCAGACTTTTCTACATTTTTAGCAAGTTAGCAGACTTTTTAGTATCCCATCAACCTAATGAATATAATGTGCTTGATCTTCTAAGAAGGTAGGAAAAATTAAATTTATCTTATTTATAAGAAATAAAGTTTAAAGAAGTATCTTACTGGTTATATATATAAAAAAAAAAAAGACCTATATTACAGGTAGGTTGTTTTAGTAAAGACACAGGACAGGGGTCCAGGACTAGGATCTCAGTGCCAGCTTTGCCACTGACTATGTTAACATAAAATTACTTAACCTCTCCACATCTCATCTTCTGAACGGAAAACTATTCTATCGTTATGTGGCCAAGTACCGTGATTCCTTTTAAAGATAAGCATTTTAATTGAAGTGGTAACATGTATAGAAAAGTGAATTCATTACATGTGTACAGCTTCACGTACACTTTGTGGAATTTACTTTATTCTCCATAAATGTTTTAACCATCCATCCTTTTCAAAGAGAAAAGTTTAAGTCTGATAAAGTAATCATCCTACTTGTCTGTCTAATCCAAGATTGGTCCTTAAAATATCACAAAGGAAAATAGATCGACAAGTCTCTCCTGGACGCTTGTGTTGCTTACAGATCTACTATAGGGAGTAAGTAGTATGAACAATGTTTTCTAAGAAAGATACACAAGTATAAACCCTACACTTACGTAACTGGTTTACTGAAACTTCTTTCTTAAAAACCAACCTTCCCACAAACGATCATCTAGACTCGGATTTGGAGTAACATCTTCATCTCTTACCCTCAAATGCACATTAAAATGTTTTTAAAGAAGTAGTGAAATTAACAAATCCAAGTTGGTACATGCCTCTTTCTCTTCAAATGGCATCAACACAGCACAGTTTACACAAGAAACCTGTCTCCTTGGACACTCCTTGAGAATGTGAATATTAAGGTGGCATTTTTGGAAGGGACGCTGGCAGTGGGGACAATTCATAAGAGCAAATTCACAATGTGCCTGGTGATCCTATAATAAGAAAGAAATAATTGATTAATATTTGCCAATCTTTATGAAATTTCCTAAAATAATCTCTTCCTAAAATGTACTGTTCTCTTTTACAGAAATGGCTACTGAGCCCGCTTTGTGTAACACACACCATATGAAGGCCTTAAGGAATTTAAAATAATGGTTGCGAACTACAATTTATACAAAGAATGTAAACTCTCAAGTTCACAATTGAAATTAATAAAAAATATACAATTAGGCAACCTGAACTTGAATAAAAGTATCCAATTAGGGAAAGAAGTCAGAGTTTCTGATTATCAATGGAGTACTGTTGTCAAAGGACCAGTTCTTCAAATGGAGCTAAACAGGGGGTTGGGGGGGCAAGTTATAAATATGTTTTACACACTTAATTTCAAATTGAACATAAACAATATTTAATTTCTTGTAAAATAACTAAGCTAAGAATTGATTTACTTAATTTGCAAGCAAATGCTTTTGGGTCACCTGGGTAGCTCAGTGGGTTAAGTGTCTGTCTCTTGATTTTGGCTCAGGTTATGATCTCACGGTTTCCTGAGTTCAAGCCCTGCATCAGGTTCTGTGCACTGCCCACGCAGAGCCTGCCTGACATTCTCTCTCTCTGCCTCTGCCCTACCCCTACTCACACTCGGTCTCTAAATAAATAAGAAAACTTGGGAAAAAAAAAAAGCAAATGCTTTCATCTGATTGCTTCAGCTAATCTTAAGCTATTGGAGATCTCCATTTAGCTCATAAAAAATGCTTAATTTAAATAAAAACAGAAAAAATAGTTAGGGTACTAAAATGACAGATGACTATATGAAGCTAGTTGTTTATTTCAAGACAAGAGAAACAAAATTATGAGATTAACATGCATTATATTATAATGTCTATTAGTACATCAACTTATATTTGAAGTGCTCCTCAGTTTTACTGCGGATAATGTTCACCGAAAAAACCTATAGTAGAATACTGATTTTTTTTCTTTTTTTGTTAATAAGATTATCCTGGATTTTGTTTTAGTTTATTCATTTATTTTGAGAGAGACAGAGACAGCAAAAAGTAGAGGAGGAACAGAGAGAGAGGGAGAGAGAGAATCCCAAACATGGGGCTCAAACTCATGAAGCTCAAGATCATAACATGAACTGAAACCAAGAGTCAGATACTTAACCAACTGAGCCACCCAGGCACCCCAGATTTTCTTTCTTATTATCTATCACTGGGGCAAAGCCACAGGAAATGGAATAAGAAATTTATGGTTTTGGGGTGCCTGAGTGGCTGGGTGAGTTGGGTGTCTCTTGATTTTGGCTCAGGTCATGCTCTCACGGCTGCTGGATCAAGCCCCACATGGGGCTCTGCACTGACAGTACAAAGCCTGCTTAGGATTCTCTTTCTCTCTCTCTGACCCGTCCCCTGCTCATGCGTGCATACTCTCTCTCTCAAAATAAATAAACATTAAAAAAAATGTTAAAAAAAAGGAATTTGTGGTTTCTACTTATATTTATATTCAACTATGAAAGAATCGGTATAATTCAGTCGTCATTACATGTTAGGCACCAGAGGACACAGCAAAGTGCCTTCTCTCCAGGAACTGCCTTACATATATGTTAACCGCTAGAAAGTAATTTTAATACCTCAAGATGCCTCAGTTCCATCTTGTGCAAACAACCTTCATTTGGACATTTTACCATCAGAGAAAGAATCTCTCGTTTTGCAAAATTGTCAGGAAATAGTTGATTTTCCAGCAGTATTTCATTGTCAACTGGACATTTGTGACCTGCATCCCTAAAAGAAACAAGTAAGATACATACATTTAGTAGATTTAAACAAATGTTAATGTTAGAAAACACAAACTTTGTTACTGAACTTGAATTTAAATAAAAAATAAACTAAAAAAACCCCCCAAAACTTAAATTTGCCATATACAGATTCTCCATTTATTATTTCCTATGGAGAATAATTTTTTTTTTTACATTTATTTATTTTTGAGAAACAGAGAGAGACAGAAGGTAAACAGAGGAGGGGTAGAGAGAGAAAGAGACAGAATCTGAAGCAGGCTCCCGGCTCTGAGCTAGAGGTCAGCACAGAGCCCAACACGGGGCTCGAACCCACAAACCATGAAATCATGACCTGAGCCGAAGTTGTACACTCAACGACTGAGCCACCCAGGCGGCCCCCACCTATGGAAAATAATTTAACACCTTATATTGCATATCACCAAAATAAACTTTTTGTGGACAGTTTAATAATTGTTCTTTACTGAAATGAATCCAACTAGCACCATTTTGATTACCTATCAAAAACTATGGGATTTTAGATTTAGGGATAGATTTTAAGCAAAAAATGAGAAAAAATATTTGAATAAAATCTTATTTTGATTGGCATGAGATGAAATGAGAGTTAAGGGTGGGGATTTTGGCAGTCTGGCAGGTTTCTGTTCTGTTACCAGCTGTAAGGGTACTAGTGAGACAGAACTGGATGTGCTGCTCATGTGCTAACACGTCTATGGTGTGTTTCTGTTACAAGTAAAAAACCAATGAGCAGTGCGCCCCTCCAAGGCCACATTTTTAGATTCACTCTGAGCAATCATTATACTACTCTGGTTGACAGGCGACAGAAGGTTTCTTTTAAGTTCAAGGTACAATGTAGTAGGGATTTAGGGGACCTCTGTGTCCTGATACCAATGGTTTATTCCATCTTATGATGGACAAACCATCCCCACAAAGCTTGGGTGTCTGTCACTCCCTTTTAACTTTTGAGATGTCTCAATCTTCACTGACAAAATGTGGCACGATGGATAGGCTACACAATCACTCAAGAATTTGCTGAGCACCTCCTATGCATACTCTGATAGTACTAACTGCTTTGGTAGGAAATAAACTGCCGAAAACTGGGGATCTGCTGTCAAACGTCTTACAAGTAGTAACGGTGAGAAGCGTAGTCTTTATGGGGCCTCTCTCAGAATGCATGATGCAACCACTACGTTGTCAAACACTTTCTGAGAAGCATAGACAGATGTCCAGGGTGGTTCAGTTGGTTGAGAGTCTGACTTTGGCTCAGGTTGTGATCTCAGGTTTGTGCTAACAGCAGAGAGCCTGCTCTGGATCACCTGTCCCCTTCCCTCTCTGCCCCTCCCCTGCTCTTGTGCACACACTCTCTCTCAGAATTAAATAAAACCATTTAAAAAAGAAAGAAAGAAATAGGTGCCCCAAACCGAAGGGATGGATGACTAAAAAAAGATAAGACAATCTTACAAAGTAAACTGGAAACCACTGCCCACAGCATTAACAATCACTCCAAAAGAAAACAGAACTGAATTGAGATGTATTTTGATTCCTTGAATGACCATAACAGATGAAAAATTTCAGAGCCATTTCTTTAAGAATTTGAGTTAAAGCTAAGTGGTCATTTCTAACTTGGAGACAGAAAAAAAAAAAGGCTCAGACTTCCTTTTGCGGGTTTTACTTCCTTTTCAGACCTCTGTCTCACTACGTGCATGAATATTTTGTTATTAAAAAACTGCTAAAGATTAGCTACCTTCTCAGGATGTGTGACACTTAGTATTATACATCTCTACCTACAGGAAAATCAACAATCAATTTTTATTACCTACATACGATAAAAATGAAAAGCATTATAAACAACAACAAACACTGGCATGTATAGTCTAAACGAGTGGCTCCACCAGGGCAATTCTGGCCCCTGTGGGGCGTCTGGCAATGTTTGGAGACACTCTGGGTCTTGGCTGGGAAAGGGAGGTGCCTCTATGAGCAGAGGCTGGCGTGCTGCTAAATCATCCTACAATAATTTCCCACAACAAAAAGTTATCTGGCCCAAAATGCAAAGTGAGGAGGATAAGAAAACCTATCCTAAATAGATCTTAGCAATTCAACAATGGGTAACACATTTTTTTCAAAAAGCGACACAAGTCACATGTTCCCTTGTAACTTAAATTAAGCCAAGTCCCAAATATGGATGTAGTTATCCCAAATTCAAGTTTTATAGAAAAGTTAATTTAAAAGTTGAAAGAGAAAAACCTGTAGGACTAGTGATTAGCCAGCTTAAGAATGATTTTACCAATATAACTAGATATTTACTGAAGAACATAAAATCCCCCCTACTTCTTCCAATATTTTTGCTCTGTACAGAACTCCTGAGTCACCTAGAAATATTCCCATCTACTTCTGAGTTATAGTAAAATGTATCTATTTCTCAGGAGATGAATTTGAATCCCCTGTGGAAACCCCAAGCACCTTCATTTGGTTAAAGCAACCATGATTGACTTATGCTTTACTGAGAACCTACTGTGTGTCAGCCACTGTTCTTGGCACTTAGGAAATATCAAGAAATAAAACAGATCTCAACCTCTGGTCTTAAGGAGTTTTCTTCCAGTTAAACAAGCGGACAGTAAACAAACTGTCTGCTATTTCTGAAGACAAAAAGGGCTACAGAAAAAAGAAGAGTAGGTAAGGGACATCGGGAGTGAGGAGGGAGGTAGGCATGCTGTGAGATGCGAGCCGCCCTGGAGGAAGGAAAGTGCCAGCTAACAGGCAGCTGAAGTAAGAGGGCTCTAAGCAGAGAGAACAGCTAAAGCCACCTCCCCAAGGCAAGAGCACATTTGACATGTCCAAGAAATAGCAGAATGAGCTGGTGGAAGGAAGGCGAGGGTAGCAGAGAGGCACTCAGAAAACAGACTATGACCTATCATCCTAGATGACGGCTGATGGCGATTCAGCTGGCAACAGCAGTGGGGGCACGGAGAAGGAATTCGATACCGGATGTATTACGAAGGTAGAGCCATCAACTAATATTTCCTTAAAAGTAGTGGTCATTTTAGGGGCACCTGAATGGCTCAGTCCATTAAGCATCTGGCTCTGGATTCTGGCTCAGGTCGTGTCTCATTTGAGATTTATGAGTTTGAGCCCCACGTGTGGCTCTGCACTGACAGTGTGGAGCCTCCTTGGGATTCTCTCTTTCTCTCCTCTTCCCCTGCCTTGTGCTTGCTCTCTCTCTCTCTCTCTTTCAAAATAAATAGAAACTTAAAAAAAATAATAAAAATACTGGTCATTTTACAGCGGTCCACAGACTCCAAGTAACACAATCTAACATGGCTACTATAAGAATAACTGTTCAGTTAGGAGTAGCATTTCTTGCATGGCTAAGACTGTCAGATTGTACTAACATCATCATTTAAGGCAGCACATTTTTCCCCCATAAGCTTTTATTTTTAAGTAATGTCTACACCCAGTGTGGGGCTCAAACCCACTGAGAGTTACACATTCCAACGGAACCAGCCAGGTACCCCTAAGGTACATTTATTTTATATTATTTTCTTAGAGCATAGAGACTCACCTCCGAGTCTGCACCAGAAGTGCTCCACGGAGAAGTAGCTGATTTACCTATTTATTTATCTGAGGGTCAGGAGGGAACAAGGCAGCAGGTACCTGTCCCTAACCTGGTATGTGTAAGCCCCCGGAAGGCCCTGTGCTCTGGGTAATGACGGTGTCCGTGCGGGGCTCCATGTCGGGACACGGCTCTCCCGCTCACGTACCTTATGGACTTGATGATGCAAGCCCTGCAGAACCGGTGGCCGCACGGCGTCTGCACCGCCTCCCGGAGCGCCATCAGGCAGATGGGGCACTCATATTTGCTCTCCAGGGGCGGGTCAAACTCCACATCATAGCCCTGGGTCTCCTCCATGAAAGAGCTGGAGAGGGTGCCCGTGCTGGCGGTTCCACTCACACTGTCATCTTTGGCTGCCGCGCTACAGGAGCTGGCCATGGCGGCACAGCAGTCACTCTCAGACTGGCTGGATCCACAGCTGTTTTCGCAGTTTAGCAGACTCATAGTAACGTGATTACGAACCGCTCTGTGGAACAGTGAGAAAAGAATGCCGTCACACACACGCACAGACACACACCAGTATGCCGCGGCTTATCTATACAAGTCACCTCTCGGTTGATATACGTTAGCTACGTTAATGTGATTTACAGAAGACTTTCAAAGTTCTTTGAGCTTTGCTTCACGGCTATGATTTTTCAAAAAAAAATTTAATGTTTATTTACTTTTGAGAAAGAGAGACAGAATGCAAGCGGTGGGAGGGTCACAGAGAGAGGGAGACCCAGAATTCGAAGCAGGCTCCAGGCTCTGAGCTGTCAGCACAGAGCCATGAGATCATGACCTCGCTGAAGTCGGACGCTTAACCGACTGAGCCACCCAGGTGCCCACGACTAATATTTTATAATGAGTTAAGGAGTTCATGATCTAGGAAAGAGGCTACAAGGTTAACAGAAGAAAAGCACCTCAACTGTAACACTTCTTTCTATCATGATTACCTGTTTATGGGTCTGTTTCCTGTCACTGAAGTCAAGAATTTCCATATCCTCTCAGTACTTAGCACCAGATCTTTCACATAACAGGTGTTCATTAAGCATCTACTAAGAACTGAATTATGCTACTGACCTTCCTTCCAGCATCCTATGCTGCAGAGCACAGCACGACCAGCAAGCACTGCAAGGAAGAGCACTAAACAGGGAATCAAGTAATCACCTGCACTACTAGATGTGTGATTTGGGGCAACCTAACAATTTGGATCTTGGTTTCTTCTTCTAGATTTAAAATTCTCCAAGTACTTCTAAATAGTCAGTGTGGGGATTTCTATTATGTAGAAAGAATGGAATAAAAATATATATGTGTGTGTCCTTCTGCCTTCAGTCAGATCAAGTGACTGTGTCTCATTTTCAGTGACTGGAAAAACACGTGCGATTTCATTCACCTAAGGAAAACTACTGCTTTCATGGGTAAGTGGGAAGCCTTTTAAATTCTAAACCATTATGGTATTTATGAATTATAAGTTAATATCTAAAAGCAACTCACAGCCTTTGTAACCAAGTCTCTGTTGTAGTAATATAATTACACCTGAGGAAAGCTGCTAATATATGCTAGATATAGTTCTAGAAACAATGTAAGCCTCTAGTCAATATGGTAGACACTTATCCCCCTGCCTGCCTCATCTTCCTATGAAAATCCTGGCTGCCACTATGCCAAACAGTGTGTTGAGACAGTAATCCTGTATCTTTTTACTACTACAGATATGTTTTTCTTCTTCTCCTCGAAAAGATCTACAAAGGAGGAGGCACTGTTCTGGCTAGAGAGACAGTGTGTGAGTGGTGAAGGCCTTAGGTGCTGGAATTTAATGATTTGGGTTTAAGTCTTTTCTCCATCATTTGATGTACGACTATAACAAGTTAGGTACCATTCTGTGCTTCAGTTTCCTCATCAATAAATGGGGATAACAACAGAATCCACCTAAGAATTACCACGGATAAAATGCATACACTTGAACTGTGCCTGAAAGAACCAGTTATTATTATGGGCAGCTCTATACAGTAATTTTGTTTAATATTTTTATTGTCCCCATTTTATCAAAGTGGAAACTTCTTAGCCAGTTATAGGTGATCCTTGAATTGTTTCCCAAGATTGATACAAAGTATCCACTGACCAATTCCCTATCATTAAAAAAATTCTAAAATTATAACCAATTACTGTTAGGAATAAACAGTCATAGACTTCTCACTAGTGGAGCTGCTTTGTAACAGTATCCTGAGCCTCAGTCCCTGTTTTGGTTTGACTGCTCTGGTTTGCGAAGTTTTTTGGTGTGTATAATAAACTTTTACCAGTTACTACTTCAGTGATTCACTGGTTTTTTACTTCCATTATTTCTGAACTCTTGACAAAGCACTGCCTTAATTAAATATTGTGTGATGCAACCACTTATTTTGACTGCAAAATGCATAAATATCGAAAATGGCCTTGGCTTACATCCACAAATTGGTATCTAGGCATACATTATAATCCAAAGAGTACACTGAAATTTCTTAGGGAAGGGGCAGCCTGTAGTACCGTGATGCACAGTACTGTGTTCTCTAAGATCAACGGGTGCTAAGGAGAAAGGTTCTAAGGTAAAGAAATCAACAAGGTACGTCTCAAATCGGTCCATTTTAAGTCGATGGAAAATTCATTCATGGCAAAATACACAACTCGTATGAAGTAAAATGATACGAAGCAAAGTACAGAGAAAGTACCTTTAATCTGCTACTAACTTTAGAAACAGAACTATTCACCAAGTCTTTAAAATCTATTCCTAAAATGCAAGGACTTGTAAAAAGGGCTGTGATAGCCAAGACGTGTTGCAAAATAGTCCACTGTTCTGTCTCAATTTTGGATATAAATTCAAGAGGGATTCCCCTTCCTAGACACTCCTGGTTTCCCTCCAGGAGGCAAGCATTTGAACAGCTTCTTTTAAAATCAAAGTAGCCAAAACCGAAAAGTCCTCGACCTCGAACTTCTGAAATACTGAGAAGTAAATAATGAACACAGGTCGACCCTCTGCTCATCATACGGGCAAACAGTGTCTGAGTGAAACACACACTTTCCTTCCTTGAATCACAAAAAGGCCACCTCAACCTGAGAGTCAGAAAAACCTCCTCTGTCTTCCCCAGGAATCAGAGGGGAGCGGATAATACGGCAGTGGTCAGGTTCACGGGGCCAACGCTCAGATTTTTTTTTTTTTTTTACAACTCTTTCTCGTTTCGACGCCCCATGTAGCAAGACATTAGTAACCTGTTCTCCGGAGAAACACGCAAATGCTATACATTCAAGCTGCTCATACTTTAGGTGCTTTCTGTTCACATTCAAGACAGTCCTAATTCTTCACTGGAGTTCCCCTAAAACCAAATACTAGGAACAGCTTTATCAACCCAGCGTCTGGAACAATCGCTACCACTACCGAATGCAGGGGCGGGGGAGGAAACATTCGTGTCATCTGAACCGTTTTTTTAACTTTCTTTTTTTTAACTTTCTGCCTGGGGTCTCTATCGAATTTAACACGGAACCCGAAAATAGCTTTCCCAGGACAGAAAATGGTGGGAACTTAAAAGGTCCCCCGCCTTTTTTTTTAAGTTGGTAGCAACTCCGAAGGACGGGAAAACCCAGGAGGCAATTTCCTTTTCTGGGAAGGGGAATACGCGGGGTGCAGGGTGGTAGGGTTAAGCAAAGGGGCGCTGGATTCCCGTCCCGGGATGAATGAGGGGAAAGGAAGAGGCCCCCACTGGCAGGGGGAGCAGAGGTGAGGGGAGAGGGGGCGGCGTCTCCCGCCTCTGGGAAACAAGGGGACACAGGGCGGCCTCCCCAACCTCTGGGAAGCGAGGGGGACAAAGGGCAGCCTCTCCAATCTCGGGGAAGCAAGGAGACAGAGCGCGACGACCCCAACCAGTGAGAAACGAGAGAGGAGGCGGCGTCGCCAACCTCTGGGAAGAGAGGCCGCGGCCACTGGGAGGAGACGTCCGAGAAAAAACTCACCGCTCTCGTCCGCTGAGCGGCCAACTCCACCCGGCCGCACGACTCCGCTCCGCCAAGACGCCTCACTCCGAGCTGAGGGGGCCTGGACACCAATCTCCGCACACCAAGGCCTCTTCGGCCGCGACCCCTGGCCGCCCGGAGCCCGAGCCCCAGTAGCGGACGCCCCTACTTCCGTCTTCTCTGCCTGCCCTGGGCAGCGAGGGGCGGGGAGCGGGCGGGGGCGGGGATAGAGCGGCCGAGCCGGGCCCGGGCTCCCCCTGGCGGCGGTCCTCCACCGGCGCGCAGGCGTCGGCACAGGCGCGAGGCAGGGCCGGCTGTGAATCCTGCGCCCTCTGGCTGGGATTCCTTTGGGAATTCCTTACACCGCTGGCCTGAACTGGTGTGTGTGAGTGGTGGTGGGGGTGGTGGTGGTGATGGTGATGGTAGTGTGTATTTATAGCTTCCCTATCCAAGCAGGAGAAAACCCCAAATGGGCTTAGATCCCTTGACCTTCGAGAATTCTTAAATCGCTCCCCAACTCCACCCTCCTAGCCAAGGAAGTTTCCACGGTACTTAGAACTCTCTGTTACCATCCGATTCTTCTCCTTCAGCCAGTCCAAGGGAGTCAAGCCCATATATTAAACATTTCTTTGAAATTTCTGCCAATGACACCATCCTCTTTTCTGCCACTGTCATGAGAAAGCTATTTTGAATTCCCTGTTTAACTGGAAGCAAACGTCAAAGGGATGTAACAGGCACTTTGCGGGAGACACACAAAGCATTTTCATCCACCTCTGCAAAGATGGCTCGCGGTCATCTCTAAGGGGAGACATTATAGGACAGTGGTTGCACAGTTTTAGAATCACTTTTAAAGGACATATGAGAGGGGGGAAAGACTACTAAGTTAGAGAGTGGTAAAAAGTGAAGACAGAAAGGCACACAAGGGCTAGATCAGGCAGGGTTTTGTAATCCATGCAAAGGAGATTTATAAAGAGGTCTGATGTCATGTATGGGTATCACTCTGCTTTATGAAGGGTAAAGACAAGGATGGAAGCAAGAGGAAAGGGGAAAAGAAGATTGCAGTCATTCAGGAAAGACGGTGTGTAGCAGTGGATGTGATTAGAAGTGGACAGATTCTGGATACATTTTGGAGGGAGACAGCTATGTCATCCAACTTGCTGATTGGTTGTGAGCTGGTGATAACAAGGGACTGTGATACTTTTGACGAGTGACTACCTCGATGGAGAAGAATGAAAGAGAACCAGGTTGGGAGAGGAAAGAATCAGGAGTTCCATGTTTGACCTGCTGAGGCTTAAATTGCTTCCTAGTATATAATTAGAGACCTTTAGTAGGCTGTGGAAATAAGGCCTCTGAAGTTTGAGGAAGAGATCAGATCTGGAGTTGTAAATTTGTGAGCAACCGCCATATAAACTGTTTCAAATCACCTGAATGATATCACCTTGGGGAAGAGATGCAATCTTGCATCTGCAACGTGGATAAAGGCACCTTAGAGTCAGATTCTTTCTCACACCAGAAGCAGGAAAAGGAATAAAGTAGATAGGTTAACCTTTGATAAAATTACAGATCAAGTAAGGGTGAGTCAATCAGAAGAGGAATTTGATGAGATGGAACCTAGAAAAAGGTCAGAGATCCAGCATAGTATTTCCTATGTACATTTTGTTTAGGGAAGGAGGTGCCCTGGGACAAAATCTCCCCCTAGCTGTCCATTTTCAAAGCCAGGACTTTTGGAAATGGCCCAGTGTCATTAATCTTTGAGTTGTGGAAGCAGTTACCTATTGAATGGTTTCATGATTGTTAACAGTGCCCAAACAAAGCCAAAGGAGCGTACGATGGAATGTTATCCAACAGAAGATTCTGGCACTGAATATACTTTGAGTATAATAAGCTTGAGGATAACCCCATCATTTCTCCCTTCCCGCTCCTCCCACTCCCATTCCACCAAAATAAGGGAAAGTTCTCATAGCCAAGTTGGGAATGAGTAATGAGGAGCGAGGACGGGTCGTAGGGTGCACAGAGGGAAGTGAGCGAGGTGCGTGGACAGGTAGGTGTGTACGGGAAGGCTCCAGGAGAAACTTCAGACACTATAACAGGCTCTGGAGATGTGCACTTGGCTCAGTCTACTATACAGGTGAGAGCAGACTCTGAGTCAGTAGGAGACAGAAGTTTAATTTTGAACCTGCCTTGCAATTTATAGAAGTTTCCAAAATTGTCTATAGCAGGGACACCTGGCTCACTAATTTGCAGGAGTATGTAACCCTTGATCTTGGGATTTCTGATTCGAGCCCCACATTGGGTGTAGAGATTACTAAGTAAAATAAATTTTAAAAAGTCATGTATGGCAATGAGTTTTCTTTGGTAAAGCCAGTCTACTAGCAAGGACTAAAAATACTTGCCCTTCTTCTCCACCCTCTTCCTAAATTCCAGTCAAGAATCCAGACATTTTGTGGACACACTCATTTTTTTCTGCTCTTGGAGAGAGGAGAAGATCTTTTTTTCCCTTCATTTGGGAGAGCAGGAAATGATGGGTGCATGTCCGATGCAATGGGACAAGTTTTTCCCTTGTTCAAGCAACAATTTCCATTGTTCAGGCAATGTTGAGATGATAAGTTGACCCAATTTATTGCTTTCCTTGAGGGAAAGAATGTACCAGCCAGAGGTGGTCAGTATCTGATCTATTTGTAAGTTGTATTTTCAATGTAAATGAATCGCTTTTGTCTGATGTGTGTATTTGTTTCCCATGAGCTGAGTTAATGTACAGGCACTCTGGGTGGAAAAAAATCAGTTTTTGAAGTGACAGAGCTAAGAGTCAGGTTAATTCATCAGGGTAAATGATACCTTATTGCTTCTCTTGGTACATTCTCTCTGGACACATTTTTAAAAATTCCTATTAAGAAAAATCATCCAAACTGAAATAAAGCAGAAGGAGGGCTACATGTCCTTTCAGTGTCATTTTTAAACATGTTTGTCTAATAAATCTTTATCTACAACAGAGAATTCACCTATGTCTGACTTTGCTGTTTATTATTTGACTAGAAACCAGACAGACACTGGTTTTTGGTTTCTAGAAACCAGATTTCTGTCTAGTTAAAAAATGTAACCCCAGAGGTTAATGCACAATAGGATGTTAACCAGTTTTGTATCGGGTAAGCAGGTGAATTCATTTCGGCATTCCTTTGACCAACTGTATGAAATCTCTGCTTCTCTAAGTCTTCTTTGAACCAGCCTTATTATCTTAATGATTCCCTCATTAATAGTTTAAATAAAATCTTAGACATGTGCTCTTCCTATATTTATATGATAATCTTGTGTTTAACTTTCTGAAAAGTATACTTTAATGTTTATAACATTCCAACTCAACTCTGCTTCTTTCCAATGTTTACAAATGGAGTAAATTGTTCCGATTTTTGCATGTTTGATGGTTAACCTTTTGAATGGGACAATGTTGGACCTCTTAGGACATCAGGATTCTTAAAAATAAAACAACAACCTTAATCATGGCGATGTAACAGAAAACCAAAAATATATATATTAGCTTCTGGCTTATCCATAAATTGAAACACAAAGAGGTTTATCATTTAGAAAGTTTCTGAATTCAAAAGCTTGATTTGTGTATGTTCCCACTGGGTTCTGGGGTTGGAGATCCTCACACCAGCACTGGAGAGCAAGTGTCCTAAATTATTGCCTGAGCTTACTTGGTAGGAAGAAGAGGAAACTATTTCCAGTGTTCCTGATTAGAATTTATAATACAATTTTCCCAAAAGGCAATTAAATAAGTAATGATTAGTTTCTTTGAATTGCCCACAACGTAGTTGAAATAATGTCTTTTATGCAATAGAATTATTTTCAGTAATTGTATCTTTTCACTGCAAACTATTTCAGATACAATATGAGTCAAATAGTCTTTTGTGGGGCAAACTGAGAAACTAGTCCCAATTGATAGCATTGTTTTTATAGGAAATATGTATTTTGTTCCACATAACTAAATAAAAATGCTTTGGGGAGAATATACAGTTCTTTTACAGATTGGGAACAGCCTACAATGAGGTTTATTGCAATGATAAAATTAAGCAAATTAAAAGCTGCTTTACTAAAAGGGAATGAAGAGGGTGTGTGTGTGTGTGTGTGTGTGTGTGTGTGTGGTTAATGCGATCACACCTTTTAGTTTCTTATCCCACAAAGTAGGACATATTCCAGGTTCCTGAGGCTTTTGCCTACCTTTGCCTTTTACATATGGTGCTGTGTTAATAGCTTGTAATACTTATACACAAAAATAATTTATAGTTTCAAACTAAACTTTCAGCATTTCACCCACCAAAATATCATATCCCAGTTTCTGCAAAAACAGAACAGATTCTTTCTGGGTTTTCTAAGTAGAACATTTCACTAATAAGTAATGAGACTGACTACTTTCTTATAACAAAGTCATTTTCATGTTCTGAATGACAGCTAATACTCCACTGCTTTTCTGAAGGAGATTAAGTAGGGGGTACAGCATTCTAATAATTATGGTGAATTAACAATAATCTTTGAAGATGTGACATGTGCACAATGGAAGATTTCCAAAAATTTTTGAAGGTGGTGGTGAGGGTAAATTTTTATTAAGGCATTTATTAAAGGTCATTTACATTTTTTGTTTTTTGCATCAGTGAACTTGGAATATGAGCAGTCAATGACAGAAGTTAATGAACATGAGAGAATTTTAGCTATGACCAGAGAGGCATGTTTTCTGATAGAAAATTCCTCAGAACTAAATTGAGAAAATGCCAAATATCATATTCCAGAGGGGAAATAAAGTGTTAGAAATTGGAACACAACTGGAAACTAGAATGATTCATCAGCTTTTGTTCCATCGTTCTTAAAATACTTTATATTTATTTCACTTCCTATATGAAACATTTCCTATGAAATTAAAATGCCTCAAAATAATGTTAAATAATGTACAGTTTCCTGTGTATGGCTACACCTGTAGTAAATTAACTTTCCTCTGAGGCTATTTTTACTGCATTTGCTTTTATAATGTGTCCATGAACTTTTGTGCATGAATCTTTATCCATATTTTAAATTATGACTTTAGGATGATTTCCTTCAGTGGAAATTGGTAGGTCAAAGACTATAAATATTTATTACTTCTGTTAGAAATGACTTTGCAGCAAGACTGTCAATTTGTGTCCTATCTGGATCTTGGTGTGTATTTTGTTCATTCTCCCTAAGAGTCTAGGATTCAGTATTATTTTAAAAAACAAATGAACACCCACCCCCAGGCAAACTCCCCTTCACCCTCCTACACACCCCAGTAACAAAAAAATTAAAATTCACATACAAGATAACATAGTCATGCTACAGAAGGGTGAAAAATACAAGACGATTTTCCCCTTCATAGTTTTGAAACTCAGGTCTACTTTCTTCAAGTAACCATTGTAATAAAAAATAAAAATTATGACCAACTTAGCACTTGAAAACAAGTCTTTGCTATTTACATAACCTATATTCGGGAAGGAGGGAAGTGTGGATCTGCAAGAGCTTTAGGGCCACTATCCCTTGATCCTCGCTGTCATTAAGCTCAGAAGACCTTTTTTTTTAAAGTTTATTTTGAGAGAGAGAGAGAGCAGCGCAGAACCCAATGCAGAGCTCCAACCCACAAACTTTGAGATCGTGACCTGAGCAGAAATCAAGAGTCTGTCGCTTAACTGCTTAGCCAAGTGAGCCACCCAGGTGCCCCAAAGGTCTCAAGACTTTTGACATGAGTACAGTCTATAGCCAACTCTAAGAATGGCCTGTGTTTTAGGCTGATATTCATACACTCTTTGAATGTACTGGGGAAGATGAGACCCTGATACATTCAGAAGAGAAGGGAAGGCAGACTTTGGAGCCATAAATTGGCATACTTGAAAATGGCTATTTAAAGGTATTGATAACATGCATTTGGGGAAGGTTACAGTCTCTAGTCACTAAGACGTTTAAGGTTTATAAAAAGTTTATGGCATTTATCTCAGAGAATAGAAAGGAGCTGCTAGTCTAGGCAATTAAACATTAAACATTTAAAACATTAAAAATTCCTACTATGGGACAAAGTTCATAACTATTGATTATTCCTTATCACTACTCTTTAGAGTGTCTGCCTACTTGCTTATCTTTCAGAAATGTTCCATGTTGGTACTTACACTCTTTTTCTTTCCCTCTCCCCACTGTGAATTATTTGAGAGTGTTTTATTTTTTTAATTACTTGAGAGTTAGGTGCAGACATGGCTATATGTTATCCCTAAATGCTTAAGTATACTAAGAACAAAGACAGTTATATAGTTTTCTATATAACTGCAATACTATTTCAAACTCAAAAATTTACTGTTTACAGTAAGCATTATCCAATACACATCCATGTTTAAATTTTTGTCAGTTGTACACCAAATAGTCTTTTAGAGCTATTTCTTCCATTTAATTTCTCATTCAATCCAATCCAAGTTTACAATTGCATTTCCTTGTTGCTATATAATCTTTTTAAATTTTTATTTATTTGTTTCTTTATTTTTTATTTTGAGAGAGATAGAGAGAACGGGCATGAATTGGGGAGGAGCAGAGAGAGAGAGGGAGAGAGAGAATCCTGAGCAGTTTCCTTGCTGTCAGCACAGAGCCCAGTGTGGGACTTAAATCCACCAGCTGTGAGATCACGACTTGAGCCGAAATCAAGAATCTGGTGCTTAACCAACTGAGTCTCCCAGGCACCCCTATATAATCTTTTTTAAAACTAAACTTTAATTTTGAGATAATTGTAGCTTCACATATAATTGTAAGATACAATAGAGAGAAATCCCATTTACCCTTGACCCAGTTTCCACAAATGATAATGTCTTGCAAAACTACAGCATGGTATCGCAGCAGCCTGGCGTGGATCCCTGATACCAACAAATACCAAATATTTCCGTCACCACAAGGATCTGTCATCTCGTCTTTTTATAGCCACTCCTCCTTCCCTCCTGCCTCTACCCTCCCTAACCTGGAAACCTCTAATCTCTTTTCCAGTTCTATAATCTTATCATTTCAAGAATGGAACAGGAATGGAATCATAAAGCATGGCAACTTTTGGGTTGGCATTGGCTGTAAATGCTTCTGTGCAGGTTTTCGTGTGAACAAAATTTTTATTTCTCTGGGTCATATATTCAGGAGTGTAATTATTAAGTCATACAGTATATACATTTTAGTTTTTTTATTTTAAAAATGCTGATTAGCCACTTTACCATTTTATTTAAAAATTTTGTAAGTGTTTATTTATTTTTGAGAGACAGAGAGAGACTGAATGAACAGGGAAGGGGTAGAGAGAGGGGGAAACACAATATCTGAAGCAACCCCCAGGCTCTGAGCTGTCAGCACAGAGCCTGATGCGGGCAAACCCACGAACTGGGAGATGATGACCTGAGCTGAAGTTGGACACTTAACCTAGTGAGCCACCCGGGCGCCCCTATACATTTTAGGTTTTTAAGAAACTGCCAAATGTTCTTCCGGAGCAACTGTACCATCATATTTTCACACGAATGATGTAGGTGTGATTCAGGTTTGGAGCAGTTATACACATCTCTTACTAAAATTATTTTGAGATATTTCATATTTTCTTTTGTATTTTTAACCAGATATCCCCCTCAAATACATCTACTTTGAATTTCTTTAAATATTGTATTATTAAAAAAGCAGCAGAAGTATCAGCAAATGCTAGGAAGTACAAAGAAAACACTAGAAGTTATTTTTAATTCTCTGACCGAGTGATCCTGTGTATTAATATTTTTATGTCTATCCTTCAAGTCTGTCTGGGGTATTTTCATGTGTTTTGTGAGTAATACTGTGTGTATTAGTATTTTTTATGTGTATACTTTAAAGATACAGGTATTTGGATGTATATTTTACAAAAGTGGGATCGATCACGTTATATAACCTCCTCTCTTCACATAGCAATAATTCTAAACATTTATCTGCTTCATTCAACAGCATAATTTTAATTGTTTCATCTGAGAAATGTTCCCCAGAAATTTATTTCAAGCATATCTTTTGTTGTGAAAACAGGAATGCTATCACACTCAGGGGTAGTTATTTTGTATGTAGCCATTTTACTAAACTTTCACTAATTCTTATACCTTTTCCATTTATTCACTGAATTTCCTAAATAGGCAACCCTAGAGAAATAATGGTAATTTTGTCTTTCCCAGTTCTCAGTTTCATTTCATATCGAGCTACCTTAGTTAAAACCTTCAAAAAATGTAAAATAATGGTGAATGTGTTTTGTAATTTGTTGCTCTCTCTCCTCTCTGGTATATATATATATATGTATGTATGTATTTAGAGCATGGCAAGGGAGGAGCAGAGAGCGGGAATCCCAGGCAGGCTCTGTTCTCTGAGTTGAGCCCAAAATGGGCTGGATCTCATGACTATGAGGTCATGATGGTGTGATTGGGACCCGGGCCAAAAACAACAGTTGGATGCTTAACTGGCTGAGCCACTCAGTTGCCTGCCTCCTCTGGTTTTTAAATGGGGCTATAGGGGCGCCTGGGTGGCTCAGTCAGGTGAGCGTCCGGCTTTGGCTCAGGTCAGATCTCACGGTTCGTGGGTTCGAGCCCCGCACCGGGCTCTGTGCTGACAGCTAGCTCAGAGCCTGGAGCCTGTTTCAGATTCTGTATCTCCCTCTCTCTCTGACCCTCCCCTGCTCCAGCTGTTTCTCTCTGTCTCTCAAAAATAAATAAAAAGCATTAAAAAATTTAAATGGGGTTATAGACACTCTTCCATTGTTGAGTAGTATGTTGATTTGGGATAGGAATCTTTATGATTGATATTGAGATAAACACCGCTTTTGATTGAAGTGACCACATGTATGAAGTGTGATACTAAATATATCTAATCACTAATAGATGCCCTAATATCTAACCACACAGGGAAAACTTCCACTTAAACAGGTGGAATAATTCTAGTAATGCAGTGCTGAATTTGATTTGCCCCTTTTTTTTAAATTTGCTTACATTATTTTTTGTCAGGTTGTGCTAAAAGGCTTATGCCTGATTCACAAGTGTATTTTTAGCTTTTTAAATAATCTGAATCAAATGCATATAGCATAAAAATTAGCTCTTTGCTAGAATGTTGAAAGAATTCTTTAGTTAAAAATTCACTGATTTCTGAAGATGTTTTGGAGGTAATTTTTAAATATTTATATGTCCATAATTGCTCTCTTTCAGATATTCTACTTCTTAAGCTTAATTTATGGTTCATATTATATTCCTCCAATATTTCCACATTAGTGAGATTTTCTAATTCATTATCGAATAATTTTATATAATGCGATAATTTATTTTTTAAAAACTTCCCTTGAGGCAAGGAACGTCCCAAGACCTAGGGATACAGCAGGAAAAAACAAGCAAGAACCAGGTCTTCATGGAAATAATGCTTTGGTGGAGGGAGTAGAAAATATTTAACAAACAAACAAATAAGATGATTTCAGATCATAGTGAACCTTATGCTTGGTTTGCTCACTAAAAATTTCTAGTTTTCCTTCTGGTCACATGGTAGGGCTGTATTGCTCTGCCCGTTGGAATTAGAGATGGCCATGTGATTGCTTTCCCAGTGAAATGTGGACAGAAGTCATGTGTCACTTCAAG
Source organism: Suricata suricatta (assembly GCF_006229205.1). Classification (NCBI taxonomy): domain Eukaryota; kingdom Metazoa; phylum Chordata; class Mammalia; order Carnivora; family Herpestidae; genus Suricata; species Suricata suricatta. The sequence goes on along the minus strand of NC_043710.1, from coordinate 24,523,833 downwards.
GTGTACCATTTGCCATATTGGCTCTTTCCATTGGCCATGGCAACCCTCACTTCTGCTGCAATTTATCGACCACAGGAAAGTCACAAGGCCAAACTGGTATCAGGGTTTAGAGGAATAGACTCTACTTCTTCTTAAGAGGAGTTGCAAAGTCATATTGCAAAAGGTGTAGATTCAGGGAAGGGTGACTAATTGTAATTGTTTTGCAATCAAAAGGCCACAATTATTTTCTGCTTGGATTTTTTAAAATTTCCTTCTTAAAAATCTCTCTTTAGTGTTTTATTTATTTTGAGAGAGAGAGAGGAGCAGGGGAGAGGCAGAGAGAGAAGGAGAGAGAGAATCCCAAGCAGGCTCCATGCTGTTAGTGCAGAGCCTGATGCAGGGCTTAATCACATGAACTTGAGGTCATGACCTGACCCGAAATCAAGAGTCAGACGTTATATTGACTGAGCCACCCAGGTACCCCTAATTTGCTTTTTTTTTAACATTTACAATTTTTCAATTGAGTAGATATTTCATGTGTATTAAAAAAAAACACCTTAAGGACCACTATTTTGATCTGTTTCTGCCTGCAGAACACACCTGACACCAAATGTGTGGAGGTTTTTTTTTCCTCAGACCAACCAATTCTACAGCTTTCTGGGCACCCACTGGGTGTACTACAACTTAATTCAATTCTGACGCTAACTATTCAGAATTAGCACAGACCCAAAGTACTGCAAGATGGCCCCCACTTCAGATGTCAGTCCCAAGTCTGAACAACCTCTACACCTGACTTACCAGCTCTGAAGTTGAGGGGTTCCCATGACCCTCTTCTCAGGTCTTATAATTTGCTAGAATGGCTCACAGAACTCTGGGAATCACTTTACCTACTATTACTTGTTTATTATAAAGGGGATATAACTCAGGAACAACCAGATGGAAGAGATGCATAAGGCAGGGTATGTGGGAAGGGGCAAGAAACTTCCATGCCTTCTCCAGGCAAGCCACCCTCCCAGAACCTCCATGTTCACCTGCTCAGAAGCTCTTCAGACCCTACCGGGGTGGGGCTGAAAGGTCCAACCTTCTAATCACTGAGATGGTCCCTCTCGCAACCAGCCCCCGACCTGAAGCTAAACCTAAACTCAGGTATGCTTGAAAGGGGCTTATAATGAATAATAAAAAAAGCTCCTCTCAACCCTATCACTCAGGAAATGCCAAGGGTTTTAGAAGCTCTGTTCCGTGAACGAGGGACAAAGATCAAATGTATTTGTCTTCTTAAATAATCATATCACAAATACATTTAGACCTACAAATTTTTGTTTGAGTAAGGGTTTGGGTATCCTAGCATTAACTATATGTTAACATATGGCGGTCTTCTTTTTTATTATTCTTTAACTAGTCTAAAATTTTAGTTTTACTTTATTTTTTGATCTAATAGCCTGTAAGGTTATGTCTTAAAAACATTCAAATTATCAGGATTTTCTCTTTATCTTTGTTATTAGTGACTGGATTATATTACATTTTGATTGGAGGATACAGTTCATATAATTTTGTTACATTGAGGTCTGTTATATGGGCAATCTTTGAAAATGTTTCATGCATACCAGAAAAGAAAGTGTGGATATTTTCAAATTATACGTGAAGTTTGAGATAGAGCCGTATATAAGCTCAAACATATTAATTAGAATGTATGAAATCTTGAAGGACACACACACATATAATTTATCATAGAGAGTGGTTTCTCAAATATCCTATGAGAAGCAAGTTTCTGTCCATTTATCCTCTTTTTTGTTGTTTTTAACATTTCAGTACTTTGCTGCTAATGTATGAAAGATAATTATTCTTAGTTCATCATTTTAGATTATGTATAATTTAATTTCTGGTCTTTATCAGGCTTTCATTTTGTTCAGATCTACTGGGCTAAGGCGGATACCTATCAACTTCCCTTATTCTGTGTCAGGGAGCAAGAGTTCCTATCCACTTAAAAAGGTCCCCCTAGCAGGAATAAGAATCAAATTGACAAGAGACAGATTAACAGGGAAAAATCAGATTTATTAGCATCTGTATGGGAAATCCATGTGGATAGGGAAATTCCAAACACAGGCAAAATGAGGTATCTGTCTTTAAGTTTATTTATTTATTTTTGAGAGAGAGAAAGAAAAAGAGAAGCAGAGAGAGAGAGAGAGAGAGAGAGAGAGAGAATCCCAAGCAGGCTCCCTGCAGACAGTGGGGCTGAACTCAAGAGTAAGATCATGATCTGAGCCCAAATCAATAGTCTTTGGTTGCTTAATCAACTAAGCCCCTCATATGCTCCATGAGTCTGGGACTTCGAAGGGAAGGAACGCAATTTATAGGAAGAGGAAAAACCGTCAATGTTTGGTAAACAAGTATTTGCTGGGCCACTTGGAAAAAATGGTTCGCAGAGGACTTTGATCAAACAGGTCTGGCTAGTTTCCTCCCTATTATACCGAGGTCAGACCATAATGTGGTTATCCATGGTGATAGCTCCCTTCCTGAAGTAGGGCCTCTATCTAAATTCTTTTTAGGGGCTCCTGGCTGGCTCTGCCGGTGGAGCATGCAACTTTTGATTTTTGGGTCATGAGTTCAAGCTCTGCATTGGATGTGTACCCTACTTAAGAAAAAAAAATTCTTGGGGCACCTGGGTGGTTCAGTTGGTTAAGCATCTGACTTCAGCTCAGGTCATGACCTCATGGTTTGAAAGTTCAAGCCCCTCATGGGGCTCTGTGCAGACAGCTCAGAGCCTGGAGGCTACTTTAGATTCTGTGTCTCCCTCTCTCTGCCCCTCCTCCACTCATGCTCTGTTTCTGTCTCAATAATAAATAAACTTAAAAAAAATAAAAGTACATGCTAAATGTGTTAAAAAATTATTTTTAGGCAGTTGTGAAGCGAGGTAAAGAGCTATTCCTGAATTTGCTGAGTTTTGATTACTTTTTAACTCAAAGTAATCTGCATGCCAAAGTGGCCCAGCTTGGGGCAGCCTGCCCTTGGCCACTACATCTGATACAGAGTTAATGGTTAGCTTGTCTTTCACATCTTGGTGAAACTAAGATAACAAAAAGTAGGAACAAATGTATTGTTTGTCATAATCAATATGGATGGATGAAATTCACCTATTAAAAGGGAAGGATTGGATTAAAATACTAAATCCAATTAGATACTACTTATAAAAATCCCTGTTCAAATGAAATCCTATATTAGTCAAAACAAGAAACAACTCAAGTGCCACCCACAGTCAGTGCTTAAGGAAATCGTGGTGTATTCATACACTAGAACGCTTTATAGCAATGAAATTGAAGCAGAGCTGGACACAACGAATGGAGGGAATCTTCCAATATCAAGAGCAATAAAATGTCAGGAAAAAAATTATTACTATTTTATTATAAGGATTTTAAAAACTTGCACTTAGAGATGTATTCCCAGATAGTAAAAGCATAAAGCAAAACCAGAAAGTGTTTGCTTTAAGGTGTGAGTAACAAAGGACACACAAAGACATTTAAGGCTGGCAATGTACTATTTCTTAATTTGAGTTGTAGCTATGTATAAGCATTCATCAGACTGCACACGAATAGAGTGTTTTATTAGTTTCCTATGGTGCTTAATAAATTTTCACATATATAGCAGATGGAAACAATATCCTTTATTATTATTATGTTTCTCTTAAAAATTATTTTATTTTTAATTTTTCCCCAGCTTTCTTGAGCTATAATTGACATGCAACGTTGTGTAAGTTTAAGGTGTATAGTGTGTCGACATGATATATTTTAGGTGTTGCAAAAAGATGACCATCATAGCTTTAGCTAACCCCTCTATTCTAGTACGTGATTTTTTTTAAGCATAAGATTTACCATATTAACCCTTTTTAAGTGTACAGTGCATGGTATTAAGTACATTCCCACTGTTGTGCAACCATCACCACCATCCATCCCTGGAATGTTTTCTCTTCCCAAACTGAAACCCTGACCCATTTAACAACTCTCCATTTTCACAATCCCTCCAGCCCTTGGCAGCCACCAATACACCTTCTGTCTCTATGAGTTTAACTCTTCTAAGTACCTCGTATAAGTGGAATCCTATAGTATTTGTTTCTGTCTTCTTGTCAGCCAGTAACCTGCTCTCATTGACGAGCATCTGCCAGCCTTTCTCTGCCAGGGGACGGTATCTGTTGGCCCTCTCACAGGGCGCAAGGGAGGAAAGTCTCTCTCTTCTGGCTACATAGATAGGGTCTTGTGACACAGTGTAGCCAAAGAGCATGATTATCATGTTGGCCATCATCCCTTGCTTAGAGCAAGTCACAGATTCTATCTGAATTCAAGAGGAAGAGATTTACACAGAAATGTTTTTATGCACTCTCTGTATGAGTAATATATTTATAGTACATTAATATGATTAAATTAAAAGGATAAAATAGCATAGATAGGTAAAAAGATGGAGATTATCTATCTATCTATCTACCTATCTATTAACTATCATAAACTAAAAACAAAAACAGAAGAAAACCAAACCAATGCAGGGCAGCAATGGTTATCCTAACCATAGTAGAAATCAAACAAAAAGCACCAAATACAATAATGAAGACCGTTAAAAATTTTTTTATGTTTTTTACTTTTGAGACGGAGAGAAATGGAGCATGAGTGGGGGAGGGGCAGAGAGAGAGGGAGAAACAGGCTCTAGTCTCTGACCTGTTAGCACAGAGCCTGACCCAGGGCTCGAACCCACAAACCATGACATCATGACTTGAGACAAAGTCAGATGCTTAACCGACTGAGCCACCCAGGTACCCCTAGTGAAGGTCATTTTATATTGATCAAAGTTCATAATTTCTGTTTTTCAAAGGTAATTTATTTTCAGCAATAAATATTTCAAGACTATTATTCTTTAAACTTCAAAATTTTAATCATCTGTGTCTTGGAAGAGATCTCTCTGTTCATTATCTTTATCAAAATATGGTAACGAGCTCTCCTAAAGCTAAACATTTGGTTAGTACTGGAAAATTGACTTCAGTTGTATCTGGAGTAACACTTTCATTCCATTAGGTTTGACTGGATTCAGTGAACTTTGTGGGAACACCTACTATGGTTTGGTTTTCACATCTCTGTTTCATTTAACCTAGAGTTTCTATCGCTATCCTTTTTCTGTTGTCATTTTTATCTCTTTTTTCATTTCCTGTGTGATCAGACAGCGTTTCTCCAGTTTGTCTTCCATATCACCAAGTTGCAAACTTGTCTTTTCTCGCACCCAATGTATTTATTTTATGGCTTCTCCCTGGGTGTTAGTTTCATCGCCCTTCCTTCTTATCTCAGCTTATCTTGTCATCAAGGCCCCATTCTTGTTCAATAGAGACGATTCCTTACAGGAACAAAAGTAAATACATATTTTCCCATTTTTCTTCTGATTTGGAAAAAGCATTTTCCACTGAAAGATTTGGTCATTAGAAAGGTTTTACTTTGTGCTGTAGAATTTCTTCACAGATCTCATATTGATTTTGTTCTATTATTCATCCTAGAAAGAGGAGAATTCTGTGTAGAGACGGTGTTCAAGAATACTATGTCAACTGCAGTCAGAACTGTCACATCTTTCCTTCCACAGGCTACCTGCAGTGTTAGCTTGAGTTTAAGCCTGGAGCTACCTCGATAAGGAAAACAAGGCTGGTTTTCTTTCCAAATGTAAGATTCTTCAATGCCCATCCGAAGAGATTCACATTTAAATAGTTTGTGCTTGGTTCAATTTCAATGGGTTCTTTTTTTCTCAGAGAGAGAGAGAGAGAGAGAGAGAGAATGAGCAGGGGAGAGGCAGAAAGGGAGGGAAGGAGAGAGAGGGAGGGGGGAGAGAGAGACAGAGAGAGAGAAAGAGAGAGAGAGAGAGAGAGAGAAAATCGAGAGAATCCCAAGCAGGTTCCATGCTGTCAGCACAGAGCCTGATTTGGGCTCAATCTTACAAATTCTGAGATCATGACCTGAGCCGAAATCAAGAGTCAGACACTTAACCAACTGAGCCACCCAGGTGCCCCTCAATGGGTTTTTTTAAAAATATTTATTTATTTTTGTGTGTGTGTGAGAGAGAGAGAGAGAGAGAGGAACGAGCAGGCAAGGGGCAGAGAGGGAGACACAGAATCCAAAGCAGGCTCCAGGTGTAAGCACATGAGTGTAAACCAAACAGACGCCATGGCCATGACAGGCTTTAAGTTTCCCTCTCTGATCTAGAAGGCCTAGGTTTCAGTTCCCCGAAACTAACAGGCAGTTACACATTGCCTAGAGCAAGAGAGACCACCTTTGCAACACCCAATCAGGGAAGGCCAGCTACCAGTCCCCACATTCCTAAGGGTGAGGCCTGCAGATGGGAACTTTAGATAGGACCCTGTTACCTAATGTTAAAGTTAACCCGATAGTCGCCAAACAAGACCCTAGGCTCACCCTGTAATTGGTTGATTTTAAAGGTACTCTAAATGTTGTAATTGGGTCCCGCCAAAAATAACAAACACCCTGGACAATGTGTATGGTTAGAGTTACTGCCAATGCCTGTTATACAATAATGATTGGATGTCACGGTTTCCTGTAACTCCCCTTCCCAAACCCCATAAAAACCCTACTCAGCCCTTGTTCGGGGCTCTCAGCACAGATCCACTGCTGTGGACGAAGGCTGTGAGACCGAACTTAGGCTCGGCCAGCCTAAGCCCATAATAAAACCGCCCTTTGCTATTGCATGCGTGACTCCGTCTCCCTGGCGGTCTCTGGTCTTTGGGGGATACTGCGACTTGGGCATTATACAGAGCCCAACAACACAGAGCCCAACGTGAGGCTCAAACTCATGAACTGCGAGATCATGAGCAGAAGTGGGATGCTTAACTGACTGAGCCACCCAGGTGCCCCAGTGGGTTTTTATTTGACTGAATGAGAAGGCAAATAGGGATAGGCACCTGGCTTATTGTATATTCACAGACAGACCCCTTTTAGTGTCATTGCATTTTGTTTCATATGGTGGGTCAAATACATAGTCATTGAACTCAAAATAAATCTTACCTGCTTCTAAAGCTGTAGCTGTAAAGAGGCGGGCAGGACTGTAGGAGGGCATTCTGAGGGGCTCTTTAACCTTTCCCCTAGGCCTGTTATTCTGGCTAATGCAGTGCTGCTTGCTGGAATGGATTTTATCCTTGCCTTTGGAGTCAGCTTCCCGGATACTTGCAACCGCTGCTTACCTCGGCAGATTCTCTCTTCAGCTCCATCCAGGCTCCAAGGACTTTCTACCTTGAGCAACCCCGCTGCTCATTAAGGCAGCCTCCCTTCCCTTCATCAAGCTGGGAAGTATTCCTGAGGCCCTCACAAAAGGGGCCTCAAGTCAATCATCAATGGGCTTTCTCTTTTCTCCTGCCTCTCCCCTTCCTTTCCCTCTACCTCCTTCCTTTTTCTTTCCTGTTTTCCTTCCAGACAATTTTCTTTGCAAAAATTGAAGAGTGGCTTGGGACCCTGTTTTGGTCTCAGTTGTGCCCTTCAAAATTCTTATGTTGAATCCCTAACACTCGATGTGGCTGTATTTGGAGACAGGACCTTTCAAGGGGTGATTAAGGTTAAATGATGTCATATGAGTGGTTTATAGTCCAATAGGATTGGTGGCCTGACTGGGTAAGAACAGGCAGCAGGCACACGTGAGCACAGAGGAAAGACCCTGGGGAAAGGATTCTTCACACGAAGCGGCCATCTGCAAGCCAAGGAGATAGGCTCCAGGGGGAACCAGCCATGTGGATGCTTTGGTCTAGGATGTCCAGATCTGTCAGAAATAGACTTGTGTGGAAGCCACCGGTCTGTGGTATTTGTTATGAGAGCCCTAGCAGACGAATACACACCCCATGCACCCACCATGCTGCAGAGGCTCCTGGGGATTCTGGCATCTGTCTAATTTTTATCCCTAATATCTGATATTGTTGACATTTTCTTGCATTTTAGATGTTTTATAAGGTTTTTATATTTTTATTAAAATTTTTAGTGTTTATTTTTGATGGGGGGAGGGGGAGGGAGAGAGAGAATGAGTGGGGAAGGGGCAGAGAGAAAGAGAGAGAGAAAGACTGAATCTGAAGCAGGCTCCAGGCTCTAAGCTGTCAGCACAGAGCCTGATGGCTGGGCTTGAACCCACAAATAGTGAGATCATGACCTGAGCTGAAGTTGAACGCTTAACTGACTGACAGATACCCCATAGGCATTTTAATGGACCTTGGGAAAGAAGGTTTTGCTTGGCCTTCCCTTACTCCCCTCTGAAACTTCACATTGCTTATGGTCTCTAGCATGTAATTTAGCAGTTATGTCCTACCCTGTTTTGCTCATTAATAGTAGCAGGTTTCATATCATCTGCCCAATTAGCCTATAGCTTGCAAGCTGCAGGTTGTCAGGTTCTGTAATTCCTGTCTAACGCCATGCTATGCTTAAAATGTTGGTGGGTTGGTTGATTGATTTAAAAACCTCGAGTTGGATCCAGGGCCCAGGGATTCTCTTAATCCTTTCTGTTTGGTAGATTCAGATGGTGAATTCAGACTCCCTGAGGAGTGAGGGAAGGGGGGCTGGGCCTTCTCCTAACAAATGTGAGTATTTTGAAGCTCCCAGTTCTGGTTTCCACATGAAGTGATGAGCCGATCTGTTGTTTTCCTTGGGGACCTAGAGGCAGACGCAGACAAACAGCAGGTGAGGAGGAGGAAGAGCTGATGGAACAGGCTGAGGCTGTAAACAACTGGAGCTATATTAAGAAGTCTTGCATGGGCAGCGCTGGTCTCAATGCTGCCACCCACTGGGCATTTCCTGAACTTACTTTCCAGAGTAAGGGACAGGTGTGGAATGATTTGTAACATAAAAGAGCCTTTAACTTGGGAGGACTCTTACCCATCATATCCTTCGGTGTTTTACAAAGTCTAGTTGTGGTAGATGAAATGATTTCAGTAGTATACCTGATGATTTTAGGTGGAGACATAGTCACGTTGGGTGTGCATTAACACTGGATTGCCTTTCCCATTTTCTTTTAATCCTTTTGGGGTTGGAAAGGAGACACTATCTGTTTGGTGCTGGTAGACCTTTGCAGCTGATAACCTTCCTTTCTAACAGAGAAAGCATTTTCCCTCCTACATTGTGTTTCTGCTACTACCATTAGAAAGCATATGAAAATCTTCATGTAAACAAGGTGACTTCCTTTAAAGGCAAACATTAATTGTGCAGATGATATTCGAATAAGACAAAGCTTGTGAAGGTGGTAGAGAGTGAAATAATTGGCATCCCCTCCCCTCCCCTTTGCTTCTTTTGTAACCTTTCACTGAGAGGCTGAGTTGGGATAGTTGGGATAGACAAGGTCTCCGAGTGGCCACCCTTCCTCTGGTCACCAGAAGAAGGAGAGAAGAACAGTACAGGGAGAAAGAATATTAAAATTTGGGAGTGTAGTCTCTGTGGCTTTAAAAGGCACAAGAAACCAAGGACTTCAGGTCGTATACAAGGGGTATGTGAGGTGGCAATGCTGTGCAGAGGCAATATGGCTCGGTGTCAATAGTTGTTGATCTTGAGGCCTTAATTCATATTTTGGATTTTCCCTTTTAATCAAACAATTATTATTACACATTATATACTTGAATGTAGAAAAATAGGAAAAAATTGAAACTACATATGAAACCCGTTGGCAGAGAAGTTACAAAATTCACCTGTGGAAGTCACTGAATTTATTTGCTTTCAGAAGCCAACTGACTCACCAGGAGGAACTCTCATTTAATCAAAAGGTGGGCATCTAAACAGTGCCTCATTTTTCCAGTCATTTCACATGAAACTAGTCATTCCTGTATTTTCCCTCTTGTACTCTGTTGTTGTAGACTCTGGGTCTAGAGTTCTTTCTTGTCCAGCAAGAAAGCAGGATGCAGGATTAAATGAGAGAGATGGCTAATGTCCAGAAAAATACAAGAGCCCCTGATAAGAGTCCTTTCCCTGTTTTTATTAGGATCAGAAGGCTTACAAACATGGTGATGGACGTGGACAAAGAGACAATGAAACTGTGAATGTTAACTCTGGGACCTTAGGGAAAGGGCATCTTGAAGATATTTGGGGTTAGGGTTGGATTAATACAAAACAAAATCCTGTAGCTCAGCAGCCTGACAGAAGCTTGTTTACGCAGACATGAGGCACCACCTCTGTTTATCTTAGCTAGCCTAGGGGGATGAGACAGAGGACAGGTGACCTCAGGGTTAACAGGGCACCTTTTCTTTTGTTAATCATCTCCCCTCTGGGCAGCTTCACCTGCAGGGGTCTATAGCCCTATCTACCTGTTTGCCTAATTTGGTCCTTCCTTCCTGTGAAAGCAACTTTCTGCTATAATACCAAATGGGGGGACGCTTTCACCCTGAATGCCTAATCTTGTTTATTTCATATACCTATGTTCTACATTGGGGCCTTTGCCCCTCCCTACTTTATTCTGGGGGCCTTAGCCCCCTTCTCTATCCTTATACGCCTAATCTTGTTTACCCAAACTGGAGGCTGAGCATCCTATAGCTTTGTTCTTCTTTATGCCTTGTTAACCCATTGGTGTAAGCTTGGGAATTCCTAAGCATATTCCCCACACTCTGTCCTTCTTCCTTGGTACCTCCTACATTTCTGACATTATGGCTTGGAGATGGGCGATGGGGACCTGGCTGACATCTGTTTGGGGACTTGGGTATGGACATCATCACATCTTCATATTTGGGGACAGAACTCTTTCTCATTGCTGGTCATCTGACTTTAGTTCTGCCTCCTCCTCCCTGCGACAGTGAGGTCCTCTTGCAAACTCTCTGTGTCCTTTACAGAGTCCAGCATCAGGGAATCCATGGCTTGTCTCTGACCTCTGATCCCCAGCACCCCACACAGTGTTATCAATGAGGCTGCTGGACCTCATGCGGGCATGCTACAGTGCAACCGTGAGATTTTGCCCATTTTTCCAGGCTCGACCCAGGAAGTCAGATACTCTGTGCTCACAGATCCCCAAACATATTGGGATGTGGTTCTATTCATATCTCCCCTTCTCCTGATTTTGTTCTAACTAGGTTGACGCCCAGAGTCCCTTCTTGGAAGCTCCCATCAACATCTCTCTCTTGCTTCGCCTGTCTCCTTTCCTTCACCTCTCCTTCCAAACTCCATCTGCTCAGCAGGATATTGATCACATCTGGAAATGAGGTGGCCTACTGCTTGGCCCAAATCTGTTATTTATGGGATACACTAAATTCATATGACCCAAGCTAAGGCAAATCAAAATATTTTGTTTTTTGGACTTATTTTTTGGGTAATGAGTTTCAACAGGCTAATTGGAAGGTCATAAATTAAGAATTATCTTTGTGCTCCCTCCCAAGGCAGGGGCATTGGCTTGCCTGAGACATTCTTGCTGATAAGGGGAACATGTTGGTTCATGATTCAGAATTTATCTAGTAGTACCTAGCAGTTTATATTTTCCAGAGAATTATAAATAGCCTCGCAAAACTTTTTCCCATTGACTTTTGAACTTAGATAAAAGTCTTTGCTTTGTTCCCTTCAGATTTAGAAACATTTCTTATTCAATATCACTTAAAAAATAAATTTCTGGGATGCCTGGGTAGCTCAGTCAGTTAAGTGTCTAACTCTTGATTTCAGCTCAGGTCAAGATCTCGCAGTTCATGGGTTCAAACCTTGTGTCAGGCTCTGTGCTGACAGTGTGGAGCCTGCTTGGAATTCTCTGTCTCCCTCCCTATCGCTGCCCTTCCCCCACTCACCTTCTCTCTTTCTTGCTCTCTCTCTCTCTCCCTCTCTTTGTCTCCAATAAATAAACAGGCACTAAAAAAAATTAAACTTATTTTGGAGCTACAGGTTTACATGTAGTTGTAAGAAATAATAAAGATTCCACATACTCTTTACTTTTCTCTGAATGGCAACATCTTGCAAAAGTATAGTACAATATCACAACCTGCATATTGACCTTGATAGAGTCAAATACACTTTCCCAGCACTCCTAGGATCTTTGGCATTTCCTCCTGGTAGCATACTCACTTCCTTCCCTTCTCCTATTCATGTGACTTTTCACATCCCTGTTCTGATTTGTTATGGATTGATTTTTTTAGTATAATTCTAAGAAGGCAAACTTAATTCAAATATTTTTAAGGGGTGGATTTTTCTCTAGTACTCCCATGTAGCACCTAATATTTATTAATGCTACATAGCATCAGACTCTAAGTCAGGCATTTTCCTCTGAATTATTTAATCCTCATAAGGATTCTGGAAAGTAGGTGTTACTCATTTTTACATAAGATTAATCTGAGAAAATCATCATTGCAGTGTGGTTACATGAATGGTTCAAGGTTACAGAGTTACGTAGTGACAGAGCAGAAAACTTATCTCATATCTCTTAAGTCTTGATTCATAAACTCATTATCTCTCTCAACCCTACCAACGACTCCAGATTTGTGTATTTTAATTCCACATTAGACTGCAGGTTCCTAGAAGTCAGAGGCAGCTCTGATGGTTAATTTTACGTGCCAACTTGACTGGGTCACGAAAGGCTCAGATATTTGACTAACCACTATTTCTAGCTGTATCAGTGAGGATGTTTCTGGATGATACTAACATTTGAACCAGTAGACTTAATAAGGCAGTCTGTCCTCTTCAGTGTGGATGGACATGATCCAATCTACTGAGGGCCTTAATAGAATAAAAAGGTGGAGGAAGGCAGGACTCATTCTCTCCTTCTCTCTCTCTCCCTCTCTCTCTCTCTGTTTAAGCTGGGACATCAGTCTTCCCCTGCCCTTAGACTGGGTCTTATACCACTAGCTTGCCTGAGTCCCAGATCACAAATGCAGATCCTGGGACTTCTCAGCTTCCATAATCATGTCAGCTACTTCCTCATAATAAATTCCTCTCCTAGATATCTAGAATAGAGATATTTCCTATTGGTTGTGTTTCTCTGAAGAGCCCGGTCTATTTAAATTTTTTTTAAATGTTTTATTTATTTTTGAGAGAGAGAGGGAGAGAGAGAGAGACAGCATGAGTAGGAGAGGGTCAGAGAGAGAGGGAGACACAGAATCTCAAGACAGCCTCCAGGCTCTGAGCTAGCAGTCAGCACAGAGCCCGATGTGGGCCTCGAACCCACCAACCGTGAGATCATGACCTGAGCTGAAGTTGGGCGCTTGACCGACTGAACCACCCAGGTGCCCCTGAAGAGCCCTGTCTAAAATGGTAGCATCAGTACTCCTGGGTGGCTCAGTTGGTTAAGCATCTGACTCTTGGTTTCAGCTCAGGTCATGGTCTCACAGTTCGTGAGATAGAGCCCTGTGTCAGTCTGTGTGCTAACAGTGTGGAACCTACTTGATTCTCTCTCTTTCCTCTCTATCTCTGCCCCTCCCCCGTGCATGCCCACTCTCTCTCAAAATAAATAAACTTAGATAAATAAATAAAATGGCAGTGTCTCATGCAGTATTCTTTTATGTTTATTTATTATTGAGACAGAGAGAAACAGAGCATGAGTAGGGGAGGGACAGAGAGAGAGGGAGACACAGAATCCGAAGCAGGCCCCAAACTCTGAGTTGTCAGCAGAGCCCGACGCGGGGCTCAAACTCACAAACCATGAGGTCATGACCTGAGCCGAAGTCAGTCGCTTAACTGACTGAGCCATTCAGGCGCCCCTAATGCAGTATTTCAGGCAGGCAGGATAGCAAGTGGAAGACTTTTTGAGGACCAGCACAAGAGTCAGTGTGGCTGTAGCAAGTGGGTGGAAGAAGTAATGACCCTGGTTAGTCCTTGTGAAATTTTTGGCTTTTACTCTAAACAAGATGGGGACCCACAGAAGGTTTTTGACTCGAGATGTAAAATGATCTGACCTGAATTTTAACAAGGCTGGAATTTGTTGACTGATTGGATGTGAGGATTTAGAAAAAGATAATTGAAGGATAAGCTTTAGGAGTCTACCTTGAGCTAGGGAGTTAGTTGTCTTTAAACAAGATGAAAAAGACTGTGAGGGGAGGGGGTTTTGGGGGAGGATGGGGAGTTCCTGAGGCAACATTGTGTTTAACAGCGTGCTATGCACCTTACATGTATTAGCTCATTTAATTCTCCCAAGAACATTACCATTTACTACTATTATTCCCATTTCCAAATAAGGAAATAGAGTCAGAGAGGTTAAGAAATGTGCTCAAGATCACACAGCCTGCAAGAATTGGGGGTAGAATTGGAATCCAGGTTTATGTCACTCCCAGCACCACGGCCAACACTACAGAGATGATAATGGCCATGACAGCCACATTTGCTCCTTAAGACTGAGGCCTAATGAGTATCCTCAGATGTGACCATCCATTGAGGCTCTTCCTCCTTGGGTAGGTGGATGAAGGAAGTGTCCAAGATGAGAGACTTGATCCACATTGTATTATTCGGCTTGGGCCACCAGAACCAATACCACAGAGTGGGTGGTTTCAACAACAGAAATTTATTTTCCCCGCAGGTCTGAAAGCTAGGGGTCAGGGATCAAGGTGTCTCAGGTTTGGCTTCTTCTGAGACCTCTCTCTTTGTCTTGGAGATGGCCGCCTTCCCCTGTGTCCTGACATGGTCTTGTGTGCTTGTGCATCTCTGGATGTGTCCTGATTTCTTCTAGAAAGGACATCAGTCAGACAGGATTAGGGCCCACCCTAATGACTTCATTTTATCTTAATCACCTCTTTAAAGACCCTATCATCACATTTTGAGGTACTGGGGGTTACAATTTCATCATGTGAATTTTGGGAGACACAATTCACCCATAACACCCACCTTCAGATCAACAGGCATAAATCAGAAATTATCTCAGCACTATACTATGTTGTTAGTGATTATTACCAAGGAGAAATAGTTTTGTTGGAGAAAGGGCATCCTGAGTTCACTTTGCCAAGAGGCCATTGAACCTGGAGTTGATTCCTGGTATCTTACACCAAGTCTCTACATAATGGTCTGTGGGCGATGGGAAATGGAGAAGCTACGAATAGACTTTGGAAGTCTGAAAACACTTCATGATGCCATATTGGTGAGAACATTTTTTGGGAATAATACATGTAATACATGCTAATTAAAAATAATCATGGGTTTTTGTTACGGTTAGTAATTTGGGGGGGACGGGTGTTACTGGAGACATTGAAAATGTAGAGGGAGTTTGGAGGATTGGAGAAGAGTAATGGTATATTCTTCTTTGCTAAAACTACAAAGAACAGCAAATTTCAACTAAAGCTCGATTCTGCTAGTCCCACCCGACTTCATGTCAGAAAGCAGAATTACTTTTTTTAAAATTTTTTTAATTTATTTTTGAGAGACAGAAAGAGAGACAGCACGAGCAGGGGAGGGTCAGAGAGAGAGGGAGGCACAGAAACCGAAGCAGGCTCCAGGCTCCTAGCTAGTTGTCAGCCCAGAGCCCCACGCGGGGCACGAACCCACGAACCGCGAGATCATGCCCAGAGCCGAAGCCAAATGCCCAACCAACTTAGCCACCCAGGCGCCCCAGAATTACTTTTTTTAAAAAAATGTATTCAGGGCGCCTGGGTGGCTCACTTGGTTAAGCGGCTGACCTCGGCTCAGGTCATGATCTCGTGGCTCGTGAGTTCAAGTGTCGGACTCTGTGCTGACAGCTAGCTCAGAGCCTGGAGCCTACTTCAGATTCTGTGTCTCCCTCTCTCTCTGCCCTCCTCTGCTCACTCTCTATCTCTCAAAAATAAATAAATGTTAAAAATTTTTTAAAATTGTATTCAAAAAATTTTTTAATTAATTTATTTATTTGAGGGGGGAGGGGCAGAGAGAAAGGGAGAGAATCTCAAGTAGGCTCCTCCCGTCAGCACAGAGCCGGATGCAGGCCTGAGCCCGAAGCAAGAGTAGGAAGCTTAACCACCTGAGCCACCCAGGTGCCCCGGGCAAAGTTACTTTTGAAGATTGAAATGAAGACAGGAATGAGGAAAATCTAGATTGGTCTTGGTAGAAACTTATATAATGAAGTAAATTATTACTACTAATAGCCGTCTCTAGGTGTGGAAATAAAGATATAAACCTTTTTCTTTTCTGCAGTGATAATGGTACAGTGGGATTTTATTTGCGTTTGGAAACTGTGCTCTATGTTTGCGTGAGGTAAGTGTCCCAGGACAAACTTATAACAAGATAAACATTTAAGTCACATAGTAAATTATAAACTATTTTTTTGAGAAACATATTATAAGGAAGTCAATGACAGATTTTTGCACAAAAGCAACGCGGAGTTGATTCTACCTTTCCATTTCCCTTTTGAACCACTATTCGTAAGTTGTAAAGAAAATAGTTTTTAACTAACATTTATTAAAAACACAGCAATTGTTCTCATTACATGGAAAATCAAACCATGTAGTAACTACAGACAGAAACACAGATAAATTCAATTAAATTACAGTTAAATTCCCTTTGTATAAAAGTATCTTTTACTCACCCTCCAAAAATTATTGTGCAATTTTGGGACCCCCCCCAAATTGTGGAGCTTGAGATAGTTGCCCAGTGCGGCTTTTTGTGAAATCACCTAGTGCTGTCCTGTAATTATTCGTTTTGGGCTATTATGTTTACTCTAGGCTGAGAAAGCTCATTCCTCAAACTTGAATTATTGCTTCAAGAAATTGTGATCAAAGTCATCCTACACTGATGTTTGGACTCATTCTTAGACCCTCTGCGGCTAACTAGGACAAGGAGGAAAGAAACGACTTTCTATATTTGGGCTTTGAAGATGGACAGAGGACTCAAAATGAGGATGTCTAGTACGATCCTAAACACTGCAACTTCTCGGTTCTTCAGACTCCCTCATGAGGACATGAGGTCTTTGTGTCTTCACTTGTTTGAGGAACGACAAGAAGGCATTTATTACCTATTTTCTGGGGCGAGTTGGCAGTAGTGAGTTTCATGTTGGACCCTTGACTCAGGTGCAAGACTGCAGTCAGCTAGGTGTGGGGTGTTGAGCCAGCGACTTTGACTGCCTAAGCTTCTGGAGTTGTTTCTTAGTCTATAGAAATTGTGGGGGGTTCCTACAGATGTAGGTGATGGTAGAAGGGAAGGGGAGGGGGGATGGAAGTTGTGATAAAGGGAGGAGAGAAGAGAACCAAACTATGACTCCTGAAACCAGTTCACAGATTCAATCAACTTCAGGAGACTTTTTTCTGATAGACATTTTTGCCCACACGATGGCACTAGTTACTTAGAAACAGCCTCGCTAACACCGGCGAGCCTGCTGCGGCACTCCTGAATTTGTGGAGAATGAGCTGCAGCTGACGTTTAGAGCAATTAATAACACATTAGAAAATTTACTAACAGGGATAATCCACATTGAGTTAATTAGAAAGCAATTTCAAGACTGGGGAAGTGGGGGAGGAGTGAGCGTGTAGAGATGCTGGCTCTCTGCTACCAGAGCTGTGGCAAGTTCGCATTATCACGGAAGGCTCCAATCTAGCAGTGACCTATTAAGGTTCTGCTTCTTTGCCAACTCAAGTTCCTTTCCAGGCTAAGGGGAGCCAGATGGCATGGGGGTGGGAGAGGGAGGGATGCTCCCTTTCCAGCGTAGTGGAAAGAATCTTGTCCTGGGAGCCTGGAGAGCTGGTTTGCAATGCTTTTCCTGCTACGAATTCCTTCCTGTGACATTGAGCAGGACACTGCCCAGAGGGGACTATTTCTCACCTATGAGATGTGTTCTTTGGGTTAGATAACCTCTGAGTTCCCATTCAGCTCTGGCATTCGAGTTGCTGATGTTAGGAGGCAAGAGTTTTTTGAGCTGGAGATATATAGATACAAGCTTATATATGTAATCGCGATGTCAGTAAATAGCATCTGCTGGATTAGGATAAGAGCACAAAATGCCGCGTTCACACACTCAGACCACAACTGTAGGAGGAGATTTTGATTGATATCAGCCACTGGAGCTCCTGGCTGTCTGGGAAGAAATTGAATTTGAAAAGTTCTCTTCAAAGGGCCTGCAGGAAGCCAAGAGGAGAAAGTGTTGGCAACTTGCTAAGGAGGGTTGGGGGCTGGGATGGAGAGGCAGGGGAAAGGAGTGACAGCCTGTGAGGCGTACATGGCCAGAGGGAGCCAGGCCTGTCCACGTGCCCAGGATTAACCACAGCTAATGGCTCAGCCGGGAGTCCTGTGCTCAAGGCTGGAAACTGGCATCAAGTCGTCCAAACGCTAGCATGCCCTTTTCATTCTTTTCCTCCTGCTAAATTTGGCCAAGGTCTGTCAGCAGTGTTTTATTTTTAATTTGCTTGGAACAAGGTTGAAGTCTCAGCAGCTCTGACTTTGCTGATTTATGATGGAAGTCGGAGTTTGCTCTAGGTGGGGTATGTCACATGGAAAAGATCCGGAGCAAGAATGGTGGGTAGAATTTTGTGGCCAGAAAAAGGGACAAGAATTCGTGGCTTGGCTTGTTTCTCCTGATGATGTGACAGAGGTCTTAAATCTCGGCAGAGGGCCAGGTGGCGGTGACGCGTTTTCAACATGGATGGGGAAAAGGCCCCAGGTGTCATGGGAAGAACAAGGAAATATTGGCTATCCTGTCCTTGTAGAATCTGATAGATACAAATCCATACTTTCATTAAAAAAAAATTAGGAGAGTATATATCTTCACATGAGCCCCTTATTTTATTTTGCCTCATTTAAAATTCATTATAGTCCTATTACTTATTTGTAAATCCAGCAGTTTTTTTTCTATTTTAAAGGTAACAAATAACTGATAAAAAATTAGACAATGCAAATATCTATGGTGAATATAGTAAAAGAAAAAAAAAGATAAAGCTCTCTGGCGGCCAACTGGCCTGCCCCCGGTGCCCCTGTCCCCTCTGGCCTGCTGTATAATCTTCGATGAGGCTCGGTGAACACCTACCTTCCCTAAGAAAAATTGAAGAAGATTCCATTTTTGAATTTTGAGCGTAGATGACTTCTCCAACTCTGGTTTGGGCTTGAAGCGTGACCCACTGACCCTGTTTGCCTTGGACTTTCAGGTCTAAACTCAGGCAAGTTCCAGGGAAGCGGGATGACTGGTCACTTTAGTTTCACTTAACTTCTAAGTGAGTTTTTAGAACTGAAACCCCATCCTGGGAAGCTGGGACTCACTGCTCTGTTCTAATTCTGTGAGATATTTCTTTCCCGTTTGCTTCAAGGTGCAGTGAGGGCATCTGGCTCTTGTCTTTCTGTGAGTCCATAGAGGATGAGGGTTTCGGAGTACAGGAGGATGGATGGGAAAGGCATCTCCTTCCGTATCAGTTATGTTGTGCCTCTTCTCTACCTGACCCGAGTAAAAGAGGACTTCAAAGCCATAAAGCCCACACATGTCAGAGGCCCTGCTTCCTGCTGAGGCGAACATGGACACCATCTTTAGGAAATTCTCAGCTCCCTCCTGCCCAGTCTCACAATGTCCTATGAACTTCAGGCAATGAGTCCGTCCCCTTGGGCACAAACACACTGAAGTGCCCAGAAGCCACAGGCCATCTCTCCCCATAATATTACAATGGCTTCTGCTCTGACTTTAGCTTCGTGAGCAGAAGCTATGTCTCTGGGACTGTTGTGTAGTTAGACAGGCCCGAGTGCAAGGTACTGGGGTACAGGAGGAGCATCTCATGCGGGCAGCATAGCACAGAGAAATCCGTGCGCCTGCCTCTTTGACAGTTTTTGCTAAAAATCAAATGAGAACAGGGGCGCCTGGGTGGTTCAGCCGGTTAAGTGTCCAACTTTGGCTCAGGTCGTGATCTTGCCGGTCTGGAGTTTGAGCCCCGCATTGGGCTCTGTGCTGACAGCTCAGAGCCTGGAGACTGTTTCAGATTCTGTGTCTCCCTCTCTCTCTGCCCCTCTCCTGCTCATGCTCTCTCTCTCTCAAAAATAAACAAACATTTAAAAAAAGAATCCAATGAAAACAAGACAATCCCTCACATGTTAGTGGGATAGAGGGATACTTTGGGAATAAAGCTGGTCTAAGAACTATGAATGGTATTTGAAACAGAGATGGCACTAGATATATAGAAGTTTATTCTTGAGTCATCCTCACACTACTATTACAAAGTGGCTTTCAATAGTCTTTTAAGGTGGAGTGGAGTGGAGTGGTTAAGGACCCCACATGCACTAGTTAGTGGCTGTACGATCCTGCACAAGTTCTCCATTGCTCTCAACTCCTGTCGCTTCTCGTTAGAGGTAAGAATGTCAAACGTATGAGATTGTTGGAGAGTTAAATAATATGTTAAGCATTAGAAGCCCAGCCTATTGCTCAGGGCTAAAATGATCAATCCTATTTGTAGATGAAGAGATTATGGCTCCCAAAGTTTAATTAATGTATCAAAGACTTGAGGCAAGATGCAAATCTAGGTCTGTTGACTAGTGAAGTTGAAACTCAGTGCGGTTGCTAGGAGCGCATGTTCCCTGACTGAGAATTGCCCATGAACGAGGATTATGGGATGGTTTGGATACTATTTCAAAGCAACAAAAATATTATCACAGAGCTAGTATTTGATGAGTATCTACTGAGGCCAGACACTGTCCCAAGCATTTTCCTGTCCTGACTCTCACTGTATAACCTCACTGACTCTGCGGTATATGCTATTAGGATTAGATGACATAACTGAGACACAGAGCTCTAGAATCCTAGCAGAAGCCAGAGCTTATGTTGACAAGTTCATTTCCAACCCAGTCTTGGGAAGTGAACTGGCAGCTTCTGGCAATGTCCCAGCACACACCCGTGACACTCAGGTCCTCCCCGCTATGCCTCCTGAAGAGCCAGGTGTCAGCTGGCACTGGGGACTCCTGGCCTGTGATTGGTCGCCACCATGTGTGGTTAGCTCTCCGTGGTGAGGGAGTCTGGGAAGGACAGTGGAGGCTGATAAATAATGCAGCAGTCTGTTCTGAGGACTAGAGAGCAAAGGGGAGAAAACACTTTGCCTTCTCTTTGGTATCAAGTAATATCAGCCGAATTACAGACATCCCAACAATTTGGCCAGGCAGCCTGCTGAGCAAGGTAACACTCGTGATTTTCATGCCTTGAGCCACACTGTTTATTACATTTTTTTAATGTTTCTAATCAGAAGGACTTAGGCTGTTTTTCCTTGCAGGGGTTGAGGGGAGGGATCAAGGGAAGCTGACAACAATTTTATTTTTCTTTTCTAATGTATAAAAATTGGAAAGGAATAGGAAGACACTCTAGGTTCATAGAGAAGGTACAGATATCCAAATTACTATAAATGAATAGTGGGGACAGAGAAAGCCTTTAAGGAGTGCTTCTTGAATGAGTGAGTAAATAAATCAGCAGAAGGAAAGGTATGACTCTTGGAGAGAAATGCTGTGCTTGTCTAGGCATGATAGTCAGCAAACGAATTCCAGGGTGGGAGGTAATGTGCACTCTCCCAGGTATCACCAGGTATTGCCAGGAATTTCCTGAACTAGATTGGACGAAGTAGCAGACCAGTTTTTCTCAAAGTGTGACTCCTGAGCTCCTCAGGGCAGGATCACTGAAATGCGGTCTCTGGACTCCATCCCGGAAAAACTGAATCAGAATCTCAGGAACCTGATGATCTGCATAAATTTTTAAAACCAAGCTCCTCAGTGATTCTAATGCACAACAATTTTGGGAACTTCCACTGTAGAGACCCTACACAGAGGTTACATTCCTGACCAGGGGGTTGTGACAGTTGCCCTCCTGTTTCCGAAGTGGTTCATGCAAGCAGTTGCTTAGAGGAAGGGCAAGAATCTTGGGGTCATGCTGTGAATGGCTGGGATTTATAAGAAGGCTGTGGATGCTGTCAACTTTTTGATGCTGGTGGTTGGCAAAAAGCAGGGAATAGTGTTTGTGGAGTGAATGAACAGATAAATGAGTGGGGTAGGTGTGACAACGAGTGGTCACAGTTGGGCATGCAGCGGTCACTTGGGCGTTGTGTAGAGACCAAGTTGAAGTTGGGAAGAGGGGAGACAGTGGGTCAAGTGCTAGGATATAGGTGTGTGTGGGGTGGGGGGTGGGCGGGGCTGCTGCTGTGGCCCAGCCTCCTGAAGTCATTAATCACACACTCACCAAACCGTAGCTTCTGCCCCGTGTGTCAAAATGAATCTGTGCCGTGTTGACAAAGCAAGCCTTCACAGCTGTGAAGGCAGGTGACGGCAGCACTGAGATGGGAACAGGGCTGAGCCAGCAATGGCCACTTTGCCTCTTAGATTCCAAGGTTGGTCTGCTGCTGAGACCTTTTGTTAGAAGAGAGGAGATCAAGCGTTTGCAAGATTCCTGAGTGTCAAACAATGACTACAAGAGAACTCATTCGTAATGCTGACTTCATGCCTTCTGTAGGTCCATATTTTAGTTCCCTTTCTACATGTTTACCAGGAAAAAAAAAAGAGAGAAAGGATGCTGGTCAGATTTGAGGCTTGGCCAGGTCTTAAAATTTGCTGGGGATGGGGGAGGGAGGGGAGGATTTAGGAAGAAATAAAAAATGACTATGAGTACATATAAATCTAGACATTAAAACATTTTTCCCTCAAGTGGACTGATCACAAAATTAAAAAAAGAGTACATGTTTGTTGTGAAAAGCTAAAATGGTGTAAGAATGAATAAAATAGAAAATTAAAGAGACCTTCTGACCAGTGTCAATTCCATTTTTAGAGTAAATGTTGTTGAGATTTTAGGGCATATTCTCCCAGAATGTTTGCACGTTCTTCCAGGTCTGAGCAAATACCCCTAAATGGAATCTTATTATACTTGTTCCTGTCCCACTCTCTGCTTTGTTGTGTAGGTATCTTTCTGTATCGCTGATGCATATAGAAATTGCACATATGCATTAATGCATATGGAAATGTTAAATCTCTGTGTTGTTTTCCACTGTATATCTGCTCCATAGTTTATTTAATAATACCCTGGGTAATTATTTATGCTGTTGCTTATTTTTTAAACTTACAAATTTTTTAAACAAATCTTTTTGACTCTTGGTCTTTCTCTATGTAGTATTCACTGTAGGGATAACCTCTGGGATATTTATTCCCACACAAGGAATGACCTGTGGGAATATTTCTGTAGAATAGTTTCCTAAAAGCGAATTTATTGCACCAAAGATAAAATATATTTGAACTTCTTTGAGAAGGGGCACAAGGGAGCAAGGGGCATAGAGAGAGAGGGAGAAAAAGAGAGAGTGAGAAGCAGGGCTCATGTTCAGCAGAAGTGGGGTTCATACTTATCCAGTGTGGGACTCGAACTCACAAATTGTCAGATCATGTCCTGAGTGGAAGTCAAATGCTTAACAACTGAGACCCCCAGGCACTCAATATGTTTAAACTTTTAAAAACATTGCTAAATAGTCCACTAGAGATATTATACCAATTTATACTCCTCTCAAGAATGTATGAAGATACTTACATTTCCCCACACCTTCATTAATACTGAGTGATGATAGTTTTAATCTTTGCTAACTATATAGATTTTAAAAAATACTTCATTAGGTCTGGTTATTACAAGTTCTATCTTCTTGTAAAAATAATAAATGTTTATTTCAGAAAAAGTAGAAATCATAGGTAAGGATGAAAATATAAAACATCTAGAGCCCCCGCAGACTGCCACATTTAGCATCTCAGTGTAGATTTCCCTCAGAACAAGAGTAACACATCCCTTCAGCCCTCTTCTTGCTTTTTGTTTGGGTAAAAGTTTCAGCAGTTGAGTTGAAAGACAAAATAGCAAATACATTTGATTTGGATGTCAATGGCTAATTGGTTGGGGATGGTACTCTTTCTCTGTGAGTATTTAAAGGACTATTTTGGCAGATCGTATTTCAAGCCAGTGGGTGTCAGGAGAGGAAGGGGCAGGGAGGGGAGATAGGCCTAAGGAGCCTTCCAACCTGCCTTGTGGTTGACTTTCCATTGCGGAAGCTCATTATTTAGCTCCCGAGATGGTGATGCAGTGGTTTTTTTGTTTTTTTTTTTTAAATAACAACTGAAATATTATCTTGGAAATCCAGAGAACAAGCATGTTAGAAAAAGACCGGATAGGAAAAGGTAAAAATAAAAAGGTATTTGGGAAAGAGTTCCAGCCAATGGGGCAGGGGGGACCTTCACACCTGACATGGGGCAGAATTTAGGAACATAACTGAACCATAAGCAATGTTGAGGTGTTTATTGGACTGCAGCTGAGATACCTCTGAGGTTAATGAGACTTTTGAGATGGTTGAAATTGTTCAGATCTCACACAGTCCTGCATATAGAGCAATTTCACAGGATTTCCTTTTTAACCATGTTTTCATGAAAACCATCAATCCCCGAAGCCTAGTGCATGCCAGATGGAATAAACTTCAGTAGTCTAAAGGAATGACCCAAGAACAAACTTTGTTAGCAGCAGTCGGGATTAGCCTTTGTGCCTCCTTGCCCCCAAATCCCACCCCGGCTCCTTCATCTGAGGATCAGTCTCCATGACTATTCAACTATATAAAAACATCACCAATTTGGTTAGTTATTTAACTGAGGAGTGGGAGGAAGTGTTGCTTGATATAATTGATGGGTCAAGAGTGTTAAGTTAGGGGCACCTGGGTAGCTCACTTGGTTAAGCGTCCGACTTCAGCTGAGGCCATGATCTCACAGTTCGTGGGTTCGAGCCCCGTTTTGGGCTCTGTGCCGACAGCTAGCTCAGAGCCTGAAGCTTGTCTTCGGATTCTGTGCCTCCCTCTCTCTCTGACCCTCCCCTGCTCATGCTGTTTCTCTCTCTCTCTCAAAAATAAAACATTAAGAAAAATTTAAAAAGAGTGTTAAGCTAGAACAAATCTGGGAGAGATAGATGATAGGTTGAAATATAGTTGCTATTTTTTCAGTGATGTGTACCAAGGAATTTTGAGAATGTTGGGCTATTTAGATCTAGAGAGGACTCAAATGGCACTTTTAGATTTTTTTCTATAGCACTATTGGTGTCTACACCAACACAGATTGGTAGAGTTTCCTGGCATATGCAATTGCTAATATTTTTTATCAGGAGAAAAATATTATTCCTACTTCTTCTTATTACAAACTATAAAGCTAATGTCCACTGTCCAGTAATGACTGCCAGGATGGCCTGGGTGATTTTATCTGAAACTACTTGAATTTTTCATCTTAAAAACCCTTTGGAATCTTTGTTCGTGCACACTATGGTTTGTTGCAGGTTTAAAGTTCTGTGTTTTTTTGTTTCTAATGTAGATACAGCCTTATAATGTACAGCAGTGTTCACTAATTAAAATTGTAAGCATAATTACTATCCATGATACTTATTATTAGCTAGCATTCATAAAGCTTCAAAATTCACTTCATTCTTTCAAGTAGTGAGTAATTAGTTTCTTTGGGTTTGTAGCTTTATCATCCTTTTATGGCCTGTTTGGAAGGAATAAACAACCCACCTCCCGGGAGACTGCTTTAAAAAGCTGGAAATATATCGTCCAGCTAGTGTAATGAGGCTAATACAATGCAGAAAATATGACTTTTCCGTGGTTTTACTAGCCAGTTTTTCCTTGTATTTATTGAACAAATAACTATTCAACCCTAATGTGTACTAGGAATGTTGGAGAGATAGAGATGGATCACTCAGAGATTCTGCCCTCAAAGACCTTAAGGTTTTGGGAGGAGGAAATGAGAGTGAACATATCTACGTTAAACAAGCCAGCGTGTGCATGGTGGTGTAAATGACCATGTGCACCATCAAAGCAGGGAACGACTGTCCTCTGCTGTATGATCAGCACCTAACGCAGTGTAGTAAAATAAGTGGTTCAAGGAGTGAATTTTTGGATCAGTGAATGAATGAATAATTAAATGTATTAATTCGTATTTCTTCCCAGATGCGTCTATGAGCTATTGAATTTTTTTTCTTAATCTGACTTATTTTCATTGTTCTCAGGTAACTCAGCCGTCATGGCTGTCTCTTTGCCACCTACCCTGGGACTCAGTTCTGCCCCAGATGAAATTCAGCACCCGCATATTAAATTTTCAGAATGGAAATTTAAGCTATTCAGGGTGAGATCTTTTGAAAAGGCACCTGCAGAAGCTCAAATAGAAAAGAAAATTTCTTCTGAGGGGAAACCTTCTCTGGAGCAATCTCCAGCAGTCCTGGACGAGGCTGATGGTCAGAAGCCTGCCGTGAGTCAACCAGCATTAAAAGCTCACCCTACGTTTTTGAAGAAATCCCACGATGATGGAAAAGCAAGAGAGAAAGCAATCCACCAAGCCAATCTTCGACATCTCTGCCGTATCTGTGGGAATTCTTTTAAAACTGATGAACGCAATAGGAGCTATCCAGTCCATGGGCCGGTGGATGGTAAAACCCAACTCCTTTTACGAAAGAAGGAAAAGAGAGTCACTTCCTGGCCAGACCTCATTGCCAAGGTTTTCCGGATTGATGTCAAAGCAGATGTTGACTCCATCCACCCCACCGAATTCTGCCACAGCTGCTGGAAGATCATGTACAGGAAGTTTAGCAGTGCCCCGTGTGAAGTTAGCTTCCCAAGGAAGGCAACCATGGAGTGGCACCCCCACACATCATCTTGTGACATCTGTCGTGCTGCCCGCCAGGGACTCAAGAGGAAGAGTCATCAACCAAATGTGCAGCTCAGCAAAAAACTCAAAACCATGGTTGGCCGAGTGAGAAGAGCCAGTCGGCACAAGAAAAGAGCTAAGGCAAGGATCAGCCGCAAGGAAGTGATGAAGAAGATCTCCAAGTGCGGTGACATCCATCTTAGTACCAAGCTTCTTGCGGTGGACTTCCCGGCACACTTTGTGAAATCTATCTCCTGCCAGATTTGCGAACACATCCTGGCCGACCCTGTGGAGACCAGCTGTAAGCATGTATTTTGCAGGATTTGCATTCTCAGATACCTCAAAGTCATGGGCAGCTATTGTCCCTGTTGCCAATATCCCTGCTTCCCTACCGACCTGGAGAGCCCAGTGAAGTCCTTTGTGAGCATCTTGAATGCCCTGATGGTGAGATGTCCAGCAAAAGAGTGCAATGAGGAGATCAGCTTGGAAAAATATAACCGCCATGTCTCAAGCCACAAGGAGTCAAAAGAGACCTTTGTGCATATTAATAAAGGGGGCCGGCCGCGTCAGCATCTCCTGTCATTGACCCGAAGGGCCCAGAAACATCGCCTGAGGGAGCTCAAGCTGCAAGTGAAAGCTTTTGCTGACAAAGAAGAAGGTGGAGATGTGAAGTCTGTGTGTCTGACCTTGTTCCTGCTGGTGCTGAGGGCGAGGAATGAGCACAGACAAGCCGATGAGCTGGAGGCCATCATGCAGGGACGGGGCTCTGGCCTGCAGCCAGCTGTGTGCTTGGCCATCCGTGTCAACACCTTCCTCAGCTGCAGTCAGTACCACAAGATGTACAGGACTGTAAAAGCCATCACAGGGAGGCAGATTTTCCAGCCTTTGCACGCCCTTCGCAATGCTGAGAAGGTCCTTCTGCCAGGCTACTACCCCTTTGAATGGCAGCCACCTCTGAAGAACGTCTCTTCCAGCACTGACGTCGGCATTATTGATGGCCTGTCTGGACTGTCCTCTTCTGTGGACGATTACCCGGTGGACACCATTGCCAAGCGGTTCCGCTATGACTCGGCTTTGGTGTCTGCTTTGATGGACATGGAAGAAGACATCCTGGAAGGCATGAGAGCCCAAGGCCTGGATGACTACCTGAATGGCCCCTTCACCGTTGTGGTGAAGGAGTCTTGTGATGGCATGGGAGATGTGAGTGAGAAGCATGGAAGCGGGCCAGCAGTTCCAGAAAAGGCGGTTCGCTTTTCGTTCACGGTCATGAAAATTACCATAGCGCACGGCTCAGAAAACGTGAAGGTATTTGAGGAAGTCAAACCTAACTCTGAACTGTGTTGTAAGCCCTTGTGCCTCATGCTGGCAGACG
The DNA here is from genome assembly GCF_006229205.1 of Suricata suricatta. Lineage (NCBI taxonomy): Eukaryota > Metazoa > Chordata > Mammalia > Carnivora > Herpestidae > Suricata > Suricata suricatta. The sequence continues at coordinate 24,495,999 of NC_043710.1, read as the reverse complement.
AGTCTGACCACGAGATGCTGACGGCCATCTTGAGCCCTCTCATTGCTGAGAGGGAGGCTATGAAGGCCAGCCACTTAGTGCTGGAGATGGGAGGCATCCTTCGGACTTTCAAGTTCATCTTCAGGGGCACTGGATACGATGAGAAGCTTGTCCGAGAAGTCGAAGGCCTTGAGGCTTCTGGCTCTGTCTACATTTGTACCCTTTGTGATGCCACCCGCCTAGAGGCCTCTCAAAATCTTGTCTTCCACTCCATAACCAGAAGCCACTCTGAGAACCTGGAGCGCTATGAGGTCTGGCGTTCCAACCCGTACCACGAGTCTGTGGAAGAACTGCGGGATCGGGTGAAAGGAGTCTCATCTAAACCTTTCATTGAGACAGTCCCTTCCATAGATGCACTCCACTGTGACATTGGCAACGCGGCTGAGTTCTACAAGATTTTCCAGCTAGAGATAGGGGAGGTGTACAAGAATCCCAATGCCTCCAAAGAGGAAAGGAAAAGGTGGCAGGCTACACTGGACAAGCATCTCCGGAAGAAGATGAACCTGAAACCAATCATGAGGATGAATGGCAACTTTGCCAGGAAGCTCATGACCAAAGAGACAGTTGAAGCTGTCTGTGAATTAATCCCCTCTGAGGAGAGGCACGAAGCTCTCAGGGAGCTGATGGACCTTTACCTGAAGATGAAACCCGTATGGCGATCATCTTGTCCTGCTAAAGAATGCCCAGAATCCCTCTGCCAGTATAGTTTCAACTCACAGCGTTTTGCTGAGCTCCTCTCTACCAAGTTCAAGTATAGATATGAGGGCAAAATCACCAATTATTTTCACAAAACCCTGGCACACGTGCCTGAAATTATTGAGAGAGATGGCTCCATTGGGGCATGGGCAAGTGAGGGAAATGAATCTGGCAACAAACTGTTCAGGCGCTTCCGAAAAATGAATGCCAGACAGTCCAAGTGCTATGAAATGGAAGATGTCTTGAAGCATCACTGGTTGTATACCTCCAAATATCTGCAGAAGTTTATGAATGCTCATAATGCGTTTAAGAACTCTGGGTTTACCTCAAACTCGCAGGCAGGCTTGGGGGACCCACTCGGCCTAGAGGACTCTCTGGAAACTCAAGATTCGATGGAATTTTAAGCAGGGCAGCCACTTTTCTGTTGGTTTTGCAAATAAGTTTTCTTCTGGGTTGCACTGAGGCCTTCTCCTAGCACCCGTCACTCCTGCGTGTGGGGCTTTACCACCCAAGCAGTGGTAGATCCGGGAGGCCAGAGGTGTTGAATCCATGCCAGGAATAGATAACTGATGAGCTGATTGCTTGAGCCGTTGAGGGAGTTCAGAAAAGCAACAGGAGAAATCAGTTATTTGAAAGCTCAGTCACTCAGAACAGGAGTAACTGCAGGGGACCAGAGATGAACAAAGATGTGCGTGTGTGACTGAGTGACATGGAAAATCAAAGCTGAGGTTGTCAAAGAAATAGCCAGGGAATCCAGGAAAGGAATTTGTCTTGTGGTTTCCATTCCCTACCCCCTCAATTTATTATACATTATATTGAGAAATAAGTGTTTTTTTAAAAAATACCATTTCTGTAGAATTCTTTATTTTATAAATTTCACAGATCTTGCCTTATTCCACAAGATCCAAAAATCTTTAAAAGCGTTTCGGATTTCTCTAATAATAACACCTTGCACCTGTGTGGCATGATCACCTTTACAAAGTGCTCAGTGCATTTTCTAATTTGGTATATTTATGCAGAAATACCATATATCTAGAAAAATTTTGGAAAATCAGCCCTCTTCTGGGTTTCAATGATGTCGATATTGAATGACCTTAAGGGTTTTAGGAGGTCATCTGCTACCATGAATTTTTCAATAATAAAGTGGGAAGAATAAAACTGTTAGCCACAGTTAGTTATATGAAATCTTCTGATAATACATTTTTCTTAGCTATCAATAGCCAAGCATGATTTTTGTTTTTACTTTTTAATTTCAATTACTTTAGAGTCTCCAATGCTTTTCTATGTAATCTTGAAGCCACAGCATCTTTTAAAATTTGGGTTTACTTACTGTATAAAAACAGATTTAATGCTTTACTGAAAATTTTCTGCCAGATTTTTTCCACGTGGAACCTGGGTCAATTTTACTAAATCCAGATTTTGTGGAGTCCTTCCCTCTGCAATGTATTACCCTTTCTATTAAGACCAGTTTACTTTTTTAATTATTTATTTTTATTTTTTGAGAGAGCATGAATGGTGCAGTGGCAGAGGAAGAGGAAGAGAGAGAAGGAGAGAGAGAGAGAGAGAGAGAGAGAGAGTCCTAGCCAGGCTCCACACCCAGTGTGGAGCCTGACGCAGGGCTTGATCTCACCACTGTGAGATCATGACCTGAGACAAAATCAAGAGTTAGGGTCTTAACTGATTGAGCTACCCAGATGCCCTGAGATCAGTTTACTTTCAGTGTATTCAAATTTTGCCTCATTTTTCCTTACAACAACTCTGTGAGGATCGACATTGTTCCCACTTGATGGAGGGTTAAATGATCTACTCGGAGTTACAGTGATAGTAAATATCTGATCTGGAATTTGAACTCTGGCATTTTGTTTCCAAATTCCATGTTCTTTCCACCACAAAAATTAACCACCATTTTTTTTTTATAAGGCAGTATCATCATTTGTTTAGGATCCAAAAAGAATCACTATAGTTTATAATTCTGGGGAGCAGAGATCGGTGGGTTTTATAAGTTATTATTGTGCTTTGGGCCCTTTGATAGAAGAAGAGAATGTTAAAGCTCTCAAGAGCCCCCCAAATCTCTGGTGGTTCCAGTTATTTGGAAACTATTGTCTTCATCCTTAGGAATTTGAGAATTGCCAATTACTGGCAATTTAGAGCAAGCATGGGATTTTATATGCTAGTGAGTCATAATGATATGTTAGTGTTAATTAGTTTTTTTTTCTTTCTTTGATTTTATTGGCCATAATTGCCACTGTTCATACACAGTATATCAAAGAGCTGTATAATTTAGTTGTCAAACGTGTGTCAGTGACATTCTTGTAAATGACATGCATTTAGTGGTTTTGTAGGGTTCGAGCCCTGAATTTTCCATTAAAAAATACAGCAGTTTTTTCCTTGTTTTTTATATATAGCATATATATATACATTGCAAAGACATTTGTAATTTAGTTTTCAAAAATATACACAGATTTTAATTGCTTTTTTTTCCAGAAAATGTTGTTTTGTACTTTGTTAAATGAATGGGCTTCTGAGCCACCTCTTCCCCTCATCCCATTTAATCCTTGCAGAGCGTCTCTGCACTACTAAACAGCTAAATTTATGTAATCGTTCATTTCCTGAGGCGTGCCGGTGCTGGTTATTTGCAGACTGTTTCCCCCCATTTCCACTCCGGTACTTGATTGGTGGCACTGTAAATACTTTCCAATATTAAATTCTCCTTTCTAGCATTGTGGGATCTATTTTGAATGCATGTGACTAACAGCATGATTTATAGCACAACCTTCCCAATAATCTCTTAATCAGATCATATTTTGATAAACCCCAGAAACATCTGGCCGTGGGAATTTCAATAAATGCTGCCTATGGTTGTTTGAGCCCTCATTTTTGAGATTGCAATATCCAAGACCTGCCTTTATACTGGAGTTTTATTTTTGACAACGCCCATTGTATACGTGCTGCCAAAGCAGGCACGACAAGGCCCCTTGTAAATGCAGTCACATACTCCAGGGAAATTCACCATGCTGAATGGAGCCTTTTTTTGGAGTAGAGACTGGGACTTCAGAAGTGCAATGCATTTTTCTCCAGTGAAACCTAATTCTACAAGTTTTCCTACCAACCCACGGAGGCGCACTGCAGGGACCAGTGATAATGGCTGATGAAAACTGATGAGTGGTTGGGGGGAGGTCAAAAAGTGCTTTGGGATTAACAAACATGCACTGAGAAGCAAGAGCAGGAGAAAAGATGTCTTTTCCTTCCAGGTGCCTCAATTTGTTTTCATAAAATCGAGATGAAGATAACGATTTTGTTGGGTGAGTATGTAGGTCTCCTATTACATCAAACAGAATTCAAATTCCACAGACTAGGAGGCGGGATTTGTAGGTCAGCGGTGTTTGCGAGAAACAAATCACCATTTGGATGCAAATGATTCTTCATTGCAGATGTGAGTCTTCAGTTGTTGTACGGGAGATGGTATATTCTTTCACTGTTAAGAGATTTAAAAAAAATTGTTAATGTTTTATTTACTTTCTGAGAGAGAGAGAGAAGATAGAGTGCAAGTGAGGGAGAGGCAGAGAAAGGAGACACAGAATATGAAACAGGCTCTAGACTCTGAGCTGTCAGCACAGAGCCCAAAGCAGCGTTCGAACTTACGAATCGTGAGTTCATGACCCTAGTCAAAGTCCAACACCCAACCAACTGAGCTGCCCGGGGAACCCCAAGAGATTTTAAGTAAGGGTGGATATTTTGTTCTATTTCATTTTTTCTCTGTAACTGTAGAAACCTACATAAATATACCTCAGATATCATTTTTGGTAAGAGTTTTGTGTGGCACTCCAGTTTATTTTCTTGACAAATAATCATAAAGTCTGCTTCATGGCTTCCAAGAGCTTTCTTTGTTGTGTTTTGGGGGGGAAGTTCAGATGCCAGGATGCAATGGAATTTATTTGATGTAGCTTACCTATGTTTCTATATCAAATGTTTTCAAATTAAACAAATTATGTGTTGCAATACTTACTTTTATATTTTAACATTTTTACTCCTTATTAATATGAATATTGTTTTTATGAACAACTTTATGTTTAAATATTTGAAATAAAAGTTTAAAATTTGGAAATAGCTTGTATTGTGATTTATATTCAAATAATAATATTAAGTACAACATTTGGAAAAATGAAGTCAACACAGTTTTTTTTGAGGAAAATACAAAATAAATTTGGTGAACTTTAGAATAAAGGGGAACAGAATAGTGATAATGAGCATAATTTATTCTAATATAGGCTGAGACCATTTGTTTCTGGATATTTGAAGTGAATAGTAAAAATATAGAATTTGAAAATCAGTGGTTTTTGACTGTTTTTGAGAATCAAATAAAAATATGGGCCTGTTTCTCAGAAAATTCACATTTTCATACACTGAAAATTTTGTTCAGATGGTTGACTTGTCCAGAGTCACACAGATAAATAATGGCAGGACTGAGCTAGATCCCAGGTTCTTTTGTCCAGTACTTTTCCTAGTGGTGATGGTGATGTTGATGGTGATGATGATGATCATAATAATAATGTTACAGAGAACAAGAACATCTGCCACTTAGCAAACAGGGTGGTAAGCAGTGGTGCGTGGTTTTCTCATTGGATTCTTTCAGAGCGGGTCCTATTACCTCCAGGTTGCACACCAGGTCACTGAAGCTTAGCTCAGCCACAAAAAGGCAGACCTGCAGCTCCACAATTTCTCTTCCATTTCTGTCCATTTTACCTTTACTCTACTCAGTCATCTCCTTATCATCCATAGATTTTCAAGCATCTCAGCGCCATTTTGATAGAGACCTCTGAGCTCCCTTCTGCTCAGAACAGAGATTCAGCCTCGCTGCCTCTGTGCAAATGTATTAGGTTTTAAAATAATTTTTAAAGTATATTTATTTATTTTAGAGAGAGGGCGAGAATGTGTGGGGGAGAGAGAGAGAGAGAGAGAGAGAGGGAGAGAGGGAGAATCCCAAGCAGACTCCATGATGTCAACACAGAGCCCAATGCAGGACTCGATCTTACAAACCACGAAATCATGACCTGAGCAGAAATCAAAGGTTGGGCGATCAACCAATTGATCCATTTAGGTGCCCTGTATCAGTTTTAAAAATATTGAAATATGTTTGTACTTGTAGGCAAATAGCCTGTGTCCCAAAGATCCCAATAGCCTTCCAATTCTGGCAGCCCTGCCTCATCCCCTTGGAACCCATGATCCAGCAAGTAACAGGTTAATACCAGCACACCAGGGAGCCTTAAGAATTGCTCCAGCACCATTTTCTTAGATTGATTTTTTTTAACTGTGCTATCCCTGCCTTGATTTATTTTTCCAGTTTTATTGAAATATAATTGACAAACAAAATTGTATATCAAGTGTACAACATAATAATTTGACATATGTTGTAAAATATTTACCATAATCAAACTAATTAATGCCTCTATCATTTCACATCATTATCTTTTATTTTGGTGTGGTGAGGGCGCTTAAGATCTACTCTCTTCAATTTCAAGTGTACAATACAGTATTATTAACTGTAGTCACCACCATGCTGTTCATTAGATCCTCAGAACTAATTCATCATGTAACTAAAAGTTTGTACCTTTTGACCAAGTCTTTGAATATTACTTTCACATTTGAGAAGGAAGAATCTCTTTACCCTTTAAGACCCAGCTCAGTTCTATATTGTTCCTGATACTCTTTCTAACTACTGCACCCTATATTTTAAAGAAGTATATATAGGATACCTTCTATGAACATGCAGTGTGTGCCTGGCATTGGAGATACAGTGATGAACAACACAATTTCCACTCACAAAGAGCTAGGTGGAAGTAGGCATTAAAACAACAGTGAGCCTAATAAATTCATCACCACATACTCTAGTAGATGTTATGAAGAAAAAGCACTAAATGCACTCTGAGTATAGTAGGACAATGTAATTTAAACTGGAGGATCAGAGAAAGCATTTAGGAAGAAGGAATCTTTAAAGAGAGATGGGTAGAATGAGTGAGGTGAGGACATGTGTGGGGGGTTAGACCAGGAGCAGACTTCACCTGTTGGAAGACTCTGAGGTGGAGAGCAATTGGTGGAGTCTAGGAACAGAAGAAAGGTCCCTCTGACAGGAACAGATTGAGTGAAGGTGAATGTTTGGGGTTGTGAGTGTTTGGAGAATCAGGCGGAAGCCTTTTTATGCAGGACATGATGAGCTGGGTAAAGACTTTGAACACTACTCCACTGCAAATGGAAACCTTTGAAGAGTTTTGGGCAGATAATGGATGCCATTCAAGCCAAGCCAGGAGTGGGACTTGAATGAAATGTTTTCAGAAGGTGTATGTGTGAGGGGATTCGTCCAAGATTAAGAAGGGTCATGCGTATATATTTAAATGATGGAGTAGCATTGTCAAACACTTTTTTATGTCAATTATACATGGCCTGCTAATTCACATGACTCGCTACCTCAAACAACTGTGTCCAAACCTAGGCAGGAGGACATGAGAGAGGTTCTGCAGTAGCATCATCTTGTCATGAATTTAGCATTTCTTCCCATGACAGTTTTCCTTCTTTCTCATGGAAAGTCCCTTTTCTCCTTGGTTTCTATATGATTGTTTTTCTCTCTTGATGGTGACAATGTATCTCTGCCTTCACAAGATACACACTGAGTCACTCATAGGCCAAGTGTGTGTATATTTTTAACTTTATCTATTTATTTGAGAGAGAGGGAGAGGAAGGGGCAAAGAGAGAGGGGGAGGGAGAGGGAGAGTCCCAAGTAGGCTCTGCACTGTTAGTGCAGAACCCTATGTGGGGCTTGAACCTATGAACCATGAGATCATGACCTGAGCCAAAGTCAGATGCTTAACCGACTGAGCCAGCCACCCACATGCCCCTTAAGTTTGAAGCTTCTAATCAAGGCTTGGTCTATGGGTGACCAGCCCCCATCCCGAAGCCCCCCAGGGCTGTCAGTAGTGGCCTCATTAGAACAAAAGACTCTCCCAGCACCCTTATCACTCAAGAAATGACAAGAGTTTTAGGAGCTCTATGACAGAACCAGGGACAAAGACTAAATATCTTTCTATGACACCACATTCATATTTTTGAATAGTTCAAAACTGATGATTTGATCATCTTTCATATACACACCCAAATCCCCCTCTTTTGAGTTATCACTATACATTTTGGATGGCATGTTGAGCAGTCTTTTCCACATTTTACAGCTGTCTTGGACACAACATCTCTTCAGCTAAGGTCAACATAACAAAGGAGACTTAGAGATACTTTAGTCCAATTTTTCAATTTTACCACTATATTCCAGGTTAAGAAAATCAAATTGTTATTGCAGGGGTACCTTGCGTTACACAATTTCAAATTTGTCACCGACTGCTTCAAGCATAGAATTTCACTTTCTGTAACTCTCCTGCCCCACACCTTGCCCCACTTCTACAATAAGACAGTAAGTTTCCTAAAGATGGAACTCTTCTTTTGTTCTTTTTCAGGTCTTATAATATTTACTGTAGACCTTGGATTTTATTTACATTTTTGTTTTTTAGTTTGAGAGAGAAAGTGCATTTGAGTGGGGAGATGGGCAGAGGGAGAGAGAGAGAGAGAGAGAGGGAGAGGGAGAAAGAGAGAGAGAATCCTAATTTGGTTCCATGCTCAGTGTAGATCTCGATGTGGGGCTCTATCCCACAACTCTGGGATCATGACCTGAGACAAAACCAAGAGTGGGACACTCAACCAACTGAACCA
>NC_043710.1:24470787-24487415 GCF_006229205.1 Suricata suricatta | reverse complement strand
AAAATCAAAAGATACAAGAAAAAAATAAATAAAAGGGGCATTATTGATAACTTTTCCTTCCTATTCTAAAAATTATAATTTAAATGAATATACATCTACTGGACTGATATCTAGAGACAGAATGATGTATTAGTTCTTTTAGTAATAAACGTGCTGTATTAGATGTTTCTTGACAGAACTGGGTTTGGGAAAATGTGATATCATTTATGGTAAATTCCAAGTCAAAAGGCAATATTCTATGCTAGAGTGAAATTTGGTGGCATATAAATCATGTAAAATTCTTGTCACTGTGGGTTAGAATGTCTTCCTATTCAATCTAAGTTTACCATGAAATGCCCAAGAATAGTACAGAAATAGACAGGTCCTAGGTGGTCTCACAGAGAGAACTGTGGCCATGCTGAGAGACGAAGGGCAGAATGACCTCCTCCTTATCATGTGAGCCCACGAGGGACCCATGAAGCAGGTAAGAGAGAGCTAAGGCTGAGACACTACTAGGAGTCATCATTAAGCTGACAACGTCAGGCCCTGTGGGGGTGTGGGTATTGTAGTAGAAGCCAGTGAGAAGGGATCACGACCCTTAAAACCAAATGCTTCACCTCTGCTCACTCCCACGTCTGGAAACCCAGTATTATGTTTCTCCCTGGAACTTGGATAAAAAGTTAGGTAAAGAGGGCAAACCCTAAATTTATAGAAATTAAACTTCCCACACACGTAAAAAAGAATGCATAATATAATGTGAGTTATAGAAAAATACAGATGGTTTTGTTTCTTATACTTCTGAGTATGTACGTGTAGATTTGTAAGTGCCATGGCCATCAAGGAGCTGATGGAGTTCAGAGCAGGCTTCCTGAGGGAGCGCATATCTGAACTGAGATGTAGAGTGGATAGGAATGGACCCTATGGCCCAGGATATTAGCAGGAGTTATAAACCATCAGAGGGAAGGTATGCCCAGTGGAAGGGATGTGTTGCTCAAAAGCTCTGAGTACTGAGACAACTAGTTTTCACTAGAAATATTATTAGTTTAGCATTTTTTGGTGATTGAGCAGAAAATGCAAAAGGAGTAGTGAAACAGCAGGGGGAGGGGACAGAGCAAATGATACGAATGAAGCTATGCGTGATTTTATTTTACTGATGAAAACCTCAGGGAGCCAGCCCTGGCTTTAGGGTCATGCCACTCCCTTTGTTTACTATGTTTTAACCAGACTGACCTTTCAGTTCCTCAAACGTGCTAAGTTTCATCTCACCCCAGGGCCTTTAGACTAACCATTCTTTTTCCTTGTGCTCCCCCTCCTCCTAACACATGCAGTCCCTTATAAAGGTCACCTTGGAAAGCCAAATACTTATTTATTGATATTATTCTGTGGAAGCAGTTTCCAGACTTATCTTTAGAACCTATTTATGAGTCATATCAAAAAGCCCATTTGTACTCAGACTTTTTGTTTTAACCTAAAGTGAGAGTTATACCCTACTAAAGCTTCGGATGACATTTGTCTGTTTCCAGAAACCAATTCCATCTCTAATGGTGGAAGAGGGACAATTGTTAAGTATCTTCAAAGGAATAAATGATAGGACCTGAAGGTGATTGAAATGTGAGTTCTAGAAATATTTTAAGCAAAGGCAGTATATTATTGGAATAAGTGAATAATCTTCTAATGTGGTCCATTTGAATGTTTGCATGTGCTTATCACAACAGAAACCTCATTATCTTTAATGTCAGCTGGAGAATTCACTTAGGACTTAAAAAGACCTATTTCTACTCAAATATATGGTAGTGAAACCAAAGTAACACATACTCATAACACACACACACAAACACACACACACACACACACACACACACAGACACTAAAAGTAGCTATGCTGATGGCATCTGAGTTTAACTATAGAACCCAGTGAATTCAGAATTAAATCACCTAGATTATCATATCTTAATCGCATTGACTACAAAATAAATATGGTAATAATTCTTCAACTACTCAGGCACTGTAGACAAGTGAAGTTAAGGGAATGTATCGACTTCTTGAGGGAATAACCCTTTTGAACTCTGTAAAGGATATTTCAGTTCTAACTTAAGCCACTTCCTATGAACAGAAAAAAAATCAAAGTAGGGTGATCTTGAGAAAATTAAATGGCATATTTGTCCCTAATGGGGTAACTATGCATGTTAAAAATCAGAAGAAATAAATAAAAACAAAAGACATTTTAATGTTTTATTAGTTTTACACAGTTGACAAAAACAACAAAAAATCAAAGCAATGGTATAGCAAATGGTTTGAAAAGAATATTCACTAGGCATCATTACTGAAACAAACTGAACATGATTTAGTTCATCCAAGTTAGTTAGTTAGTACCAGTTCCAGACATGGAACTGGTAGCAGACGAACTCATGTTCCAGGGATTTATCTCCTGTATGGTCATGTGTCCCTAAATCTGGCAATAGAACTTCACACACTGTGGACTTTCAATGAATACTGATGAATAGGAAGCTATGGCTTAAGCTCTTAGGATAAAGTAAGATGCTTTTCTAGAAAATTACTCCAGAAGGAAAGACGTTTATTTCTAAGGTCATCTGATTATCAGTTGACGTCTTAAAGCCTCAAAATGAAGTCTTTTTAACTCTTTTTCTAGAAAGTATCTAACTGAACCGTAGCAAGCTCATTGATTTTACAATTTTTATTGGCATCCAACTCCACATGTCAACTAGACATGTACACACACAAATTAATTTTTCCCCATTTAAAATCTTCTACCTATTAACTTTAGGACATTCCTAAAGGGGGAAATAATACTATTTTTCTTTCTGAGATTTAACTGGTGGTCCTTTCCTAGCGCGCTCTAACTTATTCACTTTTCACAGACTGCTAAGTAGCTGTAGACGTCAGTTTTCATTAAGTCTCTCAAAGAATTGGTTCAAGCAATTGGCCTTGGTCCATCATCTGTGCACCAGACGGGGGTAGTGGGAAATTCTCTGAAGAAAGTTCACACAGGTTACCTGATAAAACATAACAAACTTGATGTAGAGTCCTTTTCTCTTCCTTTAAGTCAACAGGGATTGTCTATCTTACAGCTTTAAATAAGCTACATAGAACTTTTCCTGTTCATAGGCATAATTAAGAGACCAGTTTAGACTTAGAGATGTATAAAGAACTTTATCATGGGACACAGGTGATCTTGGTTTTAATTTTTGACCAACCACCAAATTGTTGTATTGTGCAAAATAATTCATTCAGTTCCTTTGGATGTTAGTTTCTTTACTGGTTTAATTTTGCCTTAACTACTCTATAGATTATTTGTTACCAAAAATTATATGAAGGATATAAACATATCTTGATTATTATTACTGCTTCTGTATTGAAGATACCTTGAGTGAAAAAATTCAGGTCAGAAATTCTCATTTAAGATAACTTTGAGTAAACTTTTTTCAAGTACTTAGCATTGTATTATGAGCACTTTCCTGTGGCACTTCATGCAAAAGACTAAAAGAAAATACAGGCATTTTCAATAAACAAAAATAGAAATATAATTTTCATCATTGTTATGATTCTTTAAAATAGGTTTAAAAATTTGATGCACTTGAATTTGAAAGGCTTTTGTGAAACTAATCAAACAACCTTCTAAGAAAAGATTTCTTGGCAGGAGTAAAAATTTTCCCAGAACCTTTTTTGTGGAGGGATTTCAGTGGAGGCTTTTTTAAGGGTAGGACTCTTTTGGGGGTTTGTAGTGCTCTTGCTATCTTCACATGCTCATTGCAGTAATACTTGTTGCTTCCTTCCGACAAGTGGATGAGTGTGCGTTCTGCCAGATCCATGCACTGGGCATGGACCCAGTGCCCATCTCCATGAGAGCAGTAGATCATGGCAGGTTTGTTGAGCTCAGTTGAATAAAATGGTACCCAAGTGTTGATATCCACATCACAAGTAGCGCAGCATGTAATCCAGTAGCCTGTCTCAGACTCATCTTCTTCATCATCTTCATTATAGGTGTCGAATTCATCATCACCATCAAAACTATTTGCTTCTGCACTGAAACAAAATTCTTCTGAGTCTTCAAAGGGAGTGGAGTCCCCTGGGTCTTCTGTTGATGTCTGACTATTTGTGAGTGTTTTCTGATCTTCATTCACATCATCTTCAGCACATTTCAGCATATAAAAGTAAAACGCTTCTGAAGTAGCCTGTTTATTGTCTCCTGGTATGCCAAGGAAAACATTTCCATTTCCCATGTTGCTCCCAAACCAGATCCTGCTGTGCTTAATATCTGGGGTCCAATCTGGGGTCTCCATCTCACGAATTTCTATCTTGTTGTCGACAAAGGAGACAATGTTGCAGACCATTCTCTTTTGATTTTCAAGCTGATAGCCACCGACAATTACAAATTCATCACTGTTTGTTTGAGTCAGGATTGCACTGGAGACAGAGATTCCTCCTGGCAAGACTGTGCAATTCACAGCTGGGCTACCCAGTGGAAGATCAACCTTTATGCTGTATAGGTTGGCAGGGCGGATGTTATTGGCAAGTGAATGTCCTCCTAAAATATAAATGGTATCATTTCTGGCAATGGAGACATGAAAAGATAACCCATCCTGAAGTTCTGGAAGAATGTATGATGTAGAGCACCCAAATTCAAAATCCACCAAGAAAACATGGGGCAGACAGTCAGCTACACTATTCCATTTTTCTGTGGTTCTTTGGGCAGAAGGAATGTATGACCGTCCTCCAAAGAGAACACCCATACTTTTCCCCCGACTATACACCACATCAATGGAATGACCGTATCTGGCTTCAGGAACATCTCCTACCAAGTCTTTCTCTGTGCAGCGAAAAGTAACTTTTTTATTATTCTTGCCAACAACAGACATGATATAAATCTTATCTGAAAGCTCATTGTTTGGTGTTTTCCCTCCATGAATGATGTATTGATGCTTTTCCGACTCTAAGCTGCCTCTGAAGATGCAAGTGGCTGGGTAACGAAGAGGAGGAAGGTAGCAGGAATCCTTAGAGAAAACTGCAGGCTTCAGTTTGAGATGGTTCTGCTTTACATCAAAGTGGAAAACTCCAGTGGGGCAGGATCTCTTGGGCCAGCCTTTTTGGCCAAAGAAGAAAACTTGCCCATCAAAATTCATCAGTGAGAAGCCTGGTTGTATTAAGGCAATGTTATTACTGACTGTTATCATCTGTAGTGACATATTTTCTGATCGTTGGTAGATCTTTTATCTGAAAGCAAAAAACAAAACAAAACATTACTGTATGTCTTCTTATAAATCTCTCTGTTTGGATCACTTCACATGTAAAACGCTTGTTTAAAAAAAAAGCTCCTCCACAAGCTTGTGGAGCAACTGAGTGAGCAAAATCCAAGCAGCTAGGTAAGCAAAGAGCCACAGAACCTTCCTTCCTAATAGGATCTATGCCGTTGGGACATGTTTCCTGCTTGGGCCACATCCCCTTAGATTTCTGGGAATTGTAGTCCTTTCCCCCCCAAGATTCACCGCTTGTTGGCCTAAAGAACTACATTTCCCAGGAATCCGTTCTTTATGGCAAGTGTGGCTACGACGGTTTTTGTTGCTCCAGGAGAAACGACTCCTGGGATGCCTCTCAGAATAGAGACGCCCTAAGTGCGAAGTGACTAGAAGGGAGCCAAGGCGGAAAACTAGGGAATGGGAGGTGAGCGCGGCTAACGCAAACGCAACATTCGGGTTACGGGAAGGCTGTAGCACCAGGAGGGTCGACGGGCTGACTGTTGCCGGGTGTTGCCGGTGTCTCTCCGGGGACTCTAAAACAGGTGACCTCGTAGGAAGCACAGCTGCTTCTGGCCCTAGAGGAGTTGCCTGGAAACCGTGCCTGGAGGGACGCCCCGGGCTGAGGCGTCCTTGCCGACTCCCGCCTAGATGCTTTCGAGGACTAGGCTCAACTGCACCCTTGAACGTCCTTAGGTCGCTGGGTCGGGGGGTGCGAGGGACACCGAGGTCACGAAAGCTGTGACTGTTCTTACGGAAGCCAAAGACCAGTCTTTCAATACCTGGAGCGCGGGGGAGAGATTACCTGATAATGATTTCGTAGTGGAAATGCTGTAATTAGATTTTAGCGAGTGCCTTGTCAAAAGCCCCTTCCTCAATCGCTCTTGCTCCTGCTTTTAGGGTTCTTTCAGGGAAGCAGAGAAAGTTCCTAAACACTCCTCTCCCTCCATTCTCTCCTTCCCTTCTCTCTAGGAAATTACAGTTAGTGACTGTTATTTCAGATCGCTCTTTCCTGCCCAAGACATTTGACATAATTCTTTAGTAACGCTGTCCTAAGCATGTATTAAGCAAAGAGGTGCCAGAATTATTCAGGAATAGTAGTATTATAATATTTTTAAAAAGGTATTTATTAGATGAAGCCAAATTGATACATTTTGACTTTATTATCACTTACCTTAGGGAGATGCCAGGAGCCTTAATAAGAAATATACTTTGCAGAATGAGGTCCTAGGCACCAAAGGTTAAAGGAGAAACAAAAGGGTACAAATTCTTTACTGTTCACAATAAATTATTACTATGCATCAAAATCAGTATGAAAGTGTCTCTGAATATGGCTCTCAGAGTATGGACTGAAGGCTGTTGACTGTAATCAAATCCTGTCTCTGTCACATACTAACTATATGAACTTGGGCAAGTAATTTAACATCTTTCTCAGTTTCCTCATCTGTAAAATGAGATAATTTACCTGCCTCCTTGGTTGATGTAAGGTATGATTAGTAAATTACTACGTGTAAAACACTTACAATAGGGCTTTGCCCAGTTAGTGATAGTTAAAATTATGCTTGAACTTATCAAAAGTAGGGTCATTACTACACAGTCACCTGCCAGTCATGGCAGATGAAACTTAATAATGTTGGGGATGGTTAGAAGGGATTTAGGATCTGGGATCTGGTCAGTGGGTATTGATTGATGAAATTTTTAGACTAATGAGAATTGGATAAGCATATACAATAGAAGTGTTAGTGGTGATATCAATTTAAATAACAGGGAATCATTCATTCATTCTTCTGTTACCCCTTGTCTAACCTCTCCTTAAAAATGCAGACTTTGGGGGCACCTGGGTGGCTCAGTCAGTTATGCGTCTGACTTTGGCTCAGGTCATGATCTCACGGTTCGTGGATTCAAGCCCTGCATTGGGCTTTATGTTGACAGCTCAGAGCCTGGAGCCTGCTTCGGATTCTGTCTCCCTCTCTCTCTGTTCCTCCCCTGCTCACTCTAACTCTCTGTCTTTCAAAAGTAAATAAGTGTTAAAATTTTTTTTTAAAATTGCAGACTTTGCAATCTGAGTCCAGATCTGGGCTCTGAAATTTAGTTGCTGTGTAACCATCTTGGTCAAGCTAGTTTTTCTCTGTTCTTTCTTTTCTGTAACATGGGAATAGTATTAGCACCCATTCATTGTGTTGTTTGGAAGGATGACTGAAATAACACATGTAAATCACATAACACAGTGGCTGGCACAGAATAAGCATTTAATAAATGTTAGTTGATACCATAGTTTCTATTGTGCCTGCAAAGATTTCTTGGACCATTTAGAATCTATGGTCAGTCTCATGAGATTTTGGTAAGGCTTTATGCCTTGAAGCACTTCTATAGATCAGATTTAATTAACTGCTAAATGTTCTCTTCTACTTAGTTTTAGTTTACTAGGGACTTTCCTCAAGGTCTAATATTTTAAGAATCACATCTTGCGGGTTTATTAAACCAAGTGAGGACATGATGAATGAGAAGACTTATTACTAAAGTCATGAAAGCAAGCCCACCTCTTTTTCATGATGGTTTGTAGGTTCAGCACCTTGCCCTGCTTATGAAATAACGTGGGTGTTTTCTTTCTTTGGGGCCCATCCAAGTAGGCATGAGAGAAGGCCTCTGTCCAACCAAGAACATGCTCTCCATAGGAATGAAAGGGGAAATATTGTTGACCCTCAATTCCATAAATGAAACCCGTAAGTGGCTACACTCAGCATGATATGTGCTTGCCAGACAGTTGTCCACTTGTGGGTGGGGGGAGCACTGAAGCCAAAGCCTGTTTGTTTTAAATATCTCTGAAGACTGTTATTGGGGTCATGGAGTCCAGACCCCAAGGGTTGAATACCAAGAACACTGGCTTTTAAACAGCAAGCATTTTTTGTTTTAAAAAAAGAAAGTTCTCATTGTGGCCTGTTGGCTTCATTTAAAGGTTGTCATAGGGAATTTGGCTTCTCATAAGTGAAAACATGATTATTGCAGATTGAACAGACGCATTCTCTTGGGCAAGACATAAGGAATACCCAATTTTTACAGCTTAGTTTGGGTCCTTGGAGATTTCTGATCTGTTCTCCCTTTGATGCCCTGTTCTTGGTACACCTCATCATTTCAGAGCCCTAAAAACAGGTGAGGTTTATTACTGTTAAGGTGAATTACCTCCTTTTGTAATGCAGTTCAAGTATTTATATTTAATTTTTAGATTACCCCTTTAAAACCATGACCAGTTGACATACCTATTTAAAGAATAAACAGGAACATTGAAAGTGTTTTCCCATTAATTTGCCATATTTTTTTAGTTTTTGAAATTTGCTTTATTAACTTAAATATGTTTTCGCTGGAGTGGACTATTGTCTATCTTCCATAGTTTTAACATGACCATATTAGTCGTCTTAGTTTTTAAGAGTTTTTAAAAGGTGATACTAGAACTAAAATAATCTACTTTCTTTAAATAGGCTGGATTAAAAAAAAAAAGGCAGATTTTGAAAAAGAAGCTACTGTTCTTCAACTGAAGGAAGTTTCAAAGTCCACACATTAAAGATTCTTTTTAAAAGACAGAAATAGAGGACCAATGAATTTATACAATTTTCCCAACCCCATGCTAACACTGCTCAGCAGGGAGGTTTTCATTTATTCACTGTGAAGCCAGGGCATGATTGAGAATCAAAGACGGCTAATGGTGCGAGGTCTGGGTTTGTAGTTTCCTGTGTCTGAACCGACTCTTTGCTTTCCTTCCAAAGAAAGGTACTGTACTCTGAGGCATTAAATCCTACTGATCAGTGTTGCCCGTGTTTTCCTGATTGCTCCAAGAAAGTAGGGAACCTCATGTAGCCGCAGTCATTTCGGGCATGAATTAACACTGTCCTGCACAGCTAATCAGGTCTGAGGCGTGCATTATGTCCTTTTTTTTTTTTTTTTTGCTACCACTGAAGCCAGGCTGAGATCTTTTTTTTTTTTTCCTGACACTTATGCCAGAGAAGCATTTATGTACTCAGATGAACACATGGGCTCTGCTGCTGCAGGAATTAAATCCTTGCAGCAGCCTGACAGCGGAAAGCCCCCCAGTTTCCAAATTTTACAGCATCCCTTCCCCATCTGGACCCCCAGTCCCTCTAACTCACCCGCTGCTAACGTGGGGCATCATCTTGCCCTTCAAGTTGACAAACGTAGGTGCCCGTGTTTTAGCTTTGATAGAAATGCAGGTACGGGACCTACCTGAAGGCCAGAGAGGCTGCTCACCCCTCTCTGAGTCTTTGCCGCTAGACCAGGTAGTAAATGTCAGCGCCTGGGAAGCTTCACTGACTGCCCCTCTGACCCGGCAAGAAGGCGGCTCACAGTAAAGAGAATGTGTGTGTGCCTACAGGTGTTCCAGTGAACACTGATCTAACCAGAGTAACTGACTGTGACCTTTTTTTTTTTTTTCTTTCCTTTAGATGGTTGAGGGAGATATCCACCAGGGTATATGCTCATGGTTTAACTCTTTCCTTACTGGTGAACAGTGGAAACACAATCCACTATTTGTAAAGAACCAAACAAAAGCTGGCTGAAATATGATTTATATTTTTATTAAAAATGTTTTAGAAAAACATAGAAGAAAATGAATATAATTGCCATGATTTAAATAATACTATCAAGAATCAAATGAATAAATTATTATCTCCTAAAGCTGAGACCCCTAATACCAGTGTCAGTCATTTGCATCTTGAATTACTCTTCAACAGTCTCATTTTCTTTAATGCAAAGCTCAGAAGTCATTCTAATTATTGGAGGCCTACTAACAGCTTTGTATCATATATCAGGAGCTGCTGTGTAATATGGCATAGCAGAATGAATATGACATAGCACAGTGATTAAGCAAATGGGCTTTGCAGTCAAAGGGACCTGGTTTTCTTTTATCAGCTCTGCCATTTTCCACTGGAGTTATCTTAATCCCTAAGTTTCTGTTTCTGTGTCTGAAATGGGAATCATAGAAATAATCACCTCAAAAGATTGTTGCAAAAAAGGTTAAATCAGATAATATCTTTATTTTTTGTAATTAAAACATTTTTAAATATTTATTATATTGAGAGAGAGAGAGAGAGGGTGAGCACAAGCAGGAGAAGGGTAAAGATACAGAACTCGAAGCAGGTCCCAGGATCTGAGTTGTCAGCACAGAGCATGATGCAGGGCTTGAACTCACGGACCACAAGATCATGACCTGAGCCAAAGTCAGATACTTACTGACTGAGCCATCCAGGTGCCCCTCAGATAATATCTTTTTAAAGTGCTCAGTGCCCAGTAGCAATCAATGAGGGTTCCTGTTGCCTCGCGTCCTCGCCAGCATTTAGTGTTGTCAGTGTTCTGGATTCTGGTCATTCTTTTTTAAATTAAAAAAAAATTTTTTTTTTAAGTTATTTTTGAGAGACAGAGAGAGACAGCACGAGCAGGGGAAGGTCAGAGAGGGAGACACAGAATCCGGAGCAGGCTCCAGGCTCTGAGCTAGCTGTCAGCATAGAGCCCAACACAGGGCCCAAACCCACAAACCATGAGATCATGACCTGAGCTGAAGCCGGCCGCTTAACCAACTGATTCATCCAGGTGCCCCTGGATTCTGGTCATTCTAATAGATGTGGAGTGATACTTCATTGTTGTTTTAATTTGTATTTCCCTGATCACATATGATGTGGAGCATCTCTTCAGTGTTGTGGTTTTTTTTTTTTTTTTTGTCATCTGTATATCTTTGTCAGGTGTCTGTTAGCTCATTTTTTAAGCCAGGTTGTTTGTTTTCTTATCGTTGAATTTTAAGAGCTCTTTGTGTATTTTGGATAAGAGTCCTTTGTCAGATGTGTCTGGCAAATATCTTCTCCCAGTCTGTGGCTTTTCTTTTTATTCTCTTATCAGTGTCTTTTGCAGAGCCGAAGTTTTTAACTTTAATAAGCCCATCTTATCAGTTGTTTCTTTCATAGATTGTATCTTTGGTGTTATATCTAAAAAGTTGTTGCCATGCCCATGAGCTATGTACTTTATGGTTTTGTTTGTTTGTTTAGGTCTGTGATCCATTTGAGTTAATTCTTGTGAAGGGTGTAAGGTCTGTGGCTAGATTCATGTTTTACATGTGGAGAGCCAGTTGTTCTAGAATCTTTGTTGAAAAGACTGTGTATGCTCTACTCTATTGCCTTTGCTCCTTTGTTAAAGGTTAGTTGGTTGTGTTTATGTGGGTCTTTTTCAGTGCTGTCTGCTCTGTTCGACTGATCTGTTTGTCTGTTCTTTCACCAATACCACACTGTCTTCATTACCATAGCTGACTTAATTTTAAAGCAACTCATTAAAAACAGTTACATCAGGAAAAATATATACCACTCATTAGCTTATGGCCTAATCATAAAATTTTTTATCTGTGTTTATCCAAATGTATATACATTTTACCTGATTATAATAAGGATGCGTTTGAATTTCATTTTATCTTTTTAATATAGCATTATTTCATATATACCATGAAATGTATATTTTATTTCTACCTTTATAATTTTTAATAACTTCCTAAAATTCCATGAAGTAAATGTAACATAATTTATCTAACTGCCATTGTTGGTTATTTAATCGGTTTCCATTTGGCTTAGATGGTAGAATGCATGATCGGAAGTAGACAGATCTGGATCTGAGTCTCAGTTTTGCCACTTACTAGTTAAATTATCCTTTTGAGATTCAGTTTCCTTATCTTTAAACAGGGATGATAACCTGCCTTGTTGTAAGGATTAATGGATACAAAGTGTCTGATATAAAAGAGTGTACTCAGTAAATCTTGCCTGGTGATGATGATGTTATATATGTATTTGTACAAGTGACTAATTCTTTGCAAAATTTTAGGATATATATTTTCAGTTGAGTTTTTAAAAACTAATGAGCAGCTCAGTTGTTTGACTTGTTTTTATCATTTGAAGTGTTGGTCCGTCCTTTAAAAAAGCAGTATCATCTCTTCTAGTTAACTTCCATGATGATTTTTTTCTTTGTCTGCAAAAGAGTATCGGATTATTTCCCTAATCTGTTTATGTGTTATATGATTATAGTACTTGAAATTCCAGCCTCAGTGACAGCTCTCATAAAGTTGACATATTGGATATCTCCACAGTAAATGCAAAAAATAAGAAATGGAACATAGAAACCATGGGTAGGTTTAGGCAAATATTTTAGCCTTTGTGCATTACTAACATCAAAAAACAGGCAGTTTGTTGCTGAGCGGGTTAGTTATTTCCTGAAGCAGCTGGAAATTAGCAGTACATTTGGAAACGGATTTTAAAACCGTTAGCCTCTGCCACACCATTAAGGAGAGCGTTACACTTGTGCTCATCTCAGTCAAGATCCCAGTCTACTGAAGGGCTCAGCATTGAAGCTAAATGTGAAATAGTGAACAGTATTTATTGTGCATCTACTATGTATGAAACATGTGGAGAATTTGGAAAAGTATCACAGATTTTGTCTTTAAGGAACATACATAGTCATAGGATGAAGCAACTTTACACCCTTCCTTACATTCACCCTTAGAAATTCCTAAAAGTTCACCAAGAAATCATAATTTTATGTTACTCAGCCCATTCTTAAACCCTTTGGCAGAATCAAATTCAAACTTCTACTGAAGGGCACCTGGGTGGCTCAGTTGGTTAAAAATCCGACTTTGGCTCAGGTCATGCTCTTCTGGTTTTGGGGTTTGTGTCTGACATCGGGTTCTGTGCTGACAGCTCAGAGCCTGGAGCCTGCTCTGGATTTTGTGTTTCCCTCTCTCTCTGCCCCTCCCCCACTCACTCTCTGTCTGTCTCTCTCTCTCTCTCTCTCTCTCTCTCTCTCTGTCTCTCTCTCTCATAAATAAATGGATATTTTTTAAAAAATTAAAAAATCTACTGAAATATGTTAATTTCTTCTACCTTATCCAAAAACAGTGGATAATTAAAGAATGCAAGTCAGTGCAATTACAGAATAAAATGATTTTTATTTCACAGTGGGGAAATAAAAGTAACAGGATATACTGACGTAGTAATTGAGCAATTAGGAAGCATAATTGGAGAAAAATAGAATGCCAGAGATGGAAGGCAATTTCAAGTCCAGTCCCTTTATTTTCACATTCAAGCTATTTTAAGGCCAGAGAGGTTAAATAACAGAACAAGGGTAACAGAGCTGCAGGGGTGTGCATCCGTAGTAGGTTGAGGGGAGACGGGGAAGTGGCACTCTTCTGTGAACTCGTGACTGGTTTTCAAGAAGTACAGGCTGCCTCTCAAGCATTACCATCCCCATTTTTTAAATGGAGAAAAAATTACATTGGTGCTCAATGAGTTAAAAAGTGTTTGAATCAAGGACAACTTTTCATAGCATTCGGATAGGAATAGACAATTTTTACTTTTTAAAAAAGTGGCTGATTTTTAAGAGAATTATATAAATAGTAGCGGAAAAGGAGATATTTTGACTTGTTGTTGAGTGAATCCCATAAGGGGAGCCACAACTGAAACTGGCAAAGAGGAGAAAAGAGGTAGGAAAAGGAAATATATGGAAGGAAGGAAGCTATAGTTAGTATGATGGATTGTCAGAAGAAGAACATGACAAGTGACCTGTCACTTTTTATTTAGGACAATTAATTAAACATGGCCACCTGTCTGAAATGACTGGTATTTTCCTCTGTTCCATTGTTCTGTGATTTAAGGTGGACACTGCTGTAAAATGAAATGGAGAAACATTTCAGAGGTGATTTACAATGTTGTACTAGAAAAAAATTTCACTTCAAAATTTTGTCTTTAGAGAAGGGGGGATTTTGTGTCTCTTAGTTACTGTCTTTGGAAACCATGTTTGTGTATGTGTGTTATGTTGTGTCCATTGAGGCAAACTTGCAATTAAAATGCTTAGATTTTTGGAAACTGGGGAAGCACATTTATTATTCCACAGGCATAGGAATATAGATTAAAAAACAGTCAGGAAATGCATCTTCAAAATCTTCTTTTAAGAGATGTCAAATGAAAAGGTCGATTTTATTTGCAAGATCTGGCATTTTGAAACACTTAGAAATGAATTTCTGCAAGCAGGGTTGATTCAGTTGGTTTGCCTACACCTGCTTCTACCTGGCTGTGTGGATTTTGCTTTAAAGCAGGATTTCTGGTGTTGTAAAAGTGCTGTGCACTGTGCAGGTGGCTAACAGGCCCAGGACGCTGGAGAGAAGGGGATAATTTTAATTGAGTGGATACCTTTGAACTACAATTGTTATGCAGTATAGATAACGTAAGCATTAATGGGGCATTGCATCCCATGTGAAGGTGGGATTACAACTGAGCTAAAAAACTCTTACGATTGAAATATTATTGCATGGTTATAGAGCTATAAAGATGACTCAGAAACTACTGCCTCTACTGGATTCACAGCTTTATCAGGCACCTCGAAAAAATGTTCGCTGGAAAGACTCACGGTCACCATTCATAACGCACCGATGTAGTTGATTACATTTCTGAAGATAGGAGATCAGTTTTGAAAGTGGTTGAAATACATGTATTGCACATTTTTTCTTGATAAATGTTCTAGCCTAGAGCTACTGTACTTGGAGTTTTTTAGGTGGTGAAGGTAGGGTATTTACTTGTGATTACCCATAACAAAAATTTCCAACAGAGCAAATAATCAATAGTGGTAGTGAAAAAGTAGTCTTTCTGATTTCCAAAACAGTGGATTTTCTGAAATTTATCTTATGGGTATAGTCTTCAGATTCCATATCCATTGGTAATCTGCTTTTTTTTTTTTAAAAAAAAAACAAACAAAACTCTAGGGAGTGAGTAGGGAAAGGAAGTTTGAATGCTTAACTGCATTTTCCTTGCTTAATGGAATTAATAACTGTGTAATTGAAAACAGTCTAATACTCAGTTGACCTGCCTCAGTGAGTCAATGCAGACATTTCTGGATTGACTTAAACAGCTTGAAGGAAGAGTATATTTTGGGGACATAAAATTGATTTTGTACAATCTGCTGATGAACAGCAAGACTTAATGAATGATAGCCTCAAGAAACCTCATTACAGTAGCTTGGATGGATGAGCAGGAAAGGGAAGCAAATTTTTCAACAGAAAAGTTTCTGCTTAAACATGTAATTTTATAGATTAGTGTTATTCCCACTCCCCCGGAGCTTTCTGCAGGGGAAAAACAATCAACATGCATGAGTTCCAACATTGTTGGTAAACCTTCAGTGATAGTTTCCTTTCCTTAAATCTTTTTTACCTTAATTGCCTTAGCCTTCTTCTCTTGCTCCCCTTCCCCCCTCTTAAACTTTTAACTTTGAAATCAATAAAGATCACAGAATAGATTCACATGAGGTTGCAAAAAAAGTGTATAGGGAGGGAGATTTTACACACCCTGCTTCCAGCCTTTTGCAGTGTTAACATCTTGTGTGTCTGTAGTACAAGGTAAAAGTCAGGAAATTGATTTTGGTACCATCCAGAGAACCTATTCAGATTTCACCAGTGACGTATACAAAATTCGTGTGTGGAGTTCAGCTGCGTCACATGTGTAGCCT
Source organism: Suricata suricatta (assembly GCF_006229205.1). Classification (NCBI taxonomy): domain Eukaryota; kingdom Metazoa; phylum Chordata; class Mammalia; order Carnivora; family Herpestidae; genus Suricata; species Suricata suricatta. Next base: position 24,471,651 of record NC_043710.1, on the reverse strand, counting down.
TGTAGACTCATCGCCTCAGTTGAGCTACTCAGCTCTACCACCGCTACAAGACTAATGTTACCTCACTTACAACCACACTGCAAAACTGGTGTTCTCATGATTTTTCTGACGATTTGTCTCACCCATTCAGATGAGTGTGTAGTGATATCTCATTGTGGTTTGAATTAACGTTTTTTTAATGGCTAATGATATTAAATATCTTTTCATTAGATTATCTGTAATTTACATATCCTCTTTGGTAAAATGTCTGTGCATGTCTTTATTTTTTTTTAATTGGATTTTTCCTTAATGTTGGGTTTTGAGAGTTCTTTATATGTTCTATGTGCTAGTCCTGTGTTGGATGCGTAATTTATAAATATTTTCTCCCAGCCTGTAATTTTTCTTTTCATCTTCTTAACAGGATCTTTCACAGAGCAGAGTTTTGAATTTTGATGAGGTTTAATTTATCACGTTTTCTTTTTTTATTTCAAGTTTTTATTTAAATTCTAGTTAACATATATCATAAAATTGGTTTCAGGTGTAGAATTTAGTGATTCATCACTTGTATATAACACCCAGTGCTCAGCACAAGTGCCCTCCTTAATACCCACCCCCCCTTTAGCCCATCCCCCACCCACCTTCCTCTGTCAACCCTCAGTTTATTCTCTACAGTTAAGAATCTTTCATGGTTTGCTTTTCTCTCTTTTTTCCCCCCTTCCCCTATGTTCATCTGTTTTGCTTAGCATAATACACTCTAGCTCCATCCATATCATTGCAGATGGCAAGATTTCATTCTTTTTAATGTCTGAGTAATATTCCATTGTGTGTATATGTACAAATGTGTATATATACACATACACACACACACACACATATATATATATA